>NW_028274807.1:190650069-190970426 GCF_037043125.1 Eumetopias jubatus | reverse complement strand
CATAGGACTATTGCAGAGGGATGCCCTGCCAAGGGTGTTTCCCAAGCTGCTGAAACTCTTACCCCACTTAAGAAAGTTTACTAGATGTCTCTTGTAGGCATAATCTATAACTCTAATATTTTAAATAAGAATATTCTGCATTTTAACCATTATTAGTGCTGATGACTTAAGGCACTCCTTCCAGTGGGCTGAGACCCACCCTACTGTGGTCATACTGCAGCTTAGAACCATTTTTCAAGATGGGGAGGGATCATTCTTTATGAAGCTCCTGTCTCTCCCAATGTGAGCTCTCACACTACAGATCCAGTGCTTTTGTAATGTAAATAGGGAAAGATGCATATGAGCTTATACTCAGATTGAGGAGGTCAACAGATGTTTTTGTTTTTTATTTTATTATGTTAATCACCATACATTACATCATTAGTTTTTGATGTAGTGTTCCATGGTTCATTGTTTGTGTATAACACCCAGTGCTCCATTCAGTACGTGCCCTCTTTAATACCCATCACCAGGCTAACCCATCCCCCCACCACCCTCCCCTCTAGAACCCTGTTTGTTTCTCAGAATCCATAGTCTTTCATGGTTCATCTCCCCCTCTGATTCCCCCCCCTTCATTTTTCCCTTCCTGCTATCATCTTCTTCTTCTTCTTTCTTCTTTCTTCTTTCTTCCTTCTTCTTCCTTCTTCTTCCTTCTTCTTCCTCCTTCTTCCTCCTTCTTCCTCCTCCTTCCTCCTTCTTCCTCCTTCTTCCTCCTTCTTCCTCCTTCTTCCTTCTTTCTTCTTCTTTCTTCTTTCTTCTTCTTTCTTCTTCTTTTCTTCTTTTCTTCTTTCTTCTTTCTTCTTCTTTCTTTTCTTCTTCTTTCTTCCTCTTCTTCTTTCTTCTTTCTTCTTCTTTCTTCTTCTTTCTTCTTTCTTCTTCTTTCTTCTTTCTTCTTTCTTCTTCTTTTCTTCTTTTCTTCTTTCTTCTTCTTCTTTCTTCTTTCTTCTTTCTTCTTCTTTCTTCTTCTTCCTTCTTCCTTCTTCCTTCCTTCTTCCTTCCTTCTTCCTTCCTCTTCCTTCTTCTTCCTCCTTCTTCCTCCTTCTTCCTCCTTCTTCCTCCTTCTTCCTCTTCTTTTCTTCTTCTTTTCTTCTTCTTTCTTCTTCTTTCTTCTTCTTTCTTCTTCTTTCTTCTTCTTTCTTCTTCTTTCTTCTTCTTTCTTCTTCTTTTCTTCTTTCTTCTTCTTCTTCTTCTTTCTTCTTTCTTCTTTCTTCTTCTTCTTTCTTCTTTCTTCTTCTTCCTTCTTCCTTTCTTCTTCCTTTCTTCTTCTTTCTTCTTCTTTCTTCTTCCTTCTTCTTCCTTCTTCTTCCTTCTTCCTTCTTCTTCCTTTCTTCTTCCTCCTCCCTCCTCCCTCCTCCCTCCTCCCTCCTCCCTCCTCCCTCCTCCCTCCTCCCTCCTCCCTCCTCCCTCCTCCCTCCTCCTTCTTCCTCCTTCTTCCTCCTTCTTCCTCCTTCTTCCTCCTTCTTCCTCCTTCTTCCTCCTTCTTCCTCCTTCTTCCTCCTTCTTCCTCCTTCTTCCTCCTTCTTCCTCCTTCTTCCTCCTTCTTCCTCCTCCTTCCTTCTTCTCCGTCCTCCTTCCTCCTTCCTCCTTCCTCCTTCTTCCTTCCTCCTCCCTCCTCCCTCCTCCCTCCTCCCTCCTCCCTCCTCCCTCCTCCCTCCTCCCTCCTCCCTCCTCCCTCCTCCCTCCTCCCTCCTCCCTCCTCCCTCCTCCCTCCTCCCTCCTCCCTCCTCCCTCCTCCCTCCTCCCTCCTCCTCCCTCCTCCCTCCTCCCTCCTCCTCCCTCCTCCTCCCTCCTCCTCCCTCCTCCTTTCTTTCTTCTTTCTTCTTCTTCAACATATATTGTTTTATTTGTTTCAGAGGTAGAAGTCTGTGATTTAACAGTCTTACACAATTCACAGCACTCATCATAGCACATACCCTCTCCAATGTCTATCACCCAGCCACCCCATGCCTCCCAACCCCCACCACTCCAGCAACCCTCAGTTTGTTTCCTGAGATTAAGAAGTCCTCATATCAGTGAGGTCATATGATACATGCCTTTCTCTGATTGACTTATTTCACTCGGCATAATACCCTCCAGTTCCACCCATGTCGTTGCAAATGGCAAGATTTCATTCCTTTTGATGGCTGCATAATATTCCATTGTGTATATATATATATATATATATATATATATATATATATATACACACACACACCACATCTTTATCCATTCATCTGTCAATGGACATCTTGGCTCTTTCCATAGTTTGGCCATTTCCACAGATGTTTTTATTTATATATGGAAAGGCTTGGAAATTGTCATGGTTCTACCCTTTTAGAAGTTATTTGTAGAAACTTAGGTCAGGTAACTTCCCCAAAGATGCCTAGTGGGTTAGACAATGGGCCAGATCTCTAACATGATGCTCCAAGCTTCATGCTGAATCTTGTGATCAGTCCTTGTGTTGACATCACTATGTCAGGCCATGAAGTTAACTTCTCAGTAGTCGGACCCTATCCTATATTAACACTGATTAAAATCTTTATCATAAGACAAATCTATTATGTGATCAGGGTAATTAATGCTACCTGCAATAGCAGACAAATCTCCCCAAACTTAATCCAAGATTATCTCTTGTTCATGTAAGGTCATCTATAGTTAGGTGGTCCTTATAGCGATGCCATCAGGAATGTATGACCTACAGGGATAGATAGAGATGGAGAAGATACATTGTCTCATAAACCACTGATCAAACTAGCCACCTGGCCTTAACATTAGCATCTGGGGGAAGGGTGTGGGAATGCAAAAGGATGCATGGATGTCTCGTAAGCCTCCAATATGAAGTCTGGCATCTCTAGACAGTGCCCTATAAATGGTCTCTCAGGTCTAGAGGTAGCTCCTGTTTGTTTGGAGACCTAAGAATTAAAGAACTGTCAGCCTTTCCCTACTCATTGGTACCCATGGCAAGCAGGATAATTACAGCAAGCACACTTACTAATTTCCTCGTTGGAAAGGGAAAGAATGGAGTCCCCTAGCAACCACTGGTCCCCAGTAATCTGAAATCTACCAGACATGGGAAGGCATCCCATCCTCCTAGGTAGGGGCAATTCCTTGTTTAGGCTCTGTGAAATAATTCCTTTCTTCACTGTTCTTCTGTGGCCCCTGGCCTCTGGAGACCCTCTGGGGGGTTGCTGTTTTCTTCTTGGGCCATGACTGAGGTAAGCATGGGGCATTATTTCCTTAAGAGTAGCACCACTTCCTTAGCTTACTTCCTGTCTGTGAGGGCTGGGTGCGGGTCTGACAGCCATTTTAAGTCTCCAGTAAACAAAGATTTTTTAGTACAACTGCCAGTACCTTTTCTTTTTTTTAATTTTGTAAATCTTTTTTATTAGCTGTATAACCAGGAAGATGGTGTAGTTTATGAAGTAAAGTACAGTGTTTTGAGATAGCTGTAAATCATGGTATAAATGCATCATAATTTTTTTAATACAGAACTATTTAACATACAAGCTGAATTGAAACTAGTGAAAATGTTTGGTCTTGGATAGTCAAAATATAAGTTTATTACATTGACAAAATTTTAATTAGCAAATATAATGCTTAAAATATTTAAAATTTAAGGTAATTTTTAAATCAACTGTTTTTAAAAATTAACTGTGGGTAGTTTGTATTTTTAATTTTTTATTGTTATGTTAATCACCATACATCATTAGTTTTTGATGTAGTGTTCCATGATTCATTGTTTGTGCATAACATCCAGTGCTCCACACAGAACGTGCCCTCTTTAATACCCATCACCAGGCTAACACATCACCCCAACCCCCTCAACTCTAGAAACCTCAGTTTTTTCAGAGTCCATTGTCTCTCATTGTTCGTTTCTCCCTCTGACTTACTCCCCTTCATGCTTCCCCTCTTGCTATCTTCTTCTTTTTTCTTCTTAACATAATGCATTATTTGTTTCAGAAGTACTGATCTGTGATTCAACAGTCTTGCACAATTCACAAGGCTCACCATAGCACATACCCTCCCCAATGTCTGTCACCTAGGCACCCCCCCCACCACTCCAGCAACCCTGTTTGTTTCCCAAGGTTAAAAATTCCTCATATCAGCGAGGTCATATGATACATGTCTTTCTCTGATTGACTTATTTCACTCAGCATAACACCCTCCAGTTCCATCCACGTCATTGCAAATGGCAAGAGCTCTTTCCTTTTGATGGCTGCATAATATTCCATTGTGTATATATACCACTTCTACTTTATCCATTCATCTGTTGATGGACATCTTGGCTCTTTCCACAGTTTGGCTATTGTGGACATTGCTGCTATAAACATTGGGGTGCACGTATCCCTTCGGATTCCTACATTTGTATCTCTGTGGTAAATACCCAGTAGTGCAATTGCTGGATCCTATGGTAGATCTATTTTCAACTGTTTGAGGAACCTCCATACTGTTTTCCAGAGTGTCTGCACCAGCTTGCATTCCCACCAACAGTGTAGGAGGGTTCCCCTTTCTCCACATCCCCACCAACATCTGTCGTTTCCTGACTTGTTAATTTTAGCCATTCTGACTGGTGTGAGGTGGTATCTCATTGAGGTTTTGATTTGGATTTCCCTGACGCCGAGCGATGTTGAGCACTTTTTCATGTGTCTGTTGGCCATTTGGATGTCTTCTTTGGAAAAATGTCTGTTCATGTCTTCTGCCCATTTCTTGATTGGATTCTTTGTTCTTTGGGTGTTGAGTTGGATAAGTTCTTTATAGATTTTGGATACTAGCCCTTTATCTGATATGTCATTTGCAAATATTTTCTCCCATTCTGTCGGGTGTCTTTTGGTTTTGTGGACTGTTTTTTGGCTGTGCAAAAGATTTTTATCTTGATGAAATCCCAATAGTTCATTTTTGCCCTGGCTTCCCTTGCCTTTGACGTTGTTTCTAGGAAGAAGTTGCTGCGGCTGAGGTCGAAGAGGTTGCTGCCTGTGTTCTCCTTTAGGATCTTGATGGACTCCTGTCTCACGTTTAGGTCTTTCAACCATTTGGAGTCTATTTTTGTGTGTGGTGTAAGGAAATGGTCCAATTTCATTCTTCTGCATGTGGCTGTCCAATATTCCCAACACCATTTGTTGAAGAGACTGTCTTTTTGAAATGGACATTCTTTCCTGCTTTGTCAAAAATGAGTTGACCATAGAGTGGAGGGTCCATTTCTGGGCTCTCTCTTCTGTTCCATTGATCTATGTGTCTGTTTTTGTGCCAGTACCATACTGTCTTGATGATGACAGCTTTGTAATAGACCTGGAAGTCTCGAATTGTGATGCCGCCAGCTTTGCTTTTCTTTTTCAACATTCCTCTGGCTATTCGGGGTCTCTTCTGGTTCCATATAGATTTTAGGATTATTTGTTCCATTTCTTTGAAAAAAGTGGATGGTATTTTGATGGGGATTGCATTGAATGTGTAGATTGCACTAGGTAGCACTGACATCTTCACAATGTTTGTTCTTCCAATCCATGAGCATGGAACGTTTTTCCATTTCTTTGTGTCTTCTTCAATTTCTTTCATGAGTATTTTATAGTTTTCTGAGTACAGATCCTTTGCCTCTTTGGTTAAATTTATTTCTAGGTATCTTATGGTTTTGGGTGCAATTGTAAATGGGATCGACTCCTTGATTTGTCTCTCTTCTGTTTTATTGTTGGTGTATAGGAATGCCACTGATTTCTGTGCATTGATTTTATATCCTGCTACTTTACTGAATTCCTGTATGAGTTCTAGCAGTTTTGGGGTGGAGTCTTTTGGGTATTTCACATACAGTATCATATCATCTGCAAAGACTGAGAGTTTGACTACTTCTTTGCCGATTTGGATGCCTTCGATTTCTTTTTGTTGTCTGATTGCTGTGGCTAGGACTTCTAATACTATATTGAATAGCAGTGGTGATAGTGGACATCCCTGCTGCATTCCTGACCTTAGGGGAAAAGCTCTCAGCTTTTCCCCATTGAGAATGATATTCGCTGTAGGTTTTTCATAGATGGCTTTCATGATATGGAGGTATGTACCCTCTATCCCTATACTCTGAAGAGTTTTGATCAAGAAAGGATGCTGTACTTTGTCAAATGCTTTTTCTGCATCTATTGAGAGGATCATATGACTCTTGTTCTTTGTTTTGTGAATGTATTGTATCACGTTGATTTTGTGGATGTTGAACCAACCGTGCAGCCCAGGGATAAATCCCACTTGATCATGGTGAATAATCCTTTTAATGTACTGTTGGATCCTATTGGCTAGTATTTTGGTGAGAATTTTTGCATCCATGTTCATCAAGGATATGGGTCTGTAATTCTCCTTTTTGATGGGGTCTTTGTGTGGTTTTGGGATCAAGGTAATGCTGGCCTCATAAAATGAATTTGGAAGTTTTCCTTCCATTTATATTTTTTGGAACAGTTCCAGGAGAATAGGTATTAATTCTTCTTTAAATGTTTGATAGAATTCCCCTGGGAAGGCTTCTGGCCCTGGGCTTTTTTTGGGAGCTCTTTGATGACTGCTTCAATTCCCTAGTGGTTATAGGTCTGCTCAGGTTTTCTATTTCTTCCTGGTTCAGTTTTGGTAGTTGATACATCTCTAGGAATGCACCCATTTCTTCCAGGTTATCTAATTTGCTGGCATAGAGTTGCTCATAATATGTTCTTATAATTGTTGTATTTCTTTGGTGTTGGTTGTGATTTCTCCCCGTTCATTCATGATTTTGTTGATTTGGGTCATTTCTCTTTTCTTTTTGGTGAGTCTGGCCAGGGTTTATGAATCTTGTTAATTCTTTCAAAGAACCAGCTCTTAGTTTCATTGATCTGTTGTGTTCTTTTAGTTTCTATTTCATTGATTTCTGCTCAGATCTTTATAATTTCGCTTCCCCTGCTGGGTTTAGGTTTTATATGCTGTTCTTTCTCTAGCCCCTTTAGGTGTAGGATTAGGTTGTGTATTTGAGACCTTTCTTGTTTCTTGAGAAAGGCTTGTATTGCTGTATACTTTCCTCTCAGGACTGCCTTTGCTGTATCCCAAAGATTTTGAACAGTGGTGTTTTCATTTTTAATGGTTTCCATGAATTTTTTAGATTCTTCTTTAATTTCCTGGTTGACCCATTCATTCTTTAGTAGGATGCTCTTTAGCCTCCATGTATTTGAGTTCTTTCCGACTTTTCTCTTGGGATTGAGTTCTAGTTTCAAAGCACTGTGGTCTGAAAATATGCAAGGAATAATCCCAATCTTTTGGTATCGGTTGAGACCTGATTTGTGACCTAGGATGTGATCAATTCTGGAGAATGTTCCATAGGCACTAGAGAAGAATGTGTATTCCATTGCTTTGGGATGGAATGTTCTGAATATGTCTGTGAAGTCCATTTGGTCCAGTGTGTCATTTAAAGTCTTTATTTCCTTGTTGATCTTTTGCTTAGATGATCTGTCCATTTCAGTCAGGGGGGTGTTAAAGTCCCCCACTATTATTGTAGTGTTGTCAATGTGTTTCTTTGCTTTTGTTATTAATTGCCTTATAAAAGTGGCTGCTCCCATGTTCGGGGCATAGATATTTACAATTGTTAGATGTTCTTGTTGGATAGAACCTTTAAGTAAGATATAGTGTCCTTCTTCATCTCTTATTACAGTCTTTGTTTTAAAATCTAATTTGATATAAGGATTGCCACCCTGCTTTGTTTTGGTGTCCATTAGCATGGTAAATAGTTTTCCACCCCCTCACTTTCAATCTGGGGGTGTCTTTGGGTCTAAAATGAGTCTCTTGCAGACAGCATATGGATGGGTCTTGCTTTTTAATCAAATCTGATAGCCTGTGTCTTTTGATTGGGGCATTTAGCCCATTTACATTCAGGGTAAGTATTGAAAATTATGAATTTAGTGCCATTATATTGCCTCTAAGGTGACTGTGACTGTATATTGTGTGTGTTCCTTTCTGATCTATGCTGCTTTTAGGTTCTCTCTTTGCTTAGAGAACCCCTTTCAATATTTCTTTTAGGGCTGGTTTTGTGTTTGCAAATTCCTTTAGTTTTTGTTTGTCCTGGAAGCTTTTTACCTCTCCTTCTATTTTCAATGACAGCGTTGCTGGATATAGTATTCTTGGCTGCATATTTTTCTCGTTTAGTGCTCTAAAGATATGATGCCAGTCCTTTCTGGCCTGCCAGGTCTCTGTGGATAGGTCTGTTGCCAATCTAATGTTTCTACCATTGTAGGTTACATATCTCTTCTCCCGAGCTGCTTTCAGGATTTTCTCTTTGTCTCTGAGATTCGTAAATTTTACTATTAGATGTCGGGGTGTTGACCTCTTTTTATTGATTTTGAGAGTGGTTCTCTGTGCCTCCTGGAATTGATGCCTGTTTCCTTCCCCAAATTAGGGAAGTTCTCTGCTATAATTTGCTTCAATATACCTTCTGCCCCTCTCTCTCTTTCTTCTTCTTCTGGGATCCCAATTATTCTAATGTTGTTTCATCTTATCGTATCGCTTATCTCTCGAATTCTGCACTCGTGATCCTGTAGTTGTTTCTCTCTCTCTTTCTCAGCCTCTTTATTTTCCATCATTTGGTCTTCTATATCGCTGAGTCTCTCTTCTGCCTCATTTATCCTAGCAGTTAGTGCCCCCATTTTTGATTGCACCTCATTAATAGCCTTTTTGATTTCGACTTGGTTAGATTTTAGTTCTTTTATTTCTCCAGAAAGGGTTTCTCTAATAACGTCCACACTTTTTTCAAGCCCAGCTAGTATCTTTAAAGTCATGATTCTGAACTCTAGGTCCGACATTGTACTAATGTCAGTATTGAGTAGGTCCCTGGCAAACGGTACTACCTCTTGTTCTTTTTGCTGAGGTGATTTTTTTCGTCTTCTCATTTTATCCAGAGGAGAACAGATGAATGAGAGAAGAAAATGCTAACAGGTTAACAACGTCCCCAGTAAATATACTCTATACTAATCAGAGAAGACCTGAAACCAGGGGAAAAGAAAGGGAAAGAAAGAAAAAAGAAAGAGAAAAAAAAAGAAAAAGAAAAAAAGATAAAACCAAACAAAAACAGAACAAAACAACAACAACAAAAATAACAGAATATGATCAAATATGATCAGGCTAGTGCATAGATCAGTGCCACGCATTAGATTTTGGGTGTAATTTGGTCTGTTAGAAGAATGTGCCTCCTAAAATTTTATTTTATTATTTATTTATTTATTTATTTTTAAAGATTTTATTTATTCATGAGAGACAGAGAGAGAGAGAGGCAGAGGGAAAAGCAGGCTCCCAAGGAGCAGGGAGCCCGATGTGGGACTCGATCCCAGGACCCTGAGATCATGACCTGAGCTGAAGGCAGACGCCTAACCATCTGAGCCACCCAGGCACCCCCTCCTAATATTTTAAAGGAAGAAAGACTTGTATATGTACAAAATAAGGGGTGATACAATGAAGGGATGGAAGATTACTGTAAAGATGAAACTTATAAAAGGTTTTATAAACGGAATTGATAAGTTGTTTGAAAGAAGGAAGAAGAAAATTTAAAAAAAGAAAAAAGAAAAGAAAAAAATGAGAGAGACTGTGATCAGGCAGGAGACTAGAACAAAGCCATATACTAGTGATTTAGGGTATATTTTTATCTGTTAGAAGAAACTGTATATCAAAATTTTAAAGAGAGAAGAACTTATATATATATGCCGAAAATAAAGGTAACTACTATGAAGGGATAAAATATGACTCTAAAAATGAAAAATAAAAATGTTTTTTTAAAAAAGATAAGATGTTGGGGGGCGGAGCAAGATGGCGGAGGAGTAGGAGACCTAGATTTTGCCTGGTCTCAGGAATTCAGCTGAATAGGGATCAAACCATTCTGAACACCTACGAACTCAACAGGAGATCGAACAGGAGAGTAGCAACAACTCTCTGAACAGAGAAGCGACCACTTACTGGAAGGTAGGGCGTGCGGAGAAGTGAATCCGAGGCGATATTCGGGAGGATAGACGGCGGGGGAGGGGCCTCTGCCGGCTGCTTCTGGCAAGTGATAGAGCCGCGGAGCACGAAATCGGACCTTTTAGAAGTTGGCTCGGCGGAGGGACGTCGCTGCAGTGGCTAAGCGAGGGGTGGAATCCTCCCGGGACAGTGTGGTCTCAGGACCCTTGGGGTCACAGAGAGACCGGGGGTGCCTGAGTGCGCCAGAGCTCCCAGGTATCAGAGCAGGGAAGCCGGCTGCAGAGACGGAGCAGAGTCGCGGGCTCTCAGCTCAGGGTTGCCATAAACTGTGATCTGCGGCCCAGTCGGGGCACGGCTCCCCCAGCAGGGACCCAACAAGCAGCAGATCCGGGGAGACTCCCCTTCCTTCCCGGGGAGGAGCAGTGCGGGAACGCACTGCAGGGATCTGCTGGGTTTGGAGACTCCGAGCGGGGTCGGGTGCCAGAGATAGCAACGCTCGATCACAGGCCAGGTGAGCACGGAGTGCGGCCGGAGACCGGGGACATGGAAGTGACTGCTTTTCTCTGGGGGCACACTGAGGAGCGGGGCCCCGAGTTCTCAGCTCCTCCGAGTGGAGATTAGGAGGCCGCCATTTTCACTCTGGTCCTCCAAAGCTGTACCGAGAGCTTGCAGGGAACAAAAGCTCCTGAGAGCAAACCGGAGCAGCTTCCTTAGCCCGGACCGACAAGGGCGGGGCAATTCCGCCTCCGGCAAAGACATTTGGAAACCACAGCAACAGGCCCCTCCCCCAGAAGATCAGCACAAACAGCCAGCAAGCCAAGACCAAGTTGATCGATCAAGGAGAATAGGAGAACTCCAGCGCTAGGGGAATACTGCACATAGATTTATGGCTTTTTTTTTTTTTTTTTACCATGATTCATTATTTCATCAAAGTTAATTTTTGTTGACTTTTTTTAATTTTTTTTTCCCTTTTTCAACCAACATCTTATAAATCCCTTTTTTAAAAAAAAAAAACATTTTTTATTTTTTTTTTCATTTTTAGTCATATTTTATCCCTTCATAGTAGTTACCCTTGTTTTTGGCATATATATATAAGTTGTTCTCTCTTTCAAATTTTGAGGTACAGTTTCTTCTAACAGATCAAAATATACCCTAAATCACTAGTGTATGGCTTTGTCCTAGTCTCCTGCCTGATCACATTCTCTCCCTTTTTCTTTTTTTTTCCCTTAAATCTTCTTTCTTTTTTCAAACAACTTATCTTACCAAATCCTTTTATAAAATCTTTTATAATTTTCATCTTTACAGTCATCTTCCATCCCTTCATTGTATCAACCCTTATTTTGTACATATATGTCTTTCTTCCTTTAAAATTTTAGGAGGCACTTTTTTCTAACAGACCAAAATACGCCCAAAATCTAGTGTGTGGCACTGATCTATGCACTAGCCTGATCATATTTGATCATATTCTCCTTTTTTGAATTGTTTTGTTTTTGTTTTTATCTTTCTTTTTCTTTTTTTTTTCTTTTTTTTCTCTTTCTTTTTTCTTTCTTTCCCTTTCTTTTCCCCTGGTTTCAGGTCTTTTCTGATTTGTATACAGTATATTTGCTGGGGACGTTGTAAACCTGTTAGCCTTTTGTTCTCTCATTCATCTATTCTCCTCTGGACAAAATGACAAGATGAAAGAAATCACCTCAGCAAAAAGAACAAGAGGTAGTACCGTCAGCCAGGGACCTACTCAATACGGACATTAGTACGATGTCGGACCTAGAGTTCAGAATCATGACTTTAAAGATACTAGCTGGGCTTGAAAAAAGCGTGGAAGTTATTAGAGAAACACTTTCTGGAGAAATAAAAGAACTAAAATCTAACCAAATCGAAATCAAAAAGGCTATTAATGAGGTGCAATCAAAAATGGGGGCACTAAATGCTAGGATAAATGAGGCAGAAGAGAGACTCACCGATATAGAAGACCAAATGATGGAAAATAAAGAGGCTGAGAAAAAGAGAGAGAAACAACTACAGGATCACGAGGGCAGAATTCGAGAGATAAGTGATACGATAAGACGAAACAACATCAGAATAATTGGGATCCCAGAAGAAGAAGAGAGAGAGAGAGGGGCAGAAGGTATATTGGAGCAAATTATAGCAGAGAACTTCCCTAATGTGAGGAAGGAAACAGGCATTAAAATCCAGGAGGCACAGAGAACCACTCTCAAAATCAATAATAATAGGTCAACACCCCGACATCTAATAGTAAAACTTACGAATCTCAGAGACAAAGAGAAAATCCTGAAAGCAGCTCGGGAGAAAAGATATGTAACCTACAATGGTAGAAACATTAGATTGGCAACAGACCTATCCACAGAGACCTGGCAGGCCAGAAAGGACTGGCAAGATATCTTCAGAGCACTAAAGGAGAAAAATATGCAGCCAAGAATACTATATCCAGCTAGGCTATCATTGAAAATAGAAGGAGAGATAAAAAGCTTCCAGGACAAACAAAAACTAAAGGAATTTGCAAACATGAAACCAGCCCTCCAAGAAATATTGAGAGGGGTCCTCTAAGCAAAGAGAGAACCTAAAAGCAGCAAAGAGCAGAAACGAACACAGACAACAGACAGTTAACAGTCACCTTACAGGTAATACAATGGCACTAAATTCATACCTTTCAATAGTTACCCTGAATGTAAATGGGCTAAATGCCCCAATCAAAAGACACAGGCTATCAGATTGGATTAAAAAACAAGACCCATCCATATGCTGTCTGCAAGAGACTCATTTTAGACCCAAAGACACCCCCAGATTGAAAGTGAGGGGGTGGAAAACAATTTACCATGCTAATGGACACCAAAAGAAAGCTGGGGTGGCAATCCTTATATCAGACAAACTAGATTCTAAAACAAAGACTGTAATAAGAGATGAGGAAGGACACTATATCCTACTTAAAGGGTCTATCCAACAAGAAGATCTAACAATTGTAAATATCTATGCCCCGAACATGGGAGCAGCCAGTTATATAAGGCAATTAATAACAAAAGCAAAGAAACACATTGACAACAATACAATAATAGTGGGGGACTTTAACACCCCCCTGACTGAAATGGACAGATCATCTAAGCAAAAGATGAACAAGGAAATAAAGACTTTAAATGACACACTGGACCAAATGGACTTCACAGACATATTCAGAACATTCCATCCCAAAGCAACGGAATACACATTCTTCTCTAGTGCCCATGGAACATTCTCCAGAATTGATCACGTCCTAGGTCACAAATCAGGTCTCAATCGGTACCAAAAGATTGGGATCATTCCCTGCATATTTTCAGACCACAATGCTTTGAAACTAGAGCTCAACCACAAGAGGAAAGTCGGAAAGAACTCAAATACATGGAGGTTAAAGAGCATCCTACTAAAGAATGAATGGGTCAACCAAGAAATTAAAGAAGAATTAAAAAAAATTCATGGAAACCAATGAAAATGAAAACACCACTGTTCAAAATCTTTGGGATACAGCAAAGGCAGTCCTGAGAGGAAAGTATATAGCAATACAAGCCTTTCTCAAGAAACAAGAAAGGTCTCAAATACACAACCTAACCCTACACCTAAAGGAGCTGGAGAAAGAACAGCAAATAAAGCCTAAACCCAGCAGGAGAAGAGAAATCCTAAAGATCAGAGCAGAAATCAATGAACTAGAAACCAAAAGAACAGTAGAACAGATCAACGAAACTAGGAGCTGGTTCTTTGAAAGAATTAACAAGATTGATAAACCCCTGGCCAGACTGATCAAAAAGAAAAGAGAAATGACCCAAATCAACAAAATCATGAATGAAAGAGGAGAGATCACAAGCAACACCAAAGAAATACAAACAATTATAAGAACATATTATGAGCAACTCTATGCCAGCAAATTAGATAACCTGGAAGAAATGGGTGCATTCCTAGAGATGTATGAACTACCAAAATTGAACCAGGAAGAAATAGAAAACCTGAACAGACCTATAACCACTAAGGAAATTGAAACAGTCATCAAAAATCTCCCAAGAAACAAAAGCCCAGGGCCAGATGGCTTCCCAGGGGAATTCTATCAGACATTTCAAGAAGAATTAATACCTATTCTCCTGAAACTGTTCCAAAAAATAGAAATGGAAGGGAAACTTCCAAACTCATTTTATGAGGCCAGCATTACCATGATCCCAAAACCAGGCAAAGACCCCATCAAAAAAGAGAATTACAGACCAATATCCTTGATGAACATGGATGCAAAAATTCTCACCAAAATACTAGCCAATAGGATCCAACAGTACATTAAAAGGATTATTCACCACGACCAAGTGGGATTTATTCCTGGGCTGCAAGGCTGGTTCAACATCCGCAAATCAATCAACGTGATACAATACATTAACAAAAGAAAGAACAAGAATCATATGATCCTCTCAATAGATGCAGAAAAAGCATTTGACAAAGTACAACATCCTTTCTTGATCAAAACTCTTCAGAGTATAGGGATAGAGGGTACATACCTCAATATCATAAATGCCATCTATGAAAAACCTACAGCGAATATCATTCTCAATGGGGAAAGACTGAGAGCTTTTCCCCTAAGGTCAGGAACGCAGCAGGGATGTCCACTCTCACCACTGCTATTCAACATAGTATTAGAAGTCCTAGCCACAGCAATCAGACAACAAAAAGAAATCAAAGGCATCCAAATCGGCAAAGAGGAAGTCAAACTCTCACTCTTTGCAGATGATATGATACTGTATGTGGAAAACCCAAAAGACTCCACCCCAAAACTGCTAGAACTCATACAGGATTTCAGTAAAGTAGCAGGGTATAAAATCAATGCACAGAAATCAGTGGCATTCCTATACACCAGCAACAAGACAGAAGAGAGACAAATCAAGGAGTCGATCCCATTTACAATTGCACCCAAAACCATTAGATACCTAGGAATAAATCTAACCAAAGAGGCAAAGGATCTGTACTCAGAAAACTATAAAATACTCAGGAAAGAAATTGAAGAAGACACAAAGAAATGGAAAAACGTTCCATGCTCATGGATTGGGAGAATCAACATTGTGAAGATGTCAATGCTACCTAGAGCAATCTACACATTCAATGCAATTCCCATCAAAATACCATCCAGTTTTTTCAAAGAAATGGAACAAATAATCCTAAAATTTGTATGGAACCAGAAGAGACCCAGAATAGCCAGAGGAATACTGAAAAAGAAAAGCAAAGCTGGCGGCATCACAATTCCGGACTTCCAGCTCTATTACAAAGCTGTCATCATCAAGAGAGTATGGTACTGGCACAAAAACAGACACATAGATCAATGGAACAGAATCGAGAGCCCAGAAATGGACCCTCCACTCTATGGTCAACTCATTTTTGACAAAGCAGGAAAGAATGTCCATTTCAAAAGACAGTCTCTTCAACAAATGGTGTTGGGAAAATTGGACAGCCATATGCAGAAGAATGAAACTGGACCATTTCCTTACACCACACACAAAAATAGACTCCAAATGGTTGAAAGACCTAAACGTGAGACAGGAGTCCATCCAAATCCTAAAGGAGAACACAGGTAGCAACCTTTTCGACCTTAGCCGCAGCAACTTCTTCCTAGAAACATCGCCAAAGGCACGGGAAGCCAGGGCAAAAATGAACTATTGGGATTTCATCAAGATAAAAAGCTTCTGCACAGCAAAAGAAACAGTCCACAAAACCAAAAGACAACCGACAGAATGGGAGAAAATATTTGCAAATGACATATCAGATAAAGGGCTAGTATCCAAAATCTATAAAGAACTTATCCAACTCAACACCCAAAGAACAAATAATCCAATCAAGAAATGGGCAGAAGACATGAACAGACATTTCTCCAAAGAGGACATCCAAATGGCCAACAGGCACATGAAAAAGTGCTCAACATCGCTTGGCATCAGGGAAATCCAAATCAAAACCTCAATGAGATACCACCTCACACCCCTCAGAATGGCTAAAATTAACAAGTCAGGGAACGACAGATGTTGGCGGGGATGTGGAGAAAGGGGAACCCTCCTACACTGTTGGTGGGAATGCAAGCTGGTGCAACCAGTCTGGAAAACAGTATGGTGGTTCCTCAAACAGTTGAAATTAGAGCTACCATTCGATCCAGCAATTGCACTACTGGGTATTTACCACAAAGATACAAATGTAGGGACCCGAAGGGGTACGTGTACCCCAATGTTTATAGCAGCAATGTCCACCATAGCCAAACTGTGGAAAGAGCCAAGATCCCCATCGACAGATGAATGGATAAAGAAGAGCTGGTATATATACACAATGGAATATTATGCAGCCATCAAAAGAAATGAGATCTTGCCATTTGCAACGATGTGGATGGAACTGGAGGGTGTTATGCTGAGTGAAATAAGTCAATCAGAGAAAGACATGTATCACATGACCTCACTGATATGAGGAATTCTTAATCTCAGGAAAGAAACTGAGTGTTACTGGAGTGGTTGGGGGTGGGAGGGATGGGGTGGCTGGGCGATAGACATTGGGGAGGGTATGTGCTACGGTGAGCGCTGTGAATTGTGCAAGACTGTTGAATCACAGATCTGTACTTCTGAAACAAATAACGCAACATATTTTAAGAAAAAAAAAAGAAGATAACAGGAGAGGAAGAAAAGGGGAGTATGTCAGAGGGGGAGACGAACCATGAGAGATGATGGACTCTGAAAAACAAACTGAGGGTTCTGGAGGGGAGGGGGGTGGGGGGATGGTTTAGCCTGGTGATGGGTATTGAGGAGGGCACATTCTGCATGGAGCACTGGGTGTTATGAACAAACAATGAATCATGGAACACTGCACCAAAAACTAATGATGTAATATATGGTGATTAACATAACAATAAAAAAATAAAAAAAAATTAAAAAAAAAGATAAGATGTTGGTTGAAAAAGGGAAAAAGAAAAATTAAAAAAAACCCCAAAAAACAGTTAAAAAAATTAACTTTGAAAAACTAATGAATCATGGTAAAAAAAAGCCATGAATTCTATGTGCAGTATTTGCAGTATTCCCCTAGCGCTGGAGTTCTCCCATTCTCCTTGATCGGTAAACTTGGTCTTGGCTTGCTTGGCTGTTCATGCTGATCATCTGAGGGAGGGGCCTGTTGCCGTGGTCCCCAAATGTCTTTGCTGGATCTACAATTGCCCCACCCTTGTGATTCCGGGCTAAGCAAGATGCTCCGGTTTGCTCTCAGGAGCTTTTGTTCCCTGCAAGCGCTGGTACAGCTTTGGAGGAGCAGGGTGAAAATGATGGCCTCCCAATCTCCACCCGGAGGAGGTGAGAACTTGAGGCCCCGCTCCTCAGTGCGCCCCCAGAGAAAAGCAATCACTCCCGTCTCCCCGGTCTGTGGCCGCACTGTGTGCTCACCTGGCCTGTGACCGAGCATTTCTATCTCTGGCACCTGACCCCGTGTGGAGTCTCCAAACCCAGCAGATCCCTGTGGTGCGCTCCCGCACCACTCCTCCCGGGGGAGGGAGGGGAGTCTCCCCGGCTCTGCTGCTTGTTGGGTCCCTGCTGGAGGAGCAGTGGCCCGACTGGGCCGCGGATCACAGTTTATGGCAACCCCGAGCTGAGAGCCCGCGCCTCGGCTCCGTCTCTGCAGCCAGCTTCCCTGCTCCGATACCTGGGAGCTCTGCCGCACTCAGGCACCCCCGGTCTTTCTTTGACCCTGAGGGTCCTGAGACCACACTGTCCCGCGAGGGTTCCACCCCCAGCTTAGCCACTGGAGCGACGTCCCTCAGCGGAGCTGACTTCCAAAAGTTCGATTTTGTGCTCCAGGCTCTATCACTTGCCAGAAGCGGCCGACGGAGGCCCCCTCCCCTGTCGTCTATCCTCCCGAATATCGCCTCGGATTCACTTCTCAGCACGTCCTACCTTCTAGTAAGTGGTCGCTTCTCTGTTCAGAGAGTTGTTGCTACTCTTTTCTTCGATCTCCTGTTGAGTTCGTAGGTGTTCAGAATGGTTTGATCCCTATTCAGCTGAATTCCTGAAACCAGACAAAACCCAGGTCTCCTACTCCTCCGCCATCTTGCTCTGCCTGCCAGTACCTTTTGATAGTACATTTTCCTTAAGAACTAAGCAGGTTTCTGGTAGTTGCTTCCAGTGTATTTCATGAGTCCATAACTATACTATTTTTTTTTGAGCTAGAATTCTCAAACCTATTTTGTTTTTCTCATCCTTCTTTTCTCCCCAATTTAATGACCACTATCTTGAGCCTATGGGGAACAAAATGTAGGAAAACCACATCCCTGCCTCTTCCCCCCCCCTTTTTCTTCCCCAGGAAAGGGCCTAAGGTTTCTAATATATGGCTTTCATAGATCAGGGTGACAAAGATGAATAATTCAGTAGAAACAAGACAAAGTATACACGGAAGCATTCACAAGAAGAAATGCAATTGGCCAGTAATTAGGAGAAAAAGCTGTTCATCATGAGTTTTAAAAATTAAAATGAGCTACATTTTCTACCTATTAGTATAGGTTTAAGGTTTGATATATTTTAAGTAAAAGTTATATATATTTAAGGTGTATATATATATCAAGGATGACTTGATATACCTATACACGGTGATTATTATAGCCAAGCTAATTAACAGATCCTCTCATATATACTTTTTGTGGTGAAAGCACCTGCTGAAATCTCAGCATATTTCCAATATTGAATACAATATTAACTATGGTCATCATGCCTATATGTTAGATGTCTAGACTTACTCATTCTGTTACCCCTTAGTTGAGTCTTTGCTCTGGGTCATTTTATCCAGCTGAAATGTTTAATTGGATTTCTGGTGTGAAAGGCCCTGAATTTTGATACCCCATATATTTCCTTATATTTATTTTTGTAAGCTGGCCAGGATATCCCCAGCTCATCTTTCTAGTGACATCTTGCCATATGCATCCAGTGGCAACTGACATACACTAATCATTTGTTTTCAATATGGTAGGCACATGGTCTGCCTGCTAAGCCAGTACAGACACAAAGCCTCTAAATTTCCTGCAAAATATGGGCCACCATCTTTCTATCCTCTGATAGCCAGTGCCTGCTGCTCAACAGATACACTAATGGGTATATTTTATGGTTTTGTTATGATCGCACCCTTCTTCTGGGTTCCAATTTCTCTATAAGAATAATTAATGACAAAATTTCAACAGTTTCATACAATATAAAGGCCAAATGGCCCTGCTCTGTCTAGTGGCTATGCCATCTGAAATGTGATCTCTAAGCTGTCCACAGCAAATGTCTCCGTTTAGAAGTGTCATAGGGCACTTCTACTCACAGTCCATCAGCCAGAACTAGACACGGGATCAATAGTGAAGCCCAAGAATACTGACATGTCTCTGCCCTGTGCACTCACACACTTCAGCATCAGCTACTATGATGGTGCTCCTTGATCTGCCACTATGTGCAAGTGTAGCCACAGCATCCAAATTCCTTCCGTTTTCCCTATAACTCAGAACTATCCCCCCAACCCCCAATTTTTGCCCCCAAACTCCTATCTGTTTCACTATGGAGCTGGTTGTGTAAAGGAGAGTGGTGTAGGTTGGCAGTGGCAGGAGGGGTCTTCCTAGAGGTTCTGCAAAGCGCCTCCAGCCCCACTTCTTGGAGCTGAATCTTGTTCTGGGTGACTTCCTATCCCTCCCCTCCTCTCTTTTATTTATAGATAAAGTCAGTTATTGCTTCCTCTTCCTCTCCTCTGCCCTTTCCCCCTCCCCCCCCCACAGCTTGCTTTTCAGGTCTGGAATGCTAGAGTGAAAGGTACTTTAGGGTTTCTCCTTATTTAATTTTTAAAAGTAAGATTTTTTTGTTTTTGCTACTAGTGATTTTAAGAGTAATGGATGTTGTTGTCAACTTAAATACAGTAGTATATAAAGAACAGATCACCCATTATTAGATAAACTAAGAATGATCACTATTGGAGATGCCTGGCTGGCTCAGTTGGAAGAGCGTGCAACTGTTGATCCTCAGGGTTGTGAGTTCAAGCCCCATGTTGGGCATAGAGTTTACTTAAATAAAAATGATCATTATTAGCATTTGTGCTATTTCCCTCCTATCTTTTGTTTGAGGCCCTATCTATTTATATATAATTGAAATCTTATAAGTTATTCTGTGTCCAGCTTTCTTAACAGTGCATTCTAAACATGACCTTGTTACTGGGTATTTCTATAAGCATAATAGTTTTATTGAGGTAAACAACATATCCTACAATGAACCATTTTAAATTGTATAACTCAGTGGCATTTAGTACATTCACATTGTTATTCAACTATCCTCTCTAGTTCCAAAACATTTTTATCACCCAAAAGGAAATTGTACCCATTAGGCAGTTGCTCCTGAGCCCCTGGAAACCACCAATCTGCTTTTTGTCTCTCTGAATTTACCTATTCTGGATATTTCATATAAATGGAAGCCTAGAACATGTCACCTTTTCTGTCTGGCTTCTGTTAATTTGCACAGTGTTTTCAAGGTTCGTCCGTGTTGTAGCATGTGTTAGTCATTCCTTTTTATGGCTGAAACATTCTGTCCTATGGATACAATACATGTTTATCCATTTATCAGTTCATGGACACTTGGATTATTTCCACCTTTGGGTTATTGTGAACAGCGTTATGAACAATAGTGAATATATTTTTGTTTACCTCTTTACAATTTGGGTGTATGCCTGCAAGTGGAATTTCTGCATCACATGGTAATTCTATGTTTAACTTTGTGAGGAACCATCAAGCTGTTTTCCATAGCAGCTGTATCATTTCACATCCCCACCAACGTACAAGGTTACCAATTTGCCACTTTCTTACCAATACTTATTTTTTTATTATAACCATCCTAGTATGTGTCAAGTGATCCCTCATTGTGGTTTTGATTTGCATTTCTCTAATGACTAATGATATTTTCATGTGTTTGCCGACCATTTATGTATCTTGGCAGAAACTCAAGTCCTCTGTCCACTTTTTGTTTGGATTTTTTGATGAGATTTAGGAGTTCTTTATATATTATGGATATTAGACCCTTATAAGACATATTTTCTCCCGTTTTGTGGGTTGTTTTTTTCACTTTTGGATAGTGTCCTTTGAAACATAAAAGTTTTAGGTTTGTATAAATCTCAATTTATGTTTTTCTCTTCTTGTTTGTGCTTTTGGTGTCATTGTTAAAATCCATATCCAAATCCTAGGCCATCAAGATTTAACCCTGTGTTTTCTTTTAGAAGTTTTATAATTTTAGCTCTTGCAAATAGATCTTTAATCCATTTTGAGTTAACCATTTTATGTGGTGTGAGGTAGGGATTCAACTTCATTCTTTTGCAGGTGTTTATCTAGCTGTTCCAATGACTTGTGTGAAAAAAACTCTTCTTTCTTTCATTGGATGGTCTTGGCACCATTGTTGAAATCAACCATTGATGAATGGGATTATTTCAGGACTCTTAACTCTATTCTATTAATCTATTTGGCTCTCATTATGTCAGCATCATGCTGGTTTATTTATAGTAAGTTTTGAAATCAGGAAGGGTGAATCCTCCCTTTTTTTCTTATTTTTTGAAGTATAATTGACCTACAGTATTATGATTCCGGAGCATAATAGTAATCATCCCCTCTGACAACCATCAGTCTTTTCTTTGTATCTAAGAGTCTATTTCTGTTTTACTTTTTCTGCTATTGAAATTCCACATAAGTGAGATAATACACTATTTGTCTTATTCTGTCTGACTTACTTCACCTAGTATAATGCTCTCTAGGTTTATTCATGTTGTCCCAAATGGCAAGATCTCATTCCTTTTTATGACTAATATTCCATTATATCTATCTATCTATCTATCTATCTATCTATCTATCTATCTATCTATCTATCTATATACACATAGAAACACCACATACTCTTTTTTTTCAAATTTTTATTTAAATTCTAGTTAGTTAGCATATAGTGCAATATTGGTTTCAGGAGTAGAATTCAGTGATTCATCACTTGCTTACAACACCCAGTGCTCATCATAACAAATACACTCCTTAATACTGATCACCCACCTAGCCCATCCCCCATCCACCTCCCTCCACCAACCCTGTGTTGTTGAAAGTCTCTTTTGGTTTGTTTCTCTCTCTCTCTCTCTCTCTCTCTCTCTCTCTCTCTCTCCCTCTCCCTCTCCCCCTCTCCCCCTCCCTCTTCCTCCCTTCCCATATGTTCATCTGTTTTGTTTCTAAAATTCCACATATGAGTGAAATCATATGGTATTTGTCTTTCTCTGACTGACTTATTCTGCTTTGCATAATACACTCTAGTTCCATCCGTGTTGTTGCAAATGGCAAGATTTCTTTCTTTTTGATGGCTGAGTAATATTCATCTGTCTCTCTATCTGTCTATTGTTATATATCTATATACAGTGATATAGTTATGTATATTGGAATATTACTATATTCTAATATACTAATATAACTATATATTAACATAACTATATTAGTATATAGTGTATATATAGTGTATATATTAGTATATACTAATATACTATATAACTATAGTTATATAACTATATATCTATAGAACCATAGAACCCTCCTCTTCTTTATCCATTCATCAGTCGATGGACATTTGGGCTCTTTCCATAGTTTGGCTATTGTTGATAATGCTGCTATTAAACATCAGGGTGCATGTATCACTTCGAATTTGTATTTTTGTATCCTTTGGGTAAATACCTAGTAGTGCAATTACTGGATCATAGAGTAGTTCTATTTTTAACTTTTTGAGGAACCTCCATGATGCTTTTCAGAGTGTCTGTACCTGTTTTCATTCCCACCAACAGTGCAAGAGGGTTCCCCTTTCTCCTCATCCTCGCCAACACCTGTTGTTTCTTGTGTTACTAATTTTAGCCATTCTGACAAGTGTGAGGTGCTATCTCATCATGGTTTTGATTTGTATTTCCCTGATTGATGAGTGATATTGAACATCTTTTCATGACACCACATCTTTATTCATCTATTGGTGGACACTTAGGTTGCTTCTCTATCTTGGCTATCGTAAATAATGCTGCGATGAATGTAGGGATGAATAGGTCTTTTTAAATTAGTGTTTTTGTTTTCTTTGGGTACTCAGAAGTATCTGGATGGATTATATGATAATTCCGGATTATATGACAATTCCGTTTTTAATTTTTCAAGGAACCCCCATCCAATTTTCCATAGCAGCTACACCAATGTACATTTCCACCAACAGTGCATGATGGTTAAAAGTAAATAAAAAACAAGAACAACAACAGTGCACAAGAATTCCCTTAACATCCTTAGGGACACTTGTTATTTCTTGTCCTTTTGACAGTAGCCATTCTAACAGGTGTGAAGTGATATCATTGTGGTTTTGATTTGCATTTCCATAATGATTAATGATGTAGAGCATCTTTTCATCTGCCTGTTGGCCATCTGCATGTCTTCTCTGAAAAAAAAAATCTATTCAGGTCCTCGGTTTTTTAATTGAATATTTTTTGACATTGAGTTGTGAATTATTTATGTATTTTGAATGTTAGCCCCCTACTGGATATATCATTTGCAAATATCTTCTCCCATTAAGTAGTACCCTTTTTGTTTTATTAATGGTTTCCTCTGCTCTGCAAAGGCTTTTTAGTTTGACATGGTCCCAATTGTCTTTTTGCTTTTGTTAACCTAGCCCAAGGAGACCAATCCAAAAAAAATATTGCTAAGATTGATATCAAAGAGCTTACTGCCTGTGGTTTTCTTCTAGGACTCTTATGGTTTCAAGTCTTATGTCTAAATATTCCATTTTGAATTTGTTTTTGTGTATGGTATAAGAAAGTGGTCCAGTTTTATTCTTTTGCTTGTAGCTGTCCAATTTTTCCAACACCATTTATTGAAGAAGCTGTCTTTTCCTCATTGTACGTTTTGCCTCTTGTGTCATTGATTAACTGACCATGTACATGTGGGTTTATTTCTGGGCTTTCTATTCCATCCCATTGATCTATTTGTTTTGTTAGTACCTTACTGTTTTGATTACTGTACCTTTATAATGTAGTTTGAAATCCAAGGGTGTGATACCACCAGCTTCTTTCCCAAGACTGCTTTGGGTATTCAGGGTTTTTTGTTATTCCATATGAATTTTAGGATTATTTATTCTCGTTCTGTGGAAAATTCAGTTGGTATTTTGATAAGGATTACATTGAATCTGTAGATTGCTTTGGGTAATATGGACATTTTAACAATATTCTTTCAGTTCCTGAGCATGGTATATCTTTCCATTTATTTGTGTTGCCTTCAGTTTCTTTCATTGATGTTTTATGGTTTTCAGAGTAAGGGTCTTTCACCTCCTTGATTAAATATATTTCTAAGTATTTTATTTTTTGAAGCAGTGAGATTATAAACGGGATTGTTATTTTCTCTTTCTGATAGTTTATTAATGTATAGAAACACAAGAGACTTCTATATATTTTGTATCCTGAGACTTTACTGAATTCCCTTAATCTAATAGTGTTTTGGTGGAATCTTTAGGGTTTTTTTTTAACTTTTTTTTTTTTAAAGATTTTGTTTATTAGAGAGAGGGAGACAGTGAGAGAGGGAACACAAGCAGGTGGAGTGGAGAGGGAGAAGCAGGCTTCCTGCTGAGCAGGGGAGCCCGACATGGGGCTTGACCCCAAGATCATGACCTGAATCGAAGGCAGACGCCTAATGACTGAGCCACCCAGGTGCCCCAGGTTTGTTTGTTTGCTTGTTTGTTTGTTTTAAATATATAGTGTCCTGTCATCTATAAATAGTGATCACTTTCCAATTTGGACAATTTTTCTTTTTCTTGCCTAATTGCTATGGCTAGGACTTTCAATTTTCTTTTGGTTATAAAGTGGTTAGAGTAATCATCCTTGTCTTTTAGAGGATCGTAGAGGAAAACCTTTCAGCCTTTCACTATTGAGTATGATGTTAGCCATTGATGTGTCATATATGGCCTTTATTATGTTGAGGTACCACTTTTTTTCTTCCTGAAGATTACGTAAATACAATTCAATGTCTCCATGGTGTTGTACTATACATACATACCTCAATTTATTTTTCTGGTCTCTTAAAGTTGGAAAATAGATTCTTCCACTCAGTTACCATGTACTCCTTGTGAGCCATCACCAGCCAGTGTTTTGTTTTGTTTTTTTAATACAGTTGTGGGAAGGACAGCAATACTTCCCACTAAAATTGAAAATGAAGAATGTTCATATACAAAACTTCATTAATAGAATGGTATGCAAATAAAACATTAAAAACCCAAATTGAGAAGTGAGTGTATAGGTAGAAAATATTTCCATTTTTGCTGTCGAATAGTATAGGAAACTCTTCTCCAACTGCCTTCAAATATACCACGTGCACACTCTGACACATTTTCTAGATTTGGCATAAGTCATATAATGAATAACTTTGTCTCTGATAGGGAATAGATTATTGATAATGCAAATTCTAGTGTTCTGGTTTTTCTATACCTATGTGAACTCTAAAGCTATATCAGAAGTGAGAATGGTTCATTTTTATTATAGTTCCTAAAAATTGAAGTTGGAATGGGATAAAGGCATTCATTTGTAAATATAAAAAATTATTCCTTAGACTTCTCATAATTAGATGGTTTAAGACCTAGAAAGTCCTTTTAACAGTACCTGCCCCATAAGTCCTTAATAAATGTTAGTCACCTTTCCAAAAAGTTCCCCAATTTCTGCTCTGCCTTTTTTCCTTGACCAAGTGTGACATAGTCCAACCAGGGGTCAGGAGTAAGAAAATGGGATTAAGAAGACCACTTCAATCCTGACCCAAGTGAAGCTTGTTTTTTACCTCCCACAACTCCCATTTCTGTGCTCAAAGCTATCTGAGAGTTTTGGATGCTTTCTGACAACTGGTCCATTAATTTTAATATCTAGCTTTTGGTCTGAGCACAGTATGCGCTTTTTTTTAAACATTTTATTTATTTGACAGAGAGAGACACAGTGAGAGAGGGAAGGGGGAGTGGGAAAGGGAGAAGCAGGCTTCCCATGGAGCAGGGAGACCAATGCGGAGCTTGATCCCAGGACCTTGAGATCATGACCCAAGCCGAAGGCTGATGCTTAATGACTGAGCCACCCAGGTGCCCCGTGACCAAAAACATTAAAGAAGATAGTCCACGGGGCCATTCCTCATAGACATTCCAGTTGAAGGGTAGCAGAATATGCCATCCCCAAATATGGAACTTTGGTATAAGGATTATCTTGCACTGAAGACAAGTAAGAAGCATCAGGTACAAGAAAAGCTGTCTGCCTAAAAGCAGGATATAAATTTATGCAGATGTATCCACTCCCCTCTCTACCAGAAGGAGAAAACTTAGTCACTGGAGAGAATTCTAGAATGCTTATCAGCCCAGAGATGGCACAAGGGGAATCTATATAAAAAAAACCTTGCCAAACCTAGCCCTTTGCTACCATTTGATTCCCTAAATAGTTGCCTTCCCACAACTTGCTGCCCCTAGAAGCTGAGTCCTTTTCCTTTGTTTTTTCACTGAAAATGTATTGCTCTTTTGTTAAGATGCTATATAAGCCCATGTTTTAACCACCCCTTTGAGTTACTCATTGCTGGGTACTCCAATGTGTATTGCAGTACACAAGTTAATAAGCTTGTTTGTTTTTCTCCTTGTTGGTCTCATTTTTTGTTAGGGAGCCAGTCAGAGAGCTTTCTTTCCCCTTCCCCTAAATATACATACCTTCAGGAACTATACTAGATTGTTAGATTCTAGTATATTCAGTTCATGCTGGGTTCTTAGTGCTTCCTGATTATAATAAAGTAGAAAATATTCCAGTATCAGCAACACCCACAGAATGAATTGGGTAAGCCTAGGACATGTTGCATGAAGACTTTTCCTTTTGATTTGGAAATAAGGAGACACAGGAATTATCTCCTCTGCAGGGCACCCCCATCAAAAGACATAGCTCTCTTTTGCCCCCAGGAAGTATTTAGGTGGAGTGGGCTGCTACATTCAAGCCAATGTGGGGCGGAAGAACCAAATTAACTGTTGTAATCCATTTCTGGTAAATTCAAACTACCTCTCATTCCATTCAGAGCACTTTTCTCCAAATTCTGTTTCACTATGACACATAGTTTTGTGGATTAATATACTTAGATATGCTAAAAATGAAGAAAAAATCAGTAATATTTTAATTGTACATAGGGGCAAATACCAAGTTAAACAGTCCTAAAACCAAACAGAATGATAGGCTATGACCCGGAAATTGATTCCATGACCCTTCATAATAAGTACCAATCACCAATTTGGAGAAGACTGCTGAGTATCTAGAAATCTCCAACAGAAACTCAATCTACCTCAGGAGGACTAAATACAGTAGGCTTTGATCTCTCTATCAAATGCTTTTTGTGTATTTGTGTTTTGTTCTCTCCCTGGAAGACTGTAACTTACCTGAGCTGATGTAGGGTGTTGCAGGAGAAGTGTTTCTCAGTTCCCCTCACTTTTACTCCATTCCTTCTACGGCCTGGTTTCCCAGATCTTTCTTCATCCATTGAACAAGAATTGATGAGTAATTTCCTCAAAGATGAAATATAGATATCTATAACATTTGCCAGTGCACTGCTGTAAACTTCATTTAGCTTGTCTGCAGGAGAGACGGCATCTTTTAGTCTCATCAGAAGGCATTCTGTTATGTTTTCTGACAACAAATTTTCCAATTCCCCACTACCAGCACAGAGTCCTACAATTCAATGCTGATACTGCCTACCTGCAGTTAGCATTGGATCTCACAAATTAAGGCTCAGTCCCATTAGACTTTCCCCCAACTTTAGATGCCAGTTGACTGTTCCAGGTTGTCACTGATGCTTCTGACCAACTGGCCACAAATTCAGAAGTTCTTAAACGCCCCCTCCTCAGAACTCAGAAAATTTTTTACTTGTTATTACCAGTTTATATTGGTATTTGGAAGAGAGGCATAAGGTTAGGGGAAAAGTGTATAGAGCTTCCATTCCCTTTCTCCAGGCATGCCACCCTCCCAGCACCTTGAAGTGTTCACTAACTCAGAAGCTCTCCAAACCCTGTCATTTAGGACATTTTTATGAAGGTTTTGTTATGTAGGCATGATTGATTAAATCCTTGGCCATTGGTGATTAAACCAATCTTCAGCCTTCTCCCATCCCCAAAGGCCAGGGGTTGGGGCTGAAAGCTCTAACTCTCTAATCATGCTTAGTCTTCTGGTGGCCATCCCCTGTTCTGAAGCTATCTAGGGGCCCCTAACTACCAGTCATCTTATTAGTATGTAACAGACTCTCTTATCACTCCAGAGATTCCAAAGGTTTTAGAAGCTCTTTGCCAAAAACCAGGGACAAAGACCAAATGTTTATTTTTGTTATATTTCACATTGATTCCGCCCCCCCAGGAAGATTTGTGTACATCTGAGCTAATGTTGAGGTGGCAGGAGAGAAGCTAACTCCAGTTACTCATTTTCTCACCATCTCTTGCCCAGCTGCTTTACACGGGGTTGAAGTAAAGTCAGAGAAGGAACTGAGCCAGAACTGGTTTAGTTCATCTTAGTGTCCTTCCAGATCAAAAACAAAGGGTGTCTGGAACTCTTTGAATATGAAAAATATTCCTGCTGAAGGGAAAATTGAGAATGGGTGAGAAAAAAATCACTAGGGGTGAGAAAGCACTAGGAAGTTTTGAAAAGTTGAGTTATAGCCTGCTATAGTTTCCTACCCTACAGTCCTGAAAGATTATGGAAATTTCAAATAATGCCCTTTGTACAATGCTATACAGTTGTAGTAGCCCTGTGTTTGAAACTATAAAGCAAGTACAGGGGCTAAAACATTTGTCTGAGTTCTTCACACTTCTTCCCCTTTAATGCATATTTTCCTTGTACCTGTAATTCTATAATTAAAAAAATGTTTTTATCATGACCTTTTGTCATATTCTTCTTTGTGTTATTCTTCCACTCACTTTCCCATTTCAATTCTCTCTGGTTGCCATGCAATGATCTACAGCTGCTTCTGAGTATATTCCTTTGTTTTGTATGTTTTAAACCCTTACCTTTCTGCGTCTCAAAATACACATCATCTATGGTGAATAAGACATTAAGAACACCCTAAGCCATGCCCCTCCACTGTGTTTCCCCTCCAAAAACAGGTTTGTAGTCATGATACTCATTTTGATTTCTTAGGATTTTCATTTAGTAGATTGAACTTTTTTTTCCTTATATGGTTGCTTAAAAAGAAGTATTTTCATTTTAGGTTAACAGAAAAATTGAGCAGAAAGTACAAGGAATGCCCATATATCCTGCCATAACCCCTCCCACTCCCCAGATCCCATAGTTATTAACATCTTGGATTAGTTGCTACATGTGTTACAATTGATGAGACAATGTTGACATGTTATTAACTAAAGTCCATAGTTTATATAAGGCTTTATTTGTATTATACATTGTGTGGGTTTTCACAAGTATATTATGTCATATACCCACCATTACAGTATACAGAAGTTTTTTTAAAATTTTTTTGTTATGTTAATCACCATACATTACATAATTAGGTTTTGATGTATGTTCCATGATTCATTGTTTGTGCATAACACCCAGTGCTCCACGCAGAACGTGCCCTCTTTAATACCCATCACCAGGCTAACCCATCCCCCCACCGCCCTCCCCTCTGGAACCCTCAGTTTGTTTTTCAGAGTCCATCATCTCTCATGGTTCGTCTCCCCCTCCAACTTACTCCCGTTCATTCTTCCCCTCCTACTATCTTCTTCCTTTTTTTTCTTAAAATATATTGCATTATTTGTTTCAGAGGTACAGATCTGTGATTCAACAGTCTTAAACAATTCACAGCACTCACCATAGCACATACCCTCCCCAATGTCTATCACCCAGCCACCCCCTCCCTCCCACCCCCCACCACTCCAGCAATGCGCAGTTTGTTTCCTGAGATTAAGAATTCCTCATATCAGTGAGGTCATATGATACATGCCTTTCTCTGATTGACTTATTTCACTCAGGATAACACCCTCCAGTTCCATCCACGTTGTTGCAAATGGCAAGATCTCATTCCTCTTGATGGCTGCATAATATTCCATTGTGTATATATATCACTTCTTCTTTATCCATTCATCTGTCGATGGACATCTTGGCTCTTTCCACAGTTTGGATATTGTGGACATTGCTGCTATAAACATTGGGATGCACGTACCCCTTCGGATCCCTACATTTGTATCTCTGTGGTAAATACCCAGTAGTGCAATTGCTGGATCGTATGGTAGCTCTATTTTCAACTGTTTGAGGAACGTCCATACTGTTTTCCAGAGTGGCTGCACCAGCTTGCATTCCCACCAAGTGTAGGAGGGTTCCCCTATCTCCACATCCCCACCAACATCTGTCATTTCCTGATTTGTTAATTTTAGCCATTCTGACGGGTGTGAGGTGGTATCTCATTGAGGTTTTGATTTGGATTTCCCTGATGCCGAGAGATGGTGAGCACTTTTTCATGTGTCTGTTGGCCATTTGGATGTCTTCTTTGGAAAAATGTCTGTTCATGTCTTCTGCCCATTTCTTGATTGAATTCTTTGTTCTTTGGGTGTTGAGTTGGATAAGTTCTTTATAGATTTTGGATACTAGCCCTTTATCTGATATGTCATTTGCAAATATTTTCTCCCATTCTGTCGGTTGTCTTTTGGTTTTGTGGACTGTTTCTTTTGCTGCGCAAAAGATTTTTATCTTGATGAAATCCCAATAGTTCATTTTTGCCGTTGCTTCCCTTGCCTTTGCTGTTGTTTCTAGGAAGAAGTTGCTGCGGCTGAGGTGGAAGAGGTTGCTGCCTGTGTTCTCCTTTAGGATCTTGATGGACTCCTGTCTCATGTTTAGGTCTTTCAACCATTTGGAGTCTATTTTTGTGTGTGGTGTAAGGAAATGGTCCAGTTTCATTTTTCTGCATGTGGCTGCCCAATTTTCCCAACACCATTTGTTGAAGAGACTGTCTTTTTGCCATTGGACATTCTTTCGTGCTTTGTCAAAGATGAGTTGACCATAGAGTTGAGGGTCCATTTCTGGGCTCTCTATTCTGTTCCATTGATCTATGTGTCTGTTTTTGTGCCAGTACCATACTGTCTTGATGATGACAGCTTTGTAACAGAGCTGGAAGTCTGGAATTGTGATGCCACCGGCTTTGCTTTTCTTTTTCAATATTCCTCTGGCTATTCAGGGTCTCTTCTGGTTACATAAAGATTTTAGGATAAGTCTGGCCAGGGGTTTATCAATCTTGTTAATTCTTTCAAAGAACCAGCTCCTAGTTTTGTTGATCTGTTCTACTGTTCTTTTGGTTTCTATTTCATTGATTTCTGCTCTGATCTTTAGGATTTCTCTTCTCCTGCTGGGTTTAGGCTTTATTTGCTGTTTTTACTCTAGCTCCTTTAGGTGTAGGGTTAGGTTGTGTATTTGAGACCTTTCTTGTTTCTTGAGAAAGGCTTGTATTGCTATATACTTTCCTCTCAGGACTGCCTTTGCTGTATCCCAAAGATTTTGAACAGTTGTGTTTTCATTTTCATTGGTTTCCATGAATCTTTTTAATTCTTTAATTCCCTGGTTGACCCATTCATTCTTTAGTAGGATGCTCTTTAGCCTCCATGTATTTGAGTTCTTTCCGACTTTCCTCTTGGGATTGAGTTCTAGTTTCAAAGCGTTGTGGTCTGAAAATATGCAGGGAATAATCCCAATCTTTTGGTACAGGTTGAGACCTGATTTGTGACCTAGGATGTGATCAATTCTGGAGAATGTTCCATGGGCAGTAGAGAAGAATGTGTATTCCGTTGCTTTGGGCTGGAATGTTCTGAATATGTCTGTGAAGTCCATTTGCTCCAATGTGTCATTTAAAGTCTTTATTTCCTTGTTGATCTTTTGCTTAGATGATCTGTCCATTTCAGTCAGGGGGGTGTTAAAGTCTCCCACTATTATTGTATTGTTGTCAATGTATTTCTTTGATTTTGTTTTTAATTTCCTTATAAAATTTGCTGCTCCCATGTTAGGGGCATAGATATTTACAATTGTTAGATCTTCTTGTTGGATAGACCCTTTAAGTAGGATATAGTGTCCTTCTTCATCTCTTATTACAGTCTTTGTTTTAAAATCTAATTTGTCTGATATAAGAATTGCCACCCCAGCTTTCTTTTGGTGTCTATTAGCATGGTAAATGGTTTTCCACCCCCTCACTTTCAATGTGGGGGTGTCTTTGGGTCTAAAATGAGTCTCTTGCAGATAGCATATTGATGGGTCTTGTTTTTTAATCAAATCTGATAGCCTGTGTCTTTTGATTGGGGCATTTAGCCCATTTACATTCAGAGTAACCTTTGAAAGATATGAATTTAGTGCCATTGAATTGCCTGTAAGGTGACTGTTTCTGTATATTGTCTGTGTTCCTTTCTGATCTATGCTGCTTTTAGGCTCTCTCTTCGCTTAGAGGACCCCTTCAATATTTCTTGGAGGGCTGGTTTCATGTTTGCAAATTCCTTTAGTATTTGTTTGTCCTGGAAGCTTTTTATCTCTCCTTGTATTTTCAATGAGAGCCTTGCTGGATATAGTATTCTTGGCTGCATATTTTTCTCCTTTAGTGCTCTGAAGATATGATGCCAGTCCTTTCTGGCCTGCCAGGTCTCTGTGGATAGGTCTGTTGCCAATCTAATGTTTCTACCATTGTAGGTTACATATCTCTTCTCCCGAGCTGCTTTCAGGATTTTCTCTTTGTCTCTGAGATTCGTAAATTTTACTATTAGATGTCGGGGTGTTGACCTCTTTTTATTGATTTTGAGAGTGGTTCTCTGTGCCTCCTGGATTTTGATGCCTGTTTCCTTCCCCAAATTAGGGAAGTTCTCTGCTATAATTTGCTCTAATATACCTTCTGCCCCTCTCTCTCTTTCTTCTTCTTCTGGGATCCAAATTATTCTAATGTTGTTTCATCTTATCGTATCGCTTATCTCTCGAATTCTGCCCTCGTGATCCTGTAGTTGTTTCTCTCTCTTTTTCTCAGCCTCTTTATTTTCCATCATTTGGTCTTCTATATCGCTGAGTCTCTCTTCTGCCTCATTTATCCTAGCAGTTAGTGCCCCCATTTTTGATTGCACCTCATTAATAGCCTTTTTGATTTCGACTTGGTTAGATTTTAGTTCTTTTATTTCTCCAGAAAGGGTTTCTCTAATAACGTCCACACTTTTTTCAAGCCCAGCTAGTATCTTTAAAGTCATGATTCTGAACTCTAGGTCCGACATTGTACTAATGTCCGTATTGAGTAGGTCCCTGGCAGACGGTACTACCTCTTGTTCTTTTTGCGGAGGTGATTTTTTTCATCTTAGCATTTTGTTCTCTCATTCATCTATTCTCCTCTGGACAAAATGACAACAGGTTAACAACGTCCCCTGCAAATATGCTCTATACAAATCAGAAAAGACCTGAAACCAGGGGAAAGGAAAGGGAAAAGAAAGAAAAAAGAAAGAGGAGAAAAAAAAAAGAAAAGGAAAAAGATAAAAACAAACAAAAACAGAACAAAACAAAAAAAAAAACAGAATATGATCAAATATGATCAGGCTAGTGCATAGATCAGTGCCACACACTGGATTTTGGGCTTAATTTGGTCTGTTAGAAGATAGTGCCTCCTAAATTTTTAAAGGATGAAAGACTTACATATAAGGGCGCCTGGGTGGCTCAGTTGGTTAAGCGACTGCCTTCAGCTCAGGTCATGGTCCTGGAGTCCCGGGATCGATTCCCACATCGGGCTTCCTGCTCGGTGGGGAGTCTGCTTCTCCCTCTGACCCTCTTCCCTCTCGTGCTCTCTATTTCTCATTCTCTCTCTCTCAAATAAATAAAATCTTAAAAAAAAAAGACTTATATATGTACAATATAAGGGTTGATACAATGAAGGGATGGAAGATAACTGTAAAGATGAAAATTATAAAAGATTTTATAAAAGGAATTGATAAGATAAGTTGTTTGAAAAAAGAAAGAAGATTAAAAAAAAAAGGGAGAGAATGTGATCAGGCAGGAGACTAGAACAAAGCCATACACCATTGATTTAGGGTTTATTTTGATCTGTTAGAAGAAACTGTATCTCAAAATTTTAAAGAGAACAACTTATATATATATATATATGCCAAAAATAAGGGTAACTACTATGAAGGGATAAAATATGACTCTAAAAAAGAAAAATAAAAATTTTTTTTTTTAAAAAAAGGGCTTGATAAGATGGTTGAAAAAGGGAAAAAGAAAAATTAAAAAAAAAAACAGTTAAAAATTAACTTTGAAAAACTAATGAATCATGGTAAAAAAGCCATGAATTCTATGTGCAGTATTCCCCCGGCGCTGGAGTTCTCCCGTTCTCCTTGATCGGTAAACTTGGTCTTGGCTTGCTTGGTTGTTCGTGCTGATCTTCTGAGGGAGGGGCCTGTTGCCGTGGTTCCCAAATGTCTTTGCTGGAGGCGGAATTGCCCCGCCCTTGTCGGTCTGGGCTAAGCAAGCTGCTCGGGTTTGCTCTCAGGAACTTTTGTTCCCTACAAGCTCTGGTACAGCTTTGGAGGACCCGGGTGAAAATGGTGGCCTCCCAATCTCCGCCCGGAGGAGCCGAGAACTCGGGTCCCCGCTCCTCAGTGTGCCCCCAGAGAAAAGCAGTCACTCCCATCTCCCCGGTCTGTGGCCGCACTGCGTGCTCACCCGGCCTGTGACCCAGCGTTTCTATCTCTGTCACCCAACCCTGTGTGGAGTCTCCAAACCCAGCAGATCCCTGCAGTGCGCTCCCACACCGCTCCTCCCGGGGGAGGGAGAGGAGTCTCCCTGGATCTGCCGCTTGTTGGGTCCCTGCTGGAGGAGCAGTGGCCCGACTGGGCCGTGGATCACAGTTTATGGCAACCCCGAGCTGAGAGCCCGCGCCTCGGCTCCGTCTCTGCAGCCGGCTTCCCCACTCTGATACCTGGGAGCTCTGCTGCACTCAGGCACCCCTGGTCTTTCTGTGACCCCGAGGGTCCTGAGACCACACTGTCCCGTGAGGGTTCCACCCCCGATTAGCCACTGGAGCGACATCCCTCAGCGGAGCCAGCTTCTAAAAGTTCTGATTTTGTGCTCCGCAGCTCTATCACTTGCCAGAAGTGGCCGAGGGAGGCCCCCTCCCCCGCCGTCTATCCTCCCGAATATCGCCTCGGATTCACTTCTCTGCATGTCCTACTTTCCAGTAAGTGGTCGCTTCTCTTTCAGAGAGTTGTTGCTACTCTCTTCTTCGATCTCCTGTTGAGTTCGTAGGTGTTGAGAATGGTTTGATCCCTATTTGGCTGAATTCCTGAGACCAGACGAAATCCAGGTCTCCTACTCCTCCGCCATCTTGCCCTGCCCCTCAGAAGTTTTTTTTAAAGATTTATTCATCCATCCTGGAGAAAGAGAGAGAGAATGAATATGAGAGAGAGAATATGAGAGAGAGAATGAGCGAATGAATGAGCCTCAGTGGCAGGGGGAGGCAGAGGGTGAGAGAATCCCAAGCAGACTCTGTGCTGAGCGTGGAGCCTTACCCAAGGCTTGATCCCATGACCCTGAGATCATGACCAGAGCTGAAGCCAAGAGTCAGATGCCTAATTGACTGTGCCACCCACGTGCCTCCAGGATTGTTCTACTGCCCTCAAAATCCTTGGTGTTCCATCTACTCATCTTTCTTTCCTAAAGGCTGATCTTTTCATATTGGCTTTTTTTCATGTAGCAATATGCATTTGTTTCCTCCTTGTCTTTTTAAGACTTGATAGTTCATTTCTTTGTTATTGCCAAATAACATTTCATTGAATGGATGTGCCACAGTTTGTTTATTTAGCATGACCTCCTCTAATTGTAAAATCTTTGCAATCTGGTTTTCTTTAGCATAACTGACAGATTTATTATTCTGGATTACAATTACAACCTATTTATCTTGATGCCTGTGAAAAGGCCTTGATTTTTTCATAACTCAGAATTCAAGAAACAAACGAGAACTATAAATGTATCACTGTACTTCATCTTTCTTCCCCATCTGGTCTCACTCAAGGAAAATTTATTTGAACATCAAGAATATCCTAGACATCCTATAGAATGCTCTGAATAATTAGCCACGGATCTCATTGGAAAGTATTATACAAGGTAGAGAACACTCTCCCTTGGTTTTCCTTTGGTAAGTTGTCATCTTATTAAGAAAACTGACAGATTGTAACACTGGATTTTTATGTTTCTCTCAGATATGTATATGTGTATCATACGCCTTCTTGCATTTGTTTACTTGGTATCTTGGTCCATTTGTACTGCTGTAGTAAAATATCACAGACAGGTGGCTTTTAAACAATGGAAATTTATTTCTCACAGTTCTGGAGGCTAGAAGTCCAAGATCAAGGTGCCATGGTTGGATGAAGGCTCTTTTCTAGTTTATGGACTTCTTATTGTCTTCATATGGTGGAAAAGGCAAGGAAGCTCTGTAGGATCTCCTTTATAGGACCACTACTCCCATTCTTGATGGCTCGACCTCATCACCTTCTCACATAATCACTTCCCACAGCCCCCACCTATTAATACTATCACCTTTGGGATAGGATTTCAACATGAGATGGGCAGGAGCACAGACATTCAGACCATAGCATTTGGGGCATAGTCTCCTCATCAGCATATAGCTGGATGAAATCCAGGTGACCCATGTGAACTTGGCTGATTCTTCTCCCCTCTCACCCTTCAGTGAAGCTCATTGGCAGGTGAGAAGATGGGGGACAATCCTGATGACTCAGTGGGCAGGTTTGTCTCTGAGTAACCCAGATAGGACTGATCCCAGCCAGTTCTGAATGAACATGGGAAACACACTGTGGGAAGAGACATGGTATAAGTTCTTAGAGGGCATTTTGTGTTTTCCATTTCACCGTTTCACCCCAGAATCAAGGGGGGAGTACCTTCTGCTGATGAAAACTCCATGTGCATATTCAACTTATTAGAATAGGACAGAGTTTCTGGTATGGTGGATATAAGAATGGATCTTACTTAGGGAGGGTCTGGTTTATTTATTCAAGGTGGCAAATTAGGGATAAGAAACCTCAGTTTAATCTCAATTCAGTGAAGATTTATTTAGGACCCAGTGGATGATAGAAATTATGCTAGGTGGGTTAGATAGTAAATGGATTTCAGCCTCAAAGAGTTTACAGTTTTAGAAGGACTGATTGTTTCAGTGTAAGTAGAGATCTAAGTTACGAGAAAAGTATAACTAGAGGTAAAAGAGCTGGTAGGGGAGATTAAAACTTCTGAATTGGGGATGTCTTGTAGCATGAGTACCTTTAGGGGAGAACTGAATCCTAGAGCAAGGCGTCTGAACCCTTGGGAGGTGCCATCTGTACAGTGGTGGTAGCTGTTCCCATCTTCGGAGTATGTTTGAGAGTTAAGCACTGTCCGCATTCTTCATTTTCCCATCCCATCAGCATTTTCTCTTACTGGTTCTTTCTTCATGCTTGTAATGTCCTCTCTTTCTCTATTTTTTTTTAATTATTATTTTAATTTTATTATGTTAGTCACCCTACATGACATCATTAGTTTTTGATGTAGTGTTCCATGATTCATTGTTTGTGTATAACACCCAGTGCTCCATGCAGAACGTGCCCTCCTTAATACCCATCACCAGGCTAACCCGTCCCCCCACCCCCCTCCCCTCTAGAACCCTCAGTTTGTTTCTCAGAGTCCATAGTCTTTCATGGTTCATCTCCCCCTCCAATTCCCCCCCCTTCATTCTTCCCCTCCTGCTATCTTCTTCTTCTTCTTTCTTTTTTTTTTTTTTTTAACTATACTGTATTATTTGTTTCAGAGGTACAGGTCTGTGATTCATCAGTCTTACACAGTTCACAGCGCTCACCATAGCACATATCCTCCCCAATGTCTCTCTCTTTTTAAATTGGTCACTAAGAATTCAGGATTCAGTATGTGTTGACTATATTGAATACATTTTTATGTTGTCTGTTCCTACTTCCTAAAGGTATGTGAAGTAGTTTGCATAACCCAATACTAAATTTAATTTAATGTATTTGAAGAAGCATTATCCTAAGTCCTTTGAGGCAGGAACGTGTCTCCTACTCACCATGTATCTAGAATAGTGCCTGGGATGTAGTTGGTGTCTCTAACTTGTGTTGGAGAAAGGTTTCAGCCAGAAAACCCAGAGTTTGTATTATTTGTTAACTCTGTGGCAGTGGAAGTTTTGCCTAATCATTTTTAATATGTCTCCTCACTTAAAACGTGGGAGTAATAATCCTATTTCAAGGCTTATTTGTAAAAATCAGAGGAAGTGATGAGAAAACATATAAAACTACACATAATATTTTAAGTATTGTATGTTGCCACTTGTTTGCATGAAAATCAGGAGGGTCTCAAAAGAATCTGATTCTTAAGGACGGGAAGAGGTTCCATCTAGCTTTTCCAGTTAACTGGGCTTGATCTATTTTTGAAGTTTCTTTAGGCTCTACAGTTCCACATTTCAGGCCATCTCATTACACCAAGCTCAAGATATGTCTCCTGTGAATCTTTCATTTGGACCAATATTCCCAAACCTTGTTACCTTTCTCTTCTCTTCACTACTGTGTACCTTAGGACATGCTGAGGAGAGGTAAACTTTTTGCCTTTCTAACATGACACAGAGAACAAGTCCCTATGGATTTATTTGTAAAATGGGTCTTTTATGCAGCACACAGCTCAGTGTTGCGTAAAGAATATCTGGAAACTCTTCAAATTTCAGCCCATTAACAGATCTATCCCCCACATACCTTGTTAGGATCTTCTACAAAGTGAATCTAAATGCCACCATCCTTTTAAGGGGCTACATGGGTGATGCAGCAGGTCAAGGAAATGCACATGGATGAGCCAGTTTCTCCAAACTCAAGACTGTAGGAAGCCAAACCCAGAGTGTCCTCTTGATACACATGTATGGGTTGGAAAATGCTTTTGAGTAGAAGATACTGAGAGAAAAGGAAAATAAACCTGACGTACTGTATAATTTCTAGGCCCTTAAAGGATTGTAGAGAGGAGGTTTGGAGTTGTAGGACATTCACTGCCCAAGAACACATATACCTGAGCATGTACATACATGTGAAAATACATACATCATCCCACCTCCACCTCCCCACCCCCAACTCCACAGCCCTGGAAGCAGACCGATCATTTTTTAGTCAAGTGGTCACCCAAGAATAATGCAAGAGCAAAGGTGAGTTTACATTATTAGTTTATTTTTCTTCATTTATTCTGCCCTGTGAAAATCTCTTTCACCAGCCTATTTTGGGGTGTGGAAGGTGATGCTTCATGGGACCAAACCATAGTATCCTATGTTACATTGGAAATATCCTAAGGTAGGGATACTCTAGCCATTCTATCCATAGCACAAGAATAGACTGTGCCTTCCCTAGGACAGCGGTAGTCTTTTGTCTTAATAACAACCATTCTTGGTGGTGGTGGTGGTGGTGGGGCTCTCATATCATTTAAGGGAGCTCAGCAGCTGTAGCAAAGATAAGGCAGGATAAGGGCTCTACTCAAAAACAAGTGCAGAATAATTTAGCTTATCCCAAACTCCCAGCCAGTTGTCATTCAGGTGGCATTGGATCATTGCTGCCTTATGGAATAAAAGCCCAGCAAGTACATTTCATAGGGAAATAAGACACCTACAAGTGAGCAGGGGAAGGTATAATGTAAATTGCCAGATAAAATACAGCATGCTGTTTAAATTTGAACTCCAGATAAACATTTTTAGTATAAATATATTCCATATGTGCCCAGTTAAATTGGAATTCCTGAAAAATCATGAATTTTTTCAGCATCAGTCTGTCCCATGCAATATTTAGCCAAGAGGATTGAGTTAGACCAGGGGAGAGGAGGCCACAGATGTGACAGAAGAAAATGTGAGGAAGGCTATGGACAAACACCACCCCCAACAAAAAGGAAACACAATTCTCACAGTCACTACAGATGGCATAGTTGAAATTAGGCTAAAGAGGAAAAAAAAGTATTATAATCCCTAAATGTTTTGTTTGTATTTTTTAATCTAGAAATCCTAAAGCATTTTTCTTAAGTACATTCACCATGAGTGCTTTAATTCAAAAGATTCCACGATTTATTCCAGAATTTCTTGGGAAAACTCTCCAGGAAAAAAACATATTCTAATCCAGATTCATTATTTTTTAAAGATTTTATTTATTTATTTGACACAGAGACAGCAAGAGAGGGAACACAGAAGGAGCAGCAGAGGGAGAGGGAGAAGCAGGTTTCCCGCTGTGCGGGGAGCCCGATGCGGGACTTGATCCCAGGACCCCGAGATCATGACCTGAGCCTAAGGCAGACACTTAACAACTGAGCCATGCAGGCGCCTCCTAGGTTCATTTAATTTGCCTTCCCCATGCTTCCTAAAATCTCTTCAAGCCATTTAATTGCACACATGAATAAAAATGCTCACTCTTTCTGCCCCGGAACCAAGCAAGTACTTCATCACTTAATGCAGTTCTCTCCCTGACTTCCAGAGGGAAATCTCAGCATCTTTAATAGATACGCAGAGCAGTGTCTCTGCTTGCCTTGCCCACCTCAAATTTGACTTTCCCCTAATTTACACCTTTCTTCCCAGAAGTAGTTCATTGCCAAATTCTGCTTCACTACCAAATGTGAACCTCTCCTGCGCTAGGCTCAGTTGAGCGTTTTCCCTCAGGTGGGAGGGTGGACTGCCTAGCTTTCAGAGATTGTGAGCAGAAGGGGTACCTGAGCAGCAACCTGATGCTTGCCTGCCTTCAGCTTCAGTGGGAAAGGATCAATCTAGCATAGAAAAGCAGGCACAGATAAATTGCTAAACACTATAGTACAATGATGGCATACATCTCTGAGATGAGAAGCTTGAAAATCAATAAGAATTGAAACTGAAAAAGGAAGAATTGTAGCTGTCAAAATGCAGGATGTCGGCAGGATATTTGAGTCCAGGTCTACATTGGCTTCTCTGGTGCCCAGGAGAATCATCTGTTAAGAAAAGTCTCTAGGGTGACCTTTCTCATGTCTCTTTGAAAAACATTGTGTCTCAGCCCATGGACTGGACTTATCTCCCAAGTCCTAATTGACCTACACATCATATTGGCACAATGTGAGGGGCATTCCCCCAGCCAGGTGTCTGGGCAGGGTGGAGATCTCAGCCAAGGGTCAGAGGCTCATGTGGGAATGAGGTCTGGATAGAGGGAAGCACATTTTAAATTCATGTAATGACTAAAACCAAAAATCTGTTGTCTGGGAGACTTGCTAGGGGTACAAGTATCAACCAGGCAAAATGAGAAAAGAGTTTGTCATAAAAAACACTGAGTACCAAAGGCCTTTCCTGTCTTCCAGTTAGAAGATGAAGTTCAAAATGTGCCACTTGAAACATTAAAAAAAAAAAAAAACCCAGAATATGCCACTCTACCTGTATTATATCCTTTTTTTGATGGATTTTTAAAAAATTTTTTCAAAATTGTACCAATTTTATAGTAATACAAACATTTCCTGATGTTCCACATTCTTGCCAGATCTTGGTAATGTCTTAGTTACTGTGTTGGCTTTGGGGTCTGGTTTTGCTTAATCATTGCAGTGGTTGAGCAGTGGTTTGGCATTATGGATTTGATTTGTTTCTTTATTTCTGATGAGATGGAGTGCATTTCTGTGTGTGTAGCAGCAACTTGGATATCTTCTTTCATAAAGGGTCACTTATTTTGCCCATTTTAAACATTGGGTTCTTCATATTTACTGATTTATGGTTCTTTATATCTTCCAAATACTTTATCAGTTATATTGATTAAGAATCTCTATGTATTTCCTTTTTTCTCAATGATGTGCTTTGAAGAACAATTCTTAATTTATAGTCCAGTTTTTTTTTTAAAGATTTTATTTATTTATTTGAGAGAGAGAGAGAGAGAGAGAATGAGACAGAGAGCACGAGAGGGAAGAGGGTCAGAGGGAGAAGCAGACCCCCCGCTGAGCAGGGAGCCCGATGCGGGACTCGATCCCGGGACTCCAGGATCATGACCCGAGCCGAAGGCAGTCGCCTAACCAACTGAGCCACCCAGGCGCCTCTATAGTCCAGTTTTTTTATAGCTAATACTTTCTGGGTCCTATTTGGATCTTTATTTTTCTGCTCATCTTTTTTTAAAGAAATATGATGTTAAAGGATATTTCTTTGTGCATTGACTACCTTAAGATAGAACTACTTAGCATATCTGTCCAAGAGAACAATGTCGCCTTTGCAAGGTAAATCAAATAACAAAATTCAGACTAATACCATCAATCCCTTATGAAACTGTGCCTTGAAAACTTGGGTATTATCATTGGCCTGAAAATAGAGGGATGGAAGCCCTACACATCTTGTTTTAGTAGCTCCCTGTTTATCTTTCACAGCCAATTGTTTCACTGGTAACCTTCTATATTCTCTAAAGTCACACTTCTCAAACCTTAATGGGCCCATGGATCACATGGAGATCTAGTGAAATGTAGCTTCTGATACAGTAGGTCTGAGGTGGGAGGAGACCCTGCACTTCTCCCAGGTCAAGGCAACTGATTAGAAAAATCACACTTGGAGAGCAAGTTTCTCTAGCACAAGGCAGATTCTGCTACTGTAAAGCACATTCTTTATATACTAGGTGCTACATCAGTAGGATTTTAAATAGATTAAGCTGCTTTTCCCCCCTCTAAGATATCATTGAACTAAACATTCTCATTTTTCTCAAATGTGAAGTGTAGAATATAAGCCGGTGACCACTAAGACCAATTTAAAATATTTAAGGAGTTGAGAGGTGTAGATCAGCTTGTCCTGCTTATAACAGAGGGTTCTGAGGCCAAATCCCATAAAACGAAGCCAACCAGTTGGCCAACATAGAGGAGTGTCTTCTCTGAAAGAACTTTACTATACAATTTGGATTAAAAGCTTAATTTGAAATAAACTTAGGTCCACCTTCTCTTTCTTTCTTATCCTAATACTTTCCAACATTCTACTCAGCTTCCCCCAACCCGCTATGAAGGAGACTAATAGTGGCCCTTGAACTTTTAGTATCTTGAGCAACACAGTGTTTTGAAATACTTACCTGAATATGATACATTTGAGGCTTGGCCACTTAAAAAAAAAAAAAAAGGTTTACGGAGGAGAAAACTGGCAGGTACTGTCCGGCCAGGTGATCAAGGTCAGCATTGCCAGTGATAAGTCACATCAGTAGCCTAAACCTCTGGATATGATATAATGAGAAAGGCAATTTACTTCATAGCCTTTCTTCCCCAAAACCCATAACCCCAAGGTAATCATGAGAAAACCATCAGACAAGGCTGAATTGAGGGACGTTTTACAAAGTCTGGCCAATAATCCTCAAAAATGTGAAAGTTATTACAAAGACCGAAAAATTGCCACAGGCCAGGGGACATGAAGGGGACATTGCTGACTAAATGCCATGTGGTTCCTGGTTCCCATCCTGGAAGAGAAAAAGAATGTAAATGGAGAAGCTGGTGAAACCTGATTCAAGTCTAGAGTGTAGTTAATACTAATGTATCAATGCTGGTTTCTGAGTTCAGACCAATGTACCATGGTAATGTGCAAACATTAGGGGAACCTCAAGTGGGTGAGGGATATATGGGAACTCCCTGTACTAACTTTGCAGTGTTTCTGTAAATCTAAAATTATTCCCTAAAACAGAGTATTAAAAATGGCATGGAAAGCAGGATTTAAGGAACTACTGGAACATACTCTTTTTGAAAGTATACTTCATGGACAAATTTTTTCCCTATAAAGTGTGTGTGTGGGGGGGGGTAGGATGTTGTGCAGGAGTGTGTATTTTCCTAATGACCTACTGAGAAAACAACACAAAAATCAAAGACTACCACTGGTTCAAAAGAAAAGCAAAAGAACACCTCCCTCAGCTGACATGAACCAAATTGCTTTGAAAGAAAGCAAAGTCTAGAGGAACTGTTGAAAAATCTGTCAAGTGACTAATCCCAAGTTGGATCCCAATGTAGGAAATTGGAGAGATCCATTAGGCAGACGAGGCTGTCCATTTCCTCAGAATTATCGACCCTGGTGATGCCTTTGCTCCGTGTTCATGTGCCACCAGAGAAGCTCCCCAGCCAGAATCGAGTTAAGGGGAAACATCACAATCAATAAAAGACACTCTATTTTCCATTTGCTCATTGTTTTTTAAGGGCTTATTTTGTAACAGCACGAGAAGGATTCAATTCAATATCAATTCACCTTCTGGGTGGGAGAGGACTCCAGATATTGACTTTTAGTGCCTGACAAAGTTTGTGACAAGGCTCAGTTTGCTAACATTCTGACCAGAGTGCAAACCTCAGACACACAGGAGCCAGGATAAGCAGATGTTCGGCACTGCTTCATGATACTGGAACCCCTTTCAATGCAGCAACAAAGTCAACAACAAATGCCAATTGAGCACCTACTGGTTGCTCAGCCAGCCAGCCTAGCACCTTTCATGGTTTTCAATGAGTTGCCAAGAGTTGTTCCAGTCTGGGTTTTGTTTTTTCCATGTTAAATAGCTAAATTAGTAGTCTTCCAGGTGCTCATACCATTCTATTTTTTTTTTTATCCGGGGTGAGTTAATGATACTCTTTGAAGCTATGTTTGACCTTTACATTGACCTTATATATTTTTTTTGAATTTTGGTTTTTGAGTTCATTTGATGGTGATGGTGGTAACAATGTGTTAGACTCCACTTAGAAATATGTTTTTCATATTCTTTACCTACTCTTGCTCCTGCCCCAAGTGAAAGTTCCTAGGATTAACCAAGGATGTGGTTCTATATATATTTAATATATACAGCAAATATTTTCAAAGGTGGCTGTGATCAATCTTCCCATTCATTTATGTATACATACCTCTGTAACAGGACTTTGCTGCTTTTCCCATGAAGGGAGCAATCTATTTCTCCACCCCTGGAATCTGGTTGTGACTTGCTTTGGCCAGTGGGGCATTAGCTAGTGTGATATGGAAGACTTGAAAATGTGTGCTTACTGGGGCTGCTGAGAATCCTGCCCTCACATGAACAGCCAGGACTAGCCACCTAGAGGAGGAAGACCATAAGGACAGAGACCCTACTTGTGTCACCCATCCCAGAGAAGGCCCCAGACATGGGGGTGAGGTCCTTCTAGGCCACCTGACTTCAGCCAAGCCAACTCAGACCAGCAGCACTGCCAAACTAACCCACAATGATAAATGCTTTAAGCTATGTTTTGGAGTGGTTTGCTACATAGCAAAAGCGAACTCCTACAGACATACTCTTTGTTAGAATGGTTTATTTTTCTCATTTAACTTAAGGCTTTAGGGTCTCAAATCCTAATTCAGAGCAAATATCTTGCCCTCAGAATCTGCCTCTACCTGGGAGACAGAATTATTGTTGATAATTCCGTACCACTATGTTAATACATGTGACACTTATGCCATACTTTATTATACTTTTATTGTCCGTGTCTGTGTTTCCCTCTCACTAAGCTCTAAGTGGAAAGGCTTGTACATCTTTGGGCACTGCCTGGTCTTCAGTATGGTAGACAATAGAATATTTGTTGAAAGTTCTAGGAGGATGTTTTCTTATTAACGAACTTCTTTGTGCTGGGATCTCTGAGGGAGCCCAATGTATGACACCCGCTTGAATTTTTGCTAACCTGAGAAATAAGACAGAGGAAATGGAAAATATAGATTATAATATCTGTTATTGATAAAAGCTATGTAGAAGGTACCATTTATCTATAACCCAGTATGCTTTCTAATATTCAATTCCAGGATTAGGCAAAGGGACCCACTCACAAACAGGCTACACTATACTAGATTTGATTTGAGTGGAGTCTGGGCAGACTCCCTTCCTGTCCCTCCCCTACTGTAGAGTTGAGCCCACTCTCTCCATGATCCCATTGTACATATGTCCTGTCTTTTGGTGTTCACAGATCTTCCTGGCAGTCTTGATAAGTTACCAGTATATCTCTCCCCCAATCCAAGATTGTAATTCCTTTGGCTCAAGGTCAGGCATGTTATTTCTGTATCGTTTGTGCCTGGTGGAGTTCTAGGCGCAGAGTACTTCACATTTGTTGAAAGATTAAGCTCTGTAATTGTGCGATTCTGGACATAGTTTGACATCACCTTTCTCAGTTAATTGGCATTGAATTCCTCACATTATGACATGACATAGGTCACATATGACACATAATAGTGTATGGGCAAAAGGGGAAGTCAAAGCTGTTTATAATGCTAATTTTAATAGTCAGGTGCTTGCTTAAGGTGAACAATTAGAACTCACTGCAGTAATGAGGGATGATTTGCTGTTTGTGGACTAACTTAACCACCCTTCATATTTGCAGTGTATTTTAGAGACTTAAATATGAGGTGACTATGACATGTTCTAAACACTGAATATGGTATTAGCTGACCATTTGTTCATATTTTCATTAACTTTTAAAGGCAAAATGCCTTTGAAGATGTTTCTGTAAGGAAGATAGTTCTCTGATTTTAGTGGGGTATATGGTGCTTGATAAAAAAAAAAAAAAGATTCCTGATCTCATCTTTCAATTGAAGGGGTCTGGGTAGAGACCTGTTGGGTGTATTGAACAGCTACCGAGATGACTCTGATTCAGGTAGCCCATTGATCATCTTATGAGTAAGTGATCTTCCAAATGAAAGGAGCAGAGATCTGCTCAACTATGTCAAGTTCAAAGGCCATTTTTCCTGTGTAAGGATGGAGAGAACTGTATTCCCAGGAACCCAGGGAATGTCACACAAGCAGACTTCTGCAAGGTCCAGCATCAGGGCAGCTCCAGGTGTACTGGTTTGCCCCCCCACCTCTGCCTCTCCTGTTTTTTCTGATTCTTCGTATCTGATCTCTTCTCACTCAGTCCTTAGGTCCTCAGGACTTGGGTGTGTGCTGCCACTTAGCATCCCAGCTCTTCCCCCTACATTTCTCACCACCACCTGTGCACTTACCGGTGTCTTTTGTTTCAAATTCCCCAGAGGCAATTTGATCAATGCAATGTATCCTCTGGAGTCCTGGTACCCAAATCAAAGGTTAGGAAAACCGCTGAGAACCATTCCTCTGGGCATCCGCTTCTCGTCCAGGCAGCTGGGGGCTAGCAGTGGAAGGAAGGTTTCGTAGAAAATCATGGTAGGGAGGCTGAGGGAGCACAGGCCAAAGTCTGTTACTGGCCTCGCACCTTCTCGCCATTTCAATATCAGAATTTATGACCAGTGACAAAATAGGGAGTAAGTTTGTCTCCACAAAAGACCTTTACCTTAAGGAATGTTTACCATACAATAGGGAATGTGTAACACTGCTACAGAGTGTGATGTTTTAATAATGCAAATACTCAAAGAAGGGAGTTCTAAGATGTTTGGATATTGAGGAACTTTTAGAACCCAAAGGCCAGCAAATATAAGATAATTTGGGTAAGACTTTCTTTTCAGTTGAGTTGAACTTCAAGTGTTCATTTTGTCTTCATAGTCCTGGGAATTATTTGCATTAAACCCCATCTTAGAGTTTTCTATGTTGTTATTAGGGTGATTTTATTTACTTATCAGACTCAGTGGGAGTATGATTTACGTGATGGAAATTTACCTTGATGAACTCATTTTGCGTCTTAGAAGTAAGAAAAAAAACAGCTCATACTCGGAATTGATTTCCCTGGCAAAATAATAATTAAAGAGCTTGTGTGTGCACGCTCTCTCCCCCTATCCCCCTCCCTCCCTCTGTGTATGTGGTGTGTGTGTGTGTGTGTGTGTGTGTGTGTGTGTGTGTGTGTGAGAGAGAGAGAGATAAGAAAAGGTAAAAAAAAATTGGAGTCAAAAACTAAATTATTTCCCCAAAACTTGTAACCTGTCCCCAGCTTAGATTTCATTTTGGACAATGCAATGAAATTTAAATAATTATCCATGTTGTGTGTCTGTGTTTGACAGCAAAGCCTTCAAAATATTTTGATGTGCAACGTTTCTTCTTTTCCTTTGTGTTGTCAGACAACATGCCAGCTGTCAGATGGAGGGAAGCAAGAAACTTTGGCATCACTATTTCCCACCACCTTCACCGTGGAGTCCCTATGAATAGCATAATTAGGATAAACCAGCCTCAGAGGGAGAGCCACAGGTGGCACTCCTTGTATCCAAAGCTGAAGGTGTGAATGAATTTCAATGTCTTTTTGATACCCAAACAACAAGATTACAAAGAGTGAAGCTTTTGTTATGAGAGAGCCCAATATTTGAAGTAAATAATAATGATGATACTTTTCACTATCATGCAGCTTTTCCCTTTGAAAGAGTTTTCAAAGAAGAAAGTGCCCTGTTTTCAGAAAATGTCCTCTCTTATCTCTCTACGGAGTCTCTCTGAACTCTTTTAAGGAAGGGGAGGTGATACTGATCTGAGCCAGGTGATAGGTGGAGGGAATTAAGTCTGTGTGGAAGTGTTACTATAAAATACATTTGCTGTAATTATCAGAAAAGGAAACCGTAGTGGCCTTTATCTGCAATGTTCTTAGTTGTCGCCCTATTTCTCAACTTTATTTTCTGTCCAGTCCTTGCCATTTTGGAATGATCACTACTTTTATGGCCCATCTTAAGTTCTAGCTCCCTTTGTCTCTGCCCTGATTGCTCCATATTGAAGAAACCTCTCTTCAGACCACCTATAGCCCAAACAGAAACAAAATTTGTCACATGATTCAGCATTTGTATTACCTTTAGCTGTGTCTTAACACCTCGTGTTTTTAACCAGATTTTGAACTACTTGAGAAAACAGAAGGTGACTTGTTCTTCAATATACTCTTCATGACATTTCACACATTTCTGGGTCCATAATGGCACATTCTACTTTAATCAGAGTCAACCCGCCTCAGAAACATCCAACCAGCATCAGAAGAGGGATGGGCAATGATGGAAGTTGTGGGCCCTCTGACCTTGTGCCATCTTTTCTTCTGCCTTTACCTGGGCCTTTTCAGCTTTCAGCTCTGGTCCCACACTTACCCCTCCAGCTTGCTCAGAGGTTCAGCGACCGTCATTTGGTCAGCTCTACTCCATTTGGTCAGCTCCACCTATAGCTCTGCAAGCCCCTGACTCCTGGGTGCTCTGGGTGACTGTTCTGCCTTAGCCTCCATGATCAGGAATGGACCACAGATGCTCAATTGTAAATAATTTACCTTGTCTCTTGCAATCAATTAACATCAAGCCAAACTTTGCGTCAGGGCCACAGCTGTGCATAATCTGACCCACCTCTACTTTTCCAGGTTTTTTTTCTCATTTCTGTCCCATTCCCTCAAAAATTCTGGCCTTTTCTGGCCCTTGAAGCTTCAGGACCCTTTCACTCCTATTCTCTCTACCTGGAGGGCTTTCCCTGCAGCTGGCCACACATCTTATGTTGTCACCCTGCTTATGTTGTCAGCTCACCCTTCTTAAAGTTGACATCATCCAATTACTCTCTCAACCCATTTTCACTTCCTTCACAGCATACGTCACCATCTATAATTATTTGTTAATGTGTTTACCACATATCTTCTCCCATCAGGAGAATGTAAACTCCATGAAAGCAGGGGCTTTATCTTTTCTATCACTGAGAGGGCACTGAATGTAGAAAATGCTTAATACATGGATGGGTGCTTACACAGATGTGGAAGGAGTGAGAACATAGAAAGTTCTTTAGTAATACCTGTTCTCCCTATACTGTTTTCACTTCAGGGACCATGCTTTCACTGTCTCTTGTTATATATGGTTTGGCACCTAATTGAGAACTAAATTGTAAATGTCACAGATGCCATGTTGTCTTAGTGAGCTGGAGATCCACGCCAACCCTTGATTAATTACCTGTTTTTCCTCACATTTGAATAGAGTGACACCAATTTTTAGTTGATCACCTGCTGAATCTACCACATGGATGAGACAGTGGTGCCACCTGTGCTGTGTGGGGGTACTATACCAGCAGCAGCTCCATCAGCTCAAGCCTATTCATTGTTCAAAGGGGGTCCTGCCCAGTGGGCCTTGGTGATATATAAGCTGAAACAGACAACTGGGAAGATGAAGTAATACTACTTAACCTGCATTTCACAGACAAGGAAACCAAGGTTCAGAGGCTCAACCACAAACCTGTTAAAAACAGGAAATGAACAGACATGCTGATTGTGAAATCCAATTTTATGTGATTCCCTCTGCATCACTTTCTCTTGGTCCTCTGCATTTTTTTCTAGCATCTTCTAGTCCTTACAATCATAGTGTAACTGAGTGAAAGTTCCATGACTGTCAGAAGGTGGTCTCCAGCAGCAACATAAACCATGGGGTCCTTTGTAAATTCCCTTAAAACATATATCCTGGGAAGAATTCTGGAGCTGGTCTCCTTAATACTCTAGGGTGGGGTCTGCAAATTTTTGGTAAAGAGCCATATGGGAATTTTAGCCTTTGCAGGCTAAGAGGCAAAATCAAGGATATTACATAATACATGACAGAGATGAGATGAATTTTTGCATTTTTTTCAACAGTTTAAAAATGTAAAGTCTTCTTAGCCAAAGACCATACAGAAACAGCCCAACTGGGTCTGAAGGCTGTGGTTTGATGGCTTCTACTCCAGGGGAAGAACAGAAATATTAGCCCAGGACTCTTAAACCAGCACCATATTGAGTGTGTGTAAGTGTGTGTGTGTGTATTATACATGCAGTTTCTCTCCAATTTCCTGGGCAATGTCAATCTCCTAAACTCATTGACCTTGTCTTCAGTCACAAACTTGGCTCTTTTTTGGGGTGTGCTCACTTCCACACTTGTGTCCTGGCAGCCCCTTCTGAATTCTGTAACATCTGTGGAAAGTTGGAAAGGGCCATACCTTTTAACTTGGTCATAGGAGATGTATTTTCTTACTGGAACCTCATCAGGTGGAGACATGAGCCTCGTTCTGTTGTTAGCTATCTGGCTGTACTTTTCTCTCTCACTTTCTTTAGGTCCCACAGAGGCCTTTCTGCTCATTCAGTTCTCTGTAACACATCACTTAACAAAACCCTCATTAGACTTGATTGCTAGATTTTCAGTAAACAATAAAACTTTCTTTTGATCATTGCTGTACTGGTGAGACTACTAAGGCAAATGAAATTAGGCCTATTTGGAGTTCTGTTTCTCTACAGGTATGGGTAAAGGGCCTCGTTTTTAACTGAAGGGGCAGCAGTTTTAGAACTTTAAGAACTTCCTAACCATTTAAGACTGGGTCATGCCTTAAACCATATTTTGACTATAACACATTGGCTTCTTCTATGGAAGTTTCTTCCCAGTGTTTTTTTTTTTTTTTTTAATTTTATTTTATTATGTTAGTCACCATACATTATCCCAGTGGTTTTTAATAGGACTTTAAACACAATCCAGAGTTGGAGGCAAAGCCCCAAGGCAGGATCTTCCCACATGAAGCCAGAACAGAGCTCTATTCCCAAGTACAGTAGACCCTTGAACAACACAGAGGTCAGGGGGACACTAATCACCCCCCCCCACACACACACATAGATAAAATTTCACTAACCTTTGACTCTTCCAAAACCTAATGACTAATAGCCTACTGTTGACCGGAATCCTTACTTATAAACCGTCAATTAACACATACTTTGTATATGTATTATATACTGTATTTTTACAATAAAGTGAGCTAGAGAAAAGAAAATGTTAAGATCATAAGGAAAAGAAAATACATTTACAATACTGTATAGTATTTATCAAAAACATCTACATGTAAGTGGGCCTATGTAGTTTAAAACATGTTGTTCAAAGGTCAACTGTACTCCATTTTCCTGCCTCCTTCTTAGTACATGGATGGCTATATCTCTGTACCTTGCAGTTAGTTGTGGTCTGTAGCTTGCTTTGGATGATAAAATTTGAGAGGAGGTAGCATGTGTCTCCTCTAGGCAGAAATATTAAACGCCCAGAGCAAGAGACAAGTGTTCCTTTTTTTCCCAGCCACAGGGAACACGGAAGCCCAGTGAAGATGGATTCTCAATCAGTCTGGGGCCTTCATGAAAAGTCCTCCAAGAAGCCATACTGAGCATGCAGTTCAAGCAAGAAATAGATCTTTGTGGTTTTAGTCATTGAGATTTGGCGTTTATTGTTATTTCAGCACAACTCAGCCCATCCTGACTGCTATGCTCTGTCTAGTCCAAATGCATGAGACTAGAGCAAGAAGAAAAAGTGTCAAGCTGCTTGTTTGGAAGAATGTGTTAATAGTGGCTTCCAGTTAGACTATTTCTGGATACAATTGTCCTGTGCACCATACTTGTGGAGCTGTAGCTGTAGGCAGTTGTGTGTCTTTGAGTAGGGAACCAAAGACCAAACCTCTATCGCTATCCAGATAGTGGGGTGTATGCCATGGCGTTTTGCTCTGCAAACATTTATTGAGTGCCTCTGTATACAAGAAACTGTTAGAACCTCAGACTGCTTTATCAGACAGTTTCTGAAGAACTGCAAGTATTTTTTTTGATTTCTTGTTTTCCTTGTGGTCTAGCAATTAGTTAGGAGGACACCTAATTAGCAGCTATGGTACCTTTATGCAGACAATTTACAAGTCTACTCTCCAAAAGGGGAAATGTTAATGAGAAGAGAATCCTGCAGCTGAACTCTTGGAGGGGACAACTCTCTGCCTTCATCATATTCACTGGGCACTTGGTTCCTTCAGTGTGCTGAACTTGGTCAGTGGAAGTATCCAGCGACTCACATGACACAGGGTTTATTTTGACCTCCTCAGATTGAAAACTTACCACTAGTTTAGTGAGCCTTCTTGGCCACCATGAACAGGTAATGTGAAAAATCAAAACTGACAGCACATTAAATCACACCCCTAACCCAGACTGGGCATCTATACATCTCATGGAACAATTAAAATCCCCAGATGAAAAAGCAAGGCACACTATTACAATTGTTGAAGGATGTGTATTGAAGGTAGAACTTTCCAGCTACTAAGGACCAAGGTTTGGGTAGTCCACATTTAGGTTGCGGTGGGGTGGGGTGGGCAGGATTTAGCCACTGACCAGTTAGGAAGCCTGGAGAAGCCACAAAATATGAAGGTAGACTTTCTCATTTTCATCCAGCACACACCTGTAGCCACTATAGAATTTCCAATACTAAGGGAGATCACTAGAGAATCCTCCTTTTCTCCTCTTACTGCAAAATAACCAGATTTATTCAGTAAGTATTTTTTGTGAATCTCCACGAGATGCTCACTTTATTAGTTGAATAAGGAGATACCAAGCTCATGAACAAGTGGTTTCTTCAACTCCAGTGTTGATGGTATAACCTGTGACAGGGTCCCTTTTGCTTACAGGTCTTCTGAAGTTATACTTAGCCAGTGTGCAAGATGGAAAAGAAACTTGTGAACCTTAGTTATTCCTGTGTGTATGTGTCTGGGGGGAATAGAAATATGGAGGCAAGTCAGAAGCTCTTCTGAGGAAGAGGGAAGAATAAGTACTCCCATGATGGCAGAACTTTGAGAATTTGCCTTTTCTGTCCAAAACCAATATCTGAGCCATGATATCAATACTTTTGAGACAGGAAAAAATACTGGGTATTAGAAATGGATTGTTTCTTTTTTTGTTAAAGGGGCAAGGAAGCACCTGTTGCTTTATCAAAATGAGTTCCACAGTTAAGATGCTCAGAGGATTGAACAAACACTCAGTTTTGAGCAATCTTACTTCATAAGGTAGGATTATGGGAGATTTGTTTCCCATACAAAACTTTGGGTTTCTTCCAGTAAGTGCAGCTTTGTTCCTCCAGCATTGTAATCAACGAGGCTGGGGGGGCGGGTCTCAGAGTTCTGTATGAAGCCACCTCTGTATAGGAGGTGGCTTTAAATTCTCTGGACTTCTGATTCCACCATGGCTGCAACAACCAGTTCACGTGGGCTTCAGGCTGCTGTGCACAGGTGCAACTAAAGAGTATCTTGCTCGGGTATGCATCAAATGCCTCTTGCATTTGTTTCGAAGATTTGCTGATGTCAGCGCCTAGGGGGGGCAGTGGTTGCTGCTTGGCAGGTTTGCAGGGGCATCCTGGAGGCCTGGGAATTAATGACCCTTTGGGAAACACTTGGCCAATGGAAGTTGAGAGTTGAGGAATAAATGCTTTCTCGTCTCATGCCCCAGGTCGGTACATCTAAGGCACATTTAACAAGGCTTCTCAGAAGGTCTCAAGGGATCTCACATTGCAGCATCTATAGTGGGGCCCACATTGATAGCATGTCTTCGTGTTGGCTTCCCCTCCATCCCTGTCTCTGTCCCCCAGCCCCCCCCCTCCTGCTCAAGCATCCATTTGCCAAAGAAACCACCTGTATACAAAGTTTGTCTCAGGCTCTTTTTTGAGGAAGACTTTCCGAAGATACATTCTATTCAGAGGCTTCCCCTATCTTCGGCAGAAGTGTGTAATTTCAGGCTAAATTCAGTCTTAGTGCTGTTGGGACATTATTAGTGAATATGAAAGATCCCACTTTTCCATTTCCAATGCAGTTTTAGCACCAGGGGTTAGTGGACTAAAATGATCCCATTAAAATGGTCAATGACCTATTTTTTTCCTTTTGATATAGGAGAGGTTCTTTTAATGTGTGTTTCTAGCCCGCTGTATTGCTCCTTTAGAGCCTCATTATAAAGCCCTGACCTTCAGGAAAGAAATTAAAGGATAGGGGCATTTCATGGTATTTGTGTTCATTCTCTGTATGCCTTTTTATCTTTGTAAAGTATAAACAGTCTGGGAAGAGTGCTGACGAGGCCAGCGTTGTAACCTTGATCCTGGCATGGGCTGATTAGCCTTGCATAGAGGAAAACCATCACATAGCCTGAAATTGTATTCTGAATTCTGGTGGAATGTGGTGTGTCTGCTCTTAGTCACCCAGGGTAGCAGATGACAACATGCATTTCGTCCTCCCTCCTGAACACCAAACACAAGTGCCGGTGACAGTGATTTGGAAGTGCAGTGTTGCTTGCGATGCTGAGATGAACACGCTTATGTGATGGGGCATGTTTAGCTGGCTGAGCAGGGCTCAGAGGAGACTCATGGAGGCAGTGCCCTGGGGTTAGGAGTGTGAGGGCAGCAAAGCATTGGAGCTGTTTGTCATAGGAGACAAGGGACTTGGGGAGATGCTGGATGCCAGCAGAGCAGCTTCAAGGCACACAACCCAGGCGTGGCACTCCTCTAGTGGCGAGCCAAGGGGGCGCCGGGCTCCCCACTCTGCGTGGTACCACTGCTGCATTAGTGGGATCTGTTCCGTGCTGAGATGGCACACCCGCCCAGACATGGGCGTTTGGGGGTGTGTGGGGGGGGAGGGGCTGGGGACAAGGCTAAGAGATTTGGAGTCAGCCAAGCTACTGAGTGCTCTAAAAACTGTGTGCTGCTGGTGCACTCGCTGTGGCACCTTGTCCCAGATGAGTTGACTCTGCAGCCATATTCCTAATAGCAACCGGTCATCTGGCAACTCAGGAAGCTGCTGTTGTCCCTGAGTTTCAGAGAAGGGCTGGTGGCTCCCCGGGAGGGCTGCAGCTTGGCAGAGACTTGGCTAAGGGTAGAATTGGTTCTCCAGGGGAGAGCATGTTTGAATTTAGTTTTGTGGTCTAGGAATGTGGAATTTTTTTTTTTATTTTTGAGGTGAAATTTGTATAACATAAAATTAACCATTTTAAGGAACACAAGCTGTGGCATTTAGTATATTTACAATATTGAAGAAACACCACCTCCAGCCAATTCCAAAATATTTTCATCACCCCCAAATGTGACCCCAGTAGAATGTCATAATGTGGTATTAATACCTGACTACACTGAGAATTGCCTTTCTATGAGGAGAAAAAATAATTTTTTTAAAGATTTACTTGAAGAACAAATGGAACAAAATACTACCCTTTAATTTTATTCTATTTTTAAATGACATATTTTTGTTGCTTCAAATTTATAAAGACCATGTATTTTCAATGCAGGAAACTAAAAAAATTGTGAAATCAGAAGGAAAAAAAATACCCAAACACAATATGAAGAAGACGCAAGGCTAGTCGGGACAAAGTTACAGCAAAATCTTTTGCTAAATATACATGCTCTGCTCTAGCCCCCATGTCTAGATCAACATAGATGGTTATGTATGAGAATCCCCTGAAAGAATCTGGACAGTGTGTCTTCCTGAATCTCCCATGTGAGTTTTGCTAAGCCTCTTCTAGTATGTTTGAGAATTGCTGGTTCCACATCAGGAGTTGTTCATAATCAGGTCAGACTGGAGGTAAAAGTTTAATACTTACTGGGTGACCTTGGCAAGATGGGTACAATTTTTGTGAGCCTTGGTTTTTCTTGTCTGTAAAATGGGGTTAATATCTGCTTCATGAGTTAGTTGCTTATTGTGAAAAGTAAATACCAGGTACATAGTGCTGAGTAAATGATAAAAAAAAAAAAAAAAGGAACAGTAAAGACAAGCAGAGATGCAGATGTTTGGGGGCCAGCTCAGCCCCGCCCCCAGGCACGTACCTCTCAGGCGTTTTATCCTCCGGTGGGTTTGATTTAAGCTCATGCCGCCACAAATGGGGTCAAACCCCCACATACTAAAGCCAGGATGCCAAACATCTGCTGGGCCCTGTCAGCTACTGCCAGAGACTATCTCCCAAATTAAAGCAAGATCACTTTGGGTAGTAAGTGACTCTGTGGCACATCCGTTAAAGAGAAATCTGAGAAAGGGCAGTGAGTGGGGCAGGAAAGGTGGTGTGCCCTGCATATGACTAGCCAATGGCACGGGGGAGCTTTGCCATGGCCCCTCCCAAGGCTAGAAATGGCACTAGTTCGACAGGGATGGCCTTGCTGCCTACGGTAGGGTGTCTGATTCTCACCAGGCTGAGAGGCTCATGTCATGCCCCAAAGGCTGTTTTTTTTTTTTTTTTTAAAGATTTTATTCACTTATTTAATTGACACACAGAGAGAGAAAGACACAGTGAGAGAGGGAACACAAGCAGGGGGAGTGGGAGAGGGAGAAGCAGGCTTCTGGCCTAGCAGGGAGCCCGATGCAGGGCTCGATTCCAGGATCCTGGGATCATGACCTGAGTCGAAGGCAGTCGCCCAAACAACTGAGCCACCCAGGTGCCCCCCGCAAGGGCTGGTTTTGTGTAGGACCTGAACACTTCATTTCCTGTGATCCAGGTGTGGAATGAAATTCGGAATCCCATTAGCTTTGCCTGGGTGATACATCCAGTGCCTCCAATCTGTAATTTATTCAGCAAATTGTTGAAAATCTCTGGTTTGGGTGTTATTAAAGGAAGGAAGACATGGCCCCAGCCGTCATGAGAGTCCCAGTCTAGAGTGGCCATTCCTTGAAGCATCCTGGGGGGGTCTTCACCTCTCAAGACGTATATCCCATGCATCAGAAAAGCATTCCATGAGCAGACAGATTTGGAAAAGAACGTATAGGGCATAACTCTACATTAGTGTTTAAAACTTCTAAGACGTCCCATAGCAAAGGAAAAAAAAAAAAACTCTTACTGAATGTGTCCAGTGCTAATTTAAACATGAAATCTTTTGCCACTTAAAACTTCTTAACATCACCTGAACTGGTGTTCCCTGCTGGTCTGGAAGAAATCTGTCAAAATATGAGTTTTCCAGACTGCGATTCATAAAACTACACAGAAACTATACTTCATATATAGATACAGATCTATGTAGTGCCTTCAGAACCTTTGAGATTTGATTCCATTTCTCCAACCCCCTAAAGGAGAGATGGCAAACTGCAATGTTTGCAGCCAGCCAGCTCAGATAAGCAGGATGGGCGGGGGGGAGCAGGCTGGTGGGCAGGCTGGGAGTCTGTCTGTGCTCACTGACAATTTGGTGGTAGTGCTGTGACTTGGAAAGACACATCCCTCAGCCCAAGTCAGCCTCTGCTGGGTGGTGGGAATGTGGGTCACACCAGTGAGAGTTCTGTTTCTTAGGAGAACATGGAAACCTGTATTTTTTAGACATGAAATTTCACAACTTCGGATTCGTAAAACACTGTGTTGGCCAAACAGAACAACAGAAACACACTTCTATAGGCCAGTCCTGGGGGAGCTACCAAGCTGTGGCCTGGCCCTGGGGAGATGGGGTGTGAACTATTTGCAGATTAGTAAGATCTATAACACCAAAGGATCTGTGAGCTCGTGAGGCAAATGCCACGCCTAGATAATTATGTTGGTGACCATACCCTCCACACACTGTGATTCCCCACGTACATCCTCCTTGGCTCCTCAGTCAAAAGCAGCGGCGCAGCTCAAGACTTTCTTCCCTGACAGTTTCTGCAATTAGCTTCCAGGACAGCTCGTCCATCTTTGCTGTTTTTCCTTTTCTCCCCAAGTTTGGGAATGTTGGAAAGTCCCAGGGTACAGGCCTCAACTCTTTGTTCTTCCTTATTTACACTCCCCTCCTTAGAGATGTCATGAAGTCTGCGGGGCTAAATGCCATCTCTATGTCCGCATGTGCATGTTTCTATTTCTAGCCCAATTTTCACTCCTGAACTCTCCAGAGTTGTACATTCAAGTCTCTTCTTCAGTCCTAGTAGATCTTGAACTGGACAGATCCAAAGCAGGTATCTGGATTTTTCCAATCCCCAAAGCTTCTACACACAGTCTCCCCTGTCTTGGTTACTGGTGACAACAGACTGTGTGGCTAATTCCCTCCCCCGCTTCAAATCTTGAACTAAATGCTGCCTCCTCTGGGAGGCCTGCCCTGGCCACCCTGTTTGAGACTGAGCAGCCTACCTCTGGTTCCTCTTAGCCTGCTTGATCTTCTCCCAAGCACTTACCTTCTAACACACAATATATTATGTTTATTGAGCATCTGCCCACACTAGAATGTAAACTCCACAAGGGCTGAGGATACTTGTCTGTTTAATTTCCTAATATACCCTTAGATTCAATATGAAGCACATAATAGATGCTCAATGTTTGAATAAATAAATGCCCGTTGCCACTTGGCAAAGAATTTTCAAGAGAAAATGTGCTTAAAAGATCAAGCTTGTCATAAAAGTTCAAGTGTTAATACACGTCCACTAGTTAGTGTCCATTAACTGAATTGAACCACAAACCACTGAGAGTATAAACAAGGAATGTCTTCAAAATGTATTTGGTATGTGGAAACATGAAGATAGTAGGGGCAGGTTTTAAGAACTATATAAGTGGGCGCCTGGGTGGCTCAGTTGGTTAAGCGATTGCCTTCAGCTCAGGTCATGATCCTGGAGTCCCAGGTTCGAGTCCTGCATCAGGCTCCCTGCTCAGCAGGGAGTCTGCTTCTCCCTCTGACCCTCCCCCCTCTCATGTGCTCTCTCTCTCTCATTCTCTCTCTCAAATAAATAAAATCTAAAAAAAAAAAAGAACTATATACGTAAGTATATAATGTGTGTGCAGATATATATAGATTTTTTTCTGATCAGGAGTTTCACATTTTGTTTCATAAGCCAGATATTCTAGGGGACATCTGTCTGTTGAAGCGTTCTACCAACTTTCTGCTAGGGTTCCAAATTTAAAATTAAAAAACAAAAACAAACCAGAGGTACTGCAGACTTCTCCCTGTACTGATAGCTCATTTCCCAATGTGTTGCTAATCTCGTTTTGCCCCAAAGATAGTATTTTAAAAACTTTCACACTGAGTTCCTTTGTGTATCAGAGACAAAATTATTATCAAAATTATTACTCATGTTCTTTGTCATGCAAAAAGCATAAGTAATGTTTTTAATAATGCAAGCCATTAAAAAGTGGATGGGCTGAATTCATTGTGTCTGTTTCTAGCCTTCTTTGGGAAAGAATTTTTCTCTGCACAAAGGTGTAACCCCTTGATGCCTGCACGAGTCTTTCCCTCTGTTTTTCAAAATAGAGTTGAGTACCTATTTCATTTAGAGACTCAGAGCTAAAGCTTCAGCCTCTCAAGCCCCTTCCCTAGAGATGGAAGGTTTTTGGAAGAAACAGTTTCACTGTAAGGAACAACTTTCTTGGGAAAAATTGCTTTGGAAGAAAATAAAAGTTCTGGATTTTGTTTTAGGTATGACTGATACTCCTTTCTTCAAAATGGCTTAGGGGGTATGTTCATCGGAGAGGGGATACTTCAGGAGTTAAGATGCCCTTCAGGACTGAGGTCCTGGCGCTGGCAACCTGGAAAGTAAGAATGTGGTACATGGATAGCAGAGACCAAGCACACGTACCCCCATCCCCCTACCTGAGGCCCAAGCAGACATCACTGAGAACAGGAAATCCTTGTCCAGAGCCTCACAATATTTTTTAAAAGTGGTGGTCCAGGCAGTCACCCCCAGTTGCTTTGAATCAGCATGTGAAATTACCGTAGTGGATACAATTTTTTAAAAAAGTAGTAAGAAAATACTTTTAAAAGATGGATGGATGTCAGGCAGACCAACACCAAGTGAAGGCCAAATTTCAGGTGCCTGTGGTTGTGGCCGTGATGTCACCAGCCTTCCTCAGTTCCAAAACTCCAGTTCCTGTCCAGACTTTTGACTGAGACCTGATGGCCCTCTTTAGGATGTCTCAAACCTTCAGAAAAGGCTTTGGAGCAAGACACACTAAGAGTGGTTATAAGAGTTCTGTCTGGGTTTAGCCCAGTGTGCTTTAAATCTTCTGGGTACCCATAACCAGCGTCTTCATCCTAGACTCCTAAAATTATTTGGCATACAGATGTGACTTGTTCTGAGTTTCCTTCAGAAGGAATCAGGGGGCCTGTAGCTTTAATTCCTTTCACAGATAGCAGTCTTTGTTCTAGTTAAGAGCCCAGCCTATAAAATAGTTACATAATGGGGGAGAGGAGAGAAGGCTGGGATTAGAATAGCTCCCCAGGGAGAGGAAAACACATTGTAACTTTCTGAAACCCCAAATCTGTACTGATTCTCTGCTCTTGAGAGAAATGGATGTTTATTTTTTCCTTCTCCTTGCAGAGAAGAAATGTGAAGGATCAAAAGAATGGATTTGCCTGGATGTTCATGTGGCCTGATTAGGTTGGAATTAGTCTTTTTCTCTCTTCACTGAGAGAAGCAGAGACCATCTGCAGAAATTATTTAAATTTGTGTGCCTTCCAGGGAAGCTGCTTTATTTGCTGGTACATTTATTGTAGCATGGGGGAGCTCAACAGGCATTCCAAATTTTTGCTGCAATAGCACCAGTGTTGCCTTTGGCCATTAGATTAACAAAAGGAAAAATTAACTTTCCTCCAGCTGAAAGTTAACACCTTAGATTAATTAAAAAGCAAATGTGATCAAGGACCCTGGATTTTTCTCTGAAGGTCCTATCTGCAGGGTCTTCAGGACTACGGTGAAGCTTCTTGGCTGATGAGGGGCTTGGGGAGGGAAGAGTTGAATGTTTCATCAGGATTAATTTATAATGTAACTTGCCCAATGTGAACAGAAAGCAAGCCAGTGGGAATCTAAAGCCTTTCTTGCTCCATGCGGAAGGGATCCTCACTGCCGTTTGTTTTAGAGGAGACGGGGAAGGAGCTAAGGTGGGCATGTGGGCTGCATGCCGCTTTCTGGAATGAGGCTGCCTTCTGTCCGTGTCCCAGGTGCCACATGCACTCTCCCTGTGACCTTGGGCAAGCTACTTCATTTCTCAGAAACTGTTTTCTCATCAACAAAATGGGTATAAATAATAAAACCTACAAGCCACGAAGCCCTTAGCCTATAAAAGGCACTCATTAGATGGTGGTCATTATTGTCAGCATATTTATTGGGGGGTTGCAGTTGGTGCTTTGGCACTTAGTAATAATCACTGATCTTACAAACACACAGGTGATATTGACAATTATCCATCATTACTTGGTCTTTGGGACCAATACTCCTATGCTAAGCCACATGTTTTAATTATGCTTTTCTACATGTAACTTTGCTAGGAGGGATCTGATTTGACAAAGGTCATCAAAATCTAATAGACTGTCATGGCAAATCTCTTTCCATATATTTCACTTATTTTTTAAAAAGTTTTTAAAGTTTTTTTTTTTTTTTTTTGACAGAGAGATAGTAGAGAGCAGGAACACAAGCAGGGGGAGTGGGAGAGGGAGAAGCAGGCTTCCCGCTGAGCAGGGAGCCCAACGCGGGGCTCGATCCCAGGACCCTGGGATCATGACCTGAGCCGAAGGCAGATGCGTAACGACTGAGCCACAGGTGCCCCTATTTTGCTTATTCTTTGAAGATCTCTATACCTTAGAAATGTTGTTTCTTGATTCTCCCAACTACAAATTTGGCTTCTTCTGGATTCTTTCATGTTTAAAATCATTTAAAGCTTCTCATTGTCTTGTCCCAATCTGCTTTCTCTCCCTTAGCCCATGGACCACAAAACACCCTAGCCACACTGAAATTCCTACATTTTTCAAACCGTTCGGGATTTTTATATTGTCTGCTTTAGCTCGTAAGAGTTCCTCTGTCCTAGAAAACTTTTCTCCCCTCTAAATCTGGGATCTGGAAAACTCCTATCATTGAGCCCTATACCCAATACCCACAATTTCATCTCTGAAGCTCTCCTCTGATTAATCCACATCCTGGTCCCATTCTTCTTTACAGGAACAATGCATTTCTCTTTACATTCCATTGCCTTTTAGTTTTGTGTATGACAATAACAATATCATTAAGGGGGTTAATTTATGGGGCAAAATCATTATCTACAATTTCTAGAATATGACCATGCACTGGGCATCGTGTGAAGATGTACTTAGCTAATCTCATTTATGCTTTACAACAACTTCAAGAGGTGAAAACTAGGGCTTTCTGTAGTTGGCAAATGGGGAAACTGAGGCTCAAATGTACTTGCCACAGTCCCCCAGCTAGCATGTGGTAGAGGAAGGGCTAGAACATGGGCCAGTTTGTCTCTAAAGCCCATATGTCAAAAAGTGTACTATCCTTCCCAGGCATTGCTTGGATAAATTCCATTCTATTACTTTATTTTATTTTATTATTTATTTTTTACATTTCTTTTTTTTATGTTATGTTAATCACCATACATGACATCATTAGTTTTTGATGTAATGTTCCATGATTCATTCTTTGCGTATAACACCCAGTGCTCCATGTAGAACGTGCCCTCTTTAATACCCATCACCAGGCTAACCCATCCCCCACCTCCCCTCTAGAACCCTCAGTTTGTTTTTCAGAATCCACAGTCTCTCATGGTTCGTCTCTCCCTCTGATTTCCCCCCTTCATTCTTTCCCTCCCACTATCTTCTTCTTTTTTTTCCCTTTAACATATAATGTATTATTTGTTTCACAGGTACAGGTCTGTGATTCAACAGTCTTAACACAATTCACAGCGCTCACCATAGCACATACCCTCCCCAATGTCTATCACCCAGCCACCCCATCTCTCCCACCCCCCACCACTCCAGCAACCCTCAGTTTGTTTCCTGAGATTAAGAATTCCTCATATCAGTGAGGTCATATGATATATGTATTTCTCTGATTGGCTTATTTCACTCAGCATAATACCCTCCAGTTCCATCCATGTCATTGCAAATGGCAAGATTTCATTCCTTTTGATGGCTGCATAATATTCCATTATGTATATATACCACTTCTTCTTTATCCATTCATCTGTCGATGGACATCTTGGCTCATTCCACAGTTTGGCTATTGTGGATATTGCTGCTGTAAACATTGGGGTGCACGTAACCCTTCGGATCCCTACATTTGTATCTTAGGGGTAAATACCCAGTAGTGAAATTGCTGGATCGTATGGTAGCTCTATTTTCAACTTTTTGAAGAACCTCCATACTGTTTTCCAGAGTGACTGCAGCAGCTTGTATTCCCACCAACAGTGTAGGACGGTTCCTCTTTCTCTGCATCTTCGCCAAATAGCAAGTCATTTCCTGACTTGTTACTTTTAGCCATTCTGACTGGGGTGAGGTGGTATCTCACTGAGGTTTTGATTTGGATTTCCCTGATGCTGAGTGATGTTGAGCACTTTTTCATGTGTCTGTTGGCCATTTGGATGTCTTCTTTGGAAAAATGTCTGTTCATGTCTTCCGCCCATTTTTTGATTGGAACATTTGTTCTTTGGGTGTTGAGTTTAAGAAATTTTTTATAGATTTTAGGGCACCTGGGTGGCTCAGTTGGTTAAGTGACTGCCTTCGGCTCAGGTCATGATCCTGGAGTCCCAGGATCGAGTCCCACATCGGGCTCCCTGCTCAGCGGGGAGTCTGCTTCTCCCTCTGACCCTCTTCCCTCTCGTGCTCTCTATCTCTCATTCTCTCTCAAATAAATAAATAAAATCTTTAAAAAAAATTTTTTTTATAGATTTTGGATACTAGCCCTTTATCTGATATGTCATTTGCAAATATCTTCTCCCATTCTGTCGGTTGTCTTTTGGTTTTGTGGACTGTTTCTTTGGCTGTGCAAAAGTTTTTTATCTTGATGAAGTCCCAATAGTTCATTTTTGCCCTTGCTTCCCTTGCCTTTGGCGATGTTTCTAGGAAGAAGTTGCTGTGGTTGAGGTCGAAGACGTTGCTGCCTGTGTTCTCCTCTAGGATGTTGATGGACTCCTGTCTCACGTTTAGGTCTTTCAACCATTTTGAGTCTATTTTTGTGTGTGGTGTAAGGAAATGGTCCAGTTTCATTCTTCTGCATGTGGCTGTCCAATTTTCCCAACACCATTTGTTGAAGAGACTTTTTTCCACTGGACATTCTTTCCTGCTTTGTCGAAGATTAGTTGACCTTAGAGTTGAGGGTCCATTTCTGGGCTCTCGATTCTGTTCCATTGATCTATGTGTCTGTTTTTGTGTCAGTACCATACTGTCTTGATGATCACAGCTTTGTAATAGACCTGGAAGTCTGGAATTGTGATGCCAACATCTTTGCTTTTTTTTTCCAACATTGCTCTGGCTATTTGGGGTCTTTTCTGGTTCCATACGAATTTTAGGATTATTTACTCCATTTCTTTAAAAAAAGTGGATGGTATTTTGATGGGGATTGCATTGAATGTGTAGATTGCTCTAGGTAGCATTGACATCTTCACAATATTTGTTCTTCCAATTCATGAGCATGGAACATTTTTCCATTTCTTTGTGTCTTCCTCAACTTCTTTCATGAGTATTTTATAGTTTTCTGAGTACAGATTCTTTGCCTTTTTGGTTAGATTTATTCCTAGGTATCTTATGTTTTTGGGTGCCATTGTAAATGGGATCGACTCCTTAATTTCTCTTTCTTTGTTCTTGTTGGTGTATAGGAATGCCACTGATTTCTGTGCATTGATTTTATATCCTGCCACTTTACTGAATTCCTGTATGAGTTCTAGCAGTTTTGGGGTGAAGTCTTTTGGGTTTTCCACATAAAGTATCATATCATCTGCAAAGAGTCAGAGGTTGACTTCTATGCGAATTTGGATGCCTTTTATTTCTTTTTGTGGTCTGATTGCTAAGGCTAGGACTTCTAGTACTATGTTGAATATCACTGGTTATAGTGGGCATCCCTGCTATGTTCCTGACCTTAGGGGGAAAGCTTTCAGTTTTTTCCCATTGAGAATGATATTGGCTGTAGGTTTTTCATAGATTGCTTTTATGATGTTGAGGTATGTACCCTCCATGCCTATACTCTGAAGAGTTTTGATCAAGAGAGGATGCTGTACTTTGTCAAATGCTTTTTCTGCATCTATTGAGAGGATCATATGATTCTTGTTCTTTATTTCATTAATGTATTGTATCACATTGATTGCGGATGTTGAACCAACCTTGCAGCCCAGGGTAAATCCCACTTGGTTGTGGTGAATAATCCTTTAAAGGTGCTGTTGGAACCTATTGGCTAGTATTTTGGTGAGAATTTTGCAACCATGATCATCAAGTATTTTGGCCTGTAATTCTCCTTTTTGATGGGATTTTTGTCTGGTTTTGGGATCAAGGTAATAGTGGCCTCATAAAATGAGTTTGTAAGTTTTCCTTCCATTTCTATTTTTTGGAACACTTTCAGAAGAATAGGTATTAATTCTTCTTTAAACGCTTGGTAGAATTCCCTTGGGAAGCCATCTGGCCCTGGGCTTTTGTTTGTTGGGAGATTTTTGATGACTGCTTCAATTTCCTTAGTGGTTATAGGTCCGTCCGTTCAGGTTTTCTATTTCTTCCTGGTTCAGTTTTGGTAGTTGATACATCTCTAGATGTGCATCCATGTCTTCCAGATTATCTAATTTGCTGGCATATAGTTGCTCATAATATGTTCTTATAATTGTTTGTATTTCTCTGGTGTTGGTTGTGATCTCTCCTCTTTCATTCATGATTTTGTTGATTTGGGTCATTTCTCTTTTCTTTTGGATAAGTCTGGCCAGGGGTTTATCAATCTTGTTAATTCTTTCAAAGAACCAGCTCCTAGTTTCGTTGATCTGTTCTACTGTTCTTTTGGTTTCTAGTTCATTGATTTCTGCTCTGATCTTTATTATTTCTCTTCTCCTGCTGGGTTTAGGCTTTATTTGCTGATCTTTCTCCAGCTCCTTTAGGTGTAGTGTTAGGTTATTTACTTGAGAACTTTCTTGTTTCTTGAGAAAGGCTTGTATTGCTATATACTTTCCTCTTAGGACTGCCTTGCTGCATCCCCAAAATTCTGAAGAGTTGTGTTTTCATTTTCTTTTGTTTCCATGAATTTTTTTAATTCTTCTTGAATTTCCTGGTTGACCCATTCATTCTTTAGTAGGATGCTCTTTAGCCTCCATGTATTTGAGTTCTTTCCGACTTTCCTCTTGGGATTGAGTTCTAGTTTCAAAGCATTGTGGTCTGAAAATATGCAGGGAATGATCCCAATCTTCTGGTACCAGTTGAGACCTGATTTGTGACCTAGGATGTGATCAATTCTGGAGAATGTTCCATGGGCACTAGAGAAGAATGTGTATTCTGTTGCTTTGGGATGGAATGTTCTGAATATGACTGTGAAGTCCATTTGGTCCAGTGTGTCATTTAAAGTCTTTATTTCCTTGTTGATCTTTTGCTTAGATGATCTGTCCATTTCAGTGAGGGGGGTGTTAACGTCCCCCACTATTATTGTATTTTTGTCAATGTGTTTCTTCGCTTTGGTTATTATTTGCCTTATAAAAGTGGCTGCTCCCATGTTAGGGGCATAGATAGTTACAATTGTTAGATCTTGTTGGATAGACCCTTTAAGTAGGATATAGTATCCTTCCTCATCTCTTATTACAGTCTTTGGTTTAAAATCTCATTTGTCTGATATAAGGATTGCCACCCCACCTTTCTTGTAGTGTCCATTAGCATGGTAAATTGTTCTCCACCCCCTGACTTTCAATGTGGGGGTGTCTTTGGGTCTAAAATGAGTCTCTTGCAGACAGCATATTGATGGGTCTTCTTTTTTTATCCAATCTGATAGCCTGTGTCTTTTGATTGGGGCACTTAGCCCATTCACATTCAAGGTAACTATTGAAAGATATGAATTTAGTGCCACTGTTTTGCCTATAAGGTGACTGTTACTGTATATTGTCTCTGTTCCTTTCTGGTCTATGTTGCTTTTAGGCTCTCTCTTTGTTTAGAAGACCCCTTTCAATATTTCTTGTAGGACTGGTTTCGCGTTTGCAAATCCCTTTAATTTGTCTTTGTCCTGGAAGCTTTTTCTCTCTCCTTCTATTTTCAATGACAGCCTGGGTGGATATAGTATTCTTGGCTGCATATTTTTCTCCTTTAGTGCTCTGAAGATATCATGCCAGTCCTTTCTGGCCTGCCAGGTCTCCGTGGATAGGTCTGTTGCCAATCTAATGTTTGTAACATTGTAGGTTACAGAACTCTTCTCCCGAGCTGCTTTCAGGATTTTCTCTTTGTTTCTGAGACTCGTAAGTTTTACTATTAGATGTCGGGGTGTTGACCTCTTTTTATTGATTTTGAGAGGGGTTCTCTATGCCTCCTGGATTTTGATGCCTGTTTCCTTCCCCACATTAGGGAAGTTCTCTGCTATAATTTGCTCCATAATACCTTCTGCTCCTCTCTTTCTTTCTTTCTTCTTCTGGGATCCCAATTATTCTAATGTTTCGTTTTATGGTATCACTTATCTCTTGAATTCTGCCCTCATGATTCAGTAGTTGTTTATCTCGCTTTTTCTCAACTTCTTTATTTTCCATCATTTGGTCTTCTATATCACTAATTCTCTCTTCTGCCTCATTTATCCTAGCAGTTAGAGCCTCCATTTTTGATTGCACCTCATTAATAGCTTTTTTGATTTCCCCTTGGTTAGAATTTAGTTCTTTTATTTCTCCAGAAAGGGTTTCTCTAATAACTTCCACGCTTTTTTCAAGCCCAGCTAGTATCTTTAAAATCATCATTCTGAACTCTAGTTCCGACACTGTACTAATGTCCGTATTGATTAGGTCCCTGGCAGTCGGTACTGCCTCTTGTTCTTTTAGCTGAGGTGATCTTTTCCGTCTTGTCATTTTGTCCAGAGGAGAATAGATGAATGAGAGAACAAAATGTTAACAGGGTAATAACGTCCCCAGAAAATATACTCTAAACAAATCAGAAAAGACCTGAAACCAGGTGAAAAGAAAGGGAAAGAAAGAGAAAAAAAGAAAAAGAAAAAGATAAAAACAAACAAAAACAAAACAATACAAAAAAATCCAGAATATGATCAAATATGATTAGGCTGGTGCATAGATCAGTGCCATACACTGGATTGTGGGCATATTTTCGTCTGTTAGAAGAAAGTGCCTCCCAAAATTTTAAAAAATGAAAAACTTATATATGTACAAAATTAAGGGTTAATATGATGAAGGGTTGGAATATGACTGTAAAGATGAAAGTTATAAAAGATTTTATAAAAGGAATTGATAAGAATTTGGTTGAAAAAAGGATAAAAAAAAGAGAATGTAATCAGGCAGTAGACTAGAACAAAGCCATAAACTAGAGATTTAGGGTATATTTTGATATGTTAGAAGAAATTGTATCTCAAAATTTTAAGGAGAGAACAACTTATATATATATATACACCAAAAATAAGAGTAACTACTCTGAAGGGATAGAATATGACTCTAAAAATGAAAAATAAAAAAGATTTTTTATTTTTATTTTTTTTAAAGATTTATTTATTTATTTTGAGAGAGTGAGAGAGAGAGAGTATATGAGAGGGAGGAGGGTTAGAGGGAGAAGCAGGCTCCTCGCTGATTAGGGAGCCCGATGCGGGACTCGATCCCGGGACTCCAGGATCATGACCTGAGCCGAAGGCAGACGCTTAACTGACTGAGCCACCCAGGCGCCCAATAAAAAAGATTTTTTAAAAAAGGGATTGATAAGATGTTGGTTGAAAAAAGGAAAAAGAAAAATTAAAAAAAGACAGTTAAAAAAATTAACTTTGAAAGACTAAAGAATCATGGGAAAAAAGCCATGAATTCTATGTGCAGTATTCCCCTAGCGCTGGAGTTTTGCCGTTCTGATTGATCGGTAAACTTGGTCTTGGCTGACTGTTCTTGCTGATCTTCTGGGGGAGGGGCCTGTTGTCATGGTTCCCAAATGTCTTTGCCAGAGGCAGAATTGCCCCACCCTTGTCTGTCCCAGCTAAGTAATCTGCTCGGGTTTGCTCTTGGGAGCTTTTGTTCCCTGCAAGCTTTCCACACAGCTTTGGAGGACGAGAGTGAAAACGGTGGCCTCCTAATCGCCACCATGGAGGAGCCGAGAACTCGGGGCCCCACTCCTCAGTGCGCCCCCAGAGAAAAGCAGTCACTCACTCCCGTTTCCCCCCCACTCCGTGCTCACCCAGCCTATGACCGAGGGTTTTTATCTCTGGCACCCGACCCCGTGTGGAGTCTCCAAACCCAGCAGATCCCTGCGGTGCACTCCTGCGCCACTCCTCCCGGGGGAGGAAGGGGAGTCTCCCCGGATCTTCTGCTTATTGGGTCCCTGCTGGAGGAGCAGTGGCCCGACTGGGCCACAGATCACAGTTTATGGCAACCCCGAGCTGAGAGCCCACTCCTCAGCTCCGTCTCTGCAGCCGGCTTCCTTGCTCTGATACGTGGGAGCTCTGCCGCACTCAGGCATGCCCGGTCTTTCTGTGACCCCGAGGGTCCTGAGACCACACTGTCCCAGAGAGGGTTCCACCCCCTGCTTAGCCACTGGAGCGATGTCCCTCAAGTGAGGAGACTTCTAAAAGTTCTGATTTTGTGCTCCACTGCTCTGTCACTTGCCAGAAGCAGCCAACGGAGGCCCCCTCCCCCACCATCTATCCTCCCGAATATCACCTCGGATTCACTTCTCCGCACGTCCTACCTTCCAGAATGTGGTCGCTTTTCTGTTCAGCAAGTTGCTGCTATTATTTTCTTCAATCTCCTGTTGAGTTCATAGGTGTTCAGAATGGTTTGATCCCTATCTAGCTGAATTCCTGGGACCAGATGAAATCCAGGTCTCCTACTCCTCTGCCATCTTGCTCCTCCCCCCAATTCCATTGTATTATTATGGTCATGTTGGTCTCTCTTTTTTAAATTATAGGTCCTCTGAGGTCCAGGACCATGGTTCATTTGTCATTTCATTCCCTAGGCCTTAGTATGGAGCCTGCTTCCTGGTGGGTACCCAGTACATGGTGGAAGGATTGACTTTGGGCATTCGTGGGCTAGCAAAAACAAGAGTTGAGGACAGTGGCCCCCTAATCTCTGAAATATGACACAGGCCCTTATTGACATCAGTTTGTGTGCCCCTCAGACAATGGCTAGTAGTACGCAGTCTTCCTGAGCACATTAAGACGTGATTAAATTCTGTCAGCTCTCCCACCTTCTAAATTAGAGCAGTGAACATGGTTTCTCTGCTCGAGTCACGTTTTGCAGCAGTAGATTCCATTCAACCTCCTGACACCAATTTGTGTGATATTTTAGCATTTAGTGCATAGACAGGAAAATGGCATTCCTGCCTGTGTCCTCTAGGCAGACAGCCCACTTTGAGGTTCAGCCATGTGGTTTGTGCTCGCCCCAAGTCTAGTCTACTCTATTGAAATTCTCCTCCTGAAATACACTCATTAAACTCTCGCATGATCCATCACGATGAAACTGATTCTCGCAGTGTTGTCTTTTACCATTATTAATCTTTGGGGATTGATGCTCGCTGTTGCTTCTGACTGTCTCACATGATTTCAGCTATTAATTTTTCTCATCTCAATCAAATTATTTAATGTTTTAACTTGGAAGGTCTTGCTGTCTCTGGGGCTGAATCTTATCGGCTCTGATGGCTTCGCAGTGAAAGTTTTTTTTATTATTTTTTATTGTTATGTTAATCACCATACATTACATCATTAGTTCTTGATGTAGTGTTCCATGATTCATTGTTTGTGCATAACACCTAGTGCTCCACGCAGAACGTGCCCTCCTTAATACCCATCACCAGGCTAACCCATGCCCCCACCCCCTCCCCTCTAGAACCCTCAGTTTGTTTTTCAGAGTCCATCGTCTCATGGTTCCTCTCCCCCTCCGACTTATATCCCTTCATTCTTCCCCTCCTGCTATCTTCTTCTTTTTCTTTTTTCTTAACATATCTTGCATTATGTGTTTCAGAAGTACAGATCTGTGATTCACCAGTCTTGCACAATTCACAGTGCTCACCATAGCACATACCCTCCCCAATGTCTATCACCAGCCACCCCATTGCTCCAACCCCCCAACACTCAGCAACCCTCAGTTTGTTTCCTGAGATTAAGAATTCCTCATATCAGTGAGGTCATATGATACATGTCTTTCTCTGATTGACTTATTTCACTCAGCATAACACCCTCCAGTTTCATCCACGTCGTTGCAAATGGCAAGACCTCATTCTTTTTGATGGCTGCATAATATTCCATTGTGTATATATACCACTTCTTCTTTATCCATTCCTCTGTCAATGGACATCTTGGCTCTTTCCACAGTTTGGCTATTCTGGACATTGCTGCTATAAACATTGGGGTGCACGTACCCCTTCGGATCACTACATTTGTATGTTTGTGGTAAATACCCAGTAGTGCAATTGCTGGATCGTATGGTAGCTCTATTTTCAACTGTTTGAGGAACCTCCATACTGTTTTCCCGTTTGCCTGCACAAGCTTGCATTCCCACCAAGAGTGTAGGAGGGTTCCCCTTTGTCCACATCCCCACCAACATCTGTCGTTCCCTGACTTGTTAATTTTAGCCATTCTGACGGGTGTGAGGTGGTATCTCATTGAGGTTTTGATTTGGATTTCCCTGATGCCGAGCAATGTTGAGCAATTTTTCATGTGTCTGTTGGCCATTTGGATGTCTTCTTTGGAAAAATGTCTGTTCATGTCTTCTGCCCATTTTTTGATTGGATTCTTTGTTCTTTGGGGGTTGAGTTGGATAAGTTCTTTATAGATTTTGGATACTAGCCCTTTATCTGATATGTCATTTGCAAATATTTTCTCCCATTCTGTCGGTTGTCTTTTGGTTTTGTGGACTGTTTCTTTGGCTGTGCAAAAGCTTTTTATCTTGATGAAATCCCAATAGTTCATTTTTGCCCTGGCTTCCCTCGCCTTTGACGATGTTTCTAGGAAGAAGTTGCTGTGGCAGCGGTTGAAGAGGTTGCTGCCTGTGTTCTCCTTTAGGATTTGGATGGACTCCTGTCTCACATTTAGGTCTTTCAACCATTTGGAGTCTATTTTTGTGTGTGGTGTAAGGAAATGGTCCAGTTTCATTCTTCTCCATGTGGCTATCCAATTTTCCCAACAACATTTGTTGAAGAGACTGTCTTTTTTCCATTGGACAGTCTTGCCTGCTTTGTCAAAGATAAGTTGACCATAGAGTTGAGGGTCAATATCTGGGCTCTCTATTCTGTTCCATTGATCTATGTGTCTGTTTTTGTGCCAGTACCACACTGTCTTGATGATGACAGCTTTGTAATAGACCTGGAAGTCTCGAATTGTGATGCCGCCAGCTTTGCTTTTCTTTTTCAACATTCCTCTGGCTATTCGGGGTCTCTTCTGGTTCCATACAAATTTTAGGATTTTTTGTTCCATTTCTTTGAAAAAACTGGATGGTATTTTGATGGAGATTGCATTGAATGTGTAGATTGCTCTAGGTAGCATTGACATCTTCACAATGTTGGTTCTTCCAATCCATGAGCATGGAACGTTTTTCCAATTCTTTGTGTCTTCCTCAATTTCTTTCATGAGTATTTTATAGTTTTCTGAGTACAGATCTTTTGCCTCTTTGGTTAGATTTATTCCTAGGTATCTTATGGTTTTGGGTGCAATTGTAAATGGGATCGACTCCTTGATTTGTCTCTCTTCTGTCTTGGTGGTGGTGTATAGGAATGCCACTGATTTCTGTGCACTGATTTTATATCCTGCTACTTTACTGAATTCCTGTATGAGTTCTAGCAGTTTTGGGTTGGAGTCTTTTGGGTTTTCCACATACATTATCATATCATCCACAGAGGGTGAGAGTTTGACTTCCTCTTTGCCGATTTGGATGCCTTGGATTTCTTTTTGTTGTCTGATTCCTGTGGCTAGGACTTCTAATACTATGTTGAATAGCAGTGGTGATAGTGGACATCCCTGCTGTATTCTTGACCTTAGGGGGAAAGCTCTCAGCTTTTCCCCATTGAGAATGATATTCGCTGTAGGTTTTTCATAGATGGCTTTTACGATATTGAGGTATGTACCCTCTATCCCTATACTCTGAAGAGTTTTGATCAAGAAAGGATGCTGTACTTTGTCAAATGCTTTTTCTGTATCTATTGAGAGGATCGTATAATTCTTGTTCTTTCTTTTATTAATGTATTGTATCACGTTGATTGATTTGTGGATGTTGAACCAGCCTTGCAGCCCAGGGATAAATCCCACTTGGTCATGGTGAAAAATCCTTTTAATATACTGTTGGACCCTATTGACTAGTATTTTGGTGAGAATTTTTGCATCCATGTTCATCAAGGATACTGTACTGTAAATTCTCCTTTTTGATGGGGTCTTTGTCTGGTTTTGGGATCAAGGTAATGGTGGCCTCAAAAAATGAGTTTGGAAGTTTTCCTTCCATTTCCTTTTTTTGGAACAGTTTCAGGAGAATAGGTATTGATTCTTCTTTCAATGTCTGATAGAATTCCCCTGGGAAGCCATCTGGCCCTGGGCTTTTGTTTCTTGGGAGATTTTTGATGACTGCTTCAATTTCCTTAGTGGTTATAGGTCTGTTCAGGTTTTCTATTTCTTCCTGGTTCGGTTTTGGTAGTTGATACATCTCTAGGAATGCACCCATTTCTTCCACGTTATCTAATTTGCTGGCATAGAGTTGCTCAAAATATGTTCTTATAATTGTTGTATTTCCTTGGTGTTGGTTGTGATCTCCCCTCTTTCATTCATGATTTTGTTGATTTGGGTCATTTCTCTTTTCTTTTGGATAAGTCTGGCCAGCGGTTTATCAATCTTGTTAATTCTTTCAAAGAACCAGCTCCTAGTTTCGTTGATCTGTTCTACTGTTCTTTTGGTTTCTAGTTCATTGATTTTTGCTCTGATCCTTATTATTTCTCTTCTCCTGCTGGGTTTAGGCTTTATTTGCTGATCTTTTCCAGCTCCTTTAGGTGTAGGGTTAGGTTGTGTATTTGAGACCTTTCTTGTTTCTTGAGAAAGGCTTGTATTGCTATATACTTTCCTCTCAGGACTGCCTTTGCTGTATCTCAAAGATTTTGAACAGTTGTGTTTTCATTTCATTGGTTTCTATGAATTTTTTTAATTCTTCTTTAATTTCCTGGTTGACCCATTCATTCCTCAGTAGGATGCTCTTTAGCCTCCATGTATTTGAGTTCTTTCCGACTTTCCTCTTGGGATTGAGTTCTAGTTTCAAAGCATTGTGGTCTGAAAATATGCAGGGAATGATCCCAATCTTTTGGTACCGGTTGAGACCTGATTTGTGACCTAGGATGTGATCAATTCTGGAGAATGTTCCGTGGGCACTAGAGAAGAATGTGTATTCCATTGCTTTGGGATGGAATGTTCTGACTATGTCTGTGAAGTCCATTTGGTCCAGTGTGTCATTTAAAGTCTTTATTTCCTTGTTGATCTTTTGCTTAGATGATCTGTCCATTTCAGTCAGGGGGGCGTTAAAGTCCCCCAGTATTATTGTATTTTTGTCAATGTGTTTCTTTGCTTTTGTTATTAATTTCCTTATATAATTGGCTGCTCCCATGTTTGGGGCATAGATATTTACAATTCTTAGATCTTCTTGTTGGATAGACCCTTTAAGTAGGTTATAGGGTCCTTCCTCATATTTTATTACAGTCTTTGGTTTAAAATCTCATTTGTCTGATATAAGGATTGCCACCCCCGCTTTCTTTTGGTGTCCATTAGCATGGTAAATGGTTTTCCACCCCCTCACTTTCAATCTGGGGGTGTCTTTGGGTCTAAAATGAGTCTCTTGCAGACAGCATATGGATGGGTCTTGTTTTTTAATCCAATCTGATAGCCTGTGTCTTTTGATTGGGGCATTTAGTCCATTTACATTCAGGGTAACTATTGAAAGGTATGAATTTAGTGCCACTGTATTGCCTGTAAGGTGACTGTTACTGTATATTGTCTCTGTTCCTTTCTGATCTGTGCTGCTTTTTGTCTCCCTCTTTGCTTAGAGGACCCCTTTCAATATTTCTTGGAGGGCTAGTTTCGTGTTTGCAAATTCCTTTAGTTTTTGTTTGTCCTGGAAGTTTTTTATCTCTTCTTCAATTTTCAGTGAGAGCCTAGCTGGATATAGTATTCTTGGCTGCATATTTTTCTCCTTTAGTGCTCCGAAGATATGATGCCAGTCCTTTCTGGCCTGCCAGGTCTCTGTGGATAGGTCTGTTGCTAATCTAATGTTTCTACCATTGTAGGTTATATATCTCTTCTCCCAAGCTGCTTTCAGGATTTTCTCTTTGTCTCTGAGACTCGTAAGTTTTACTATTAGATGTCGAGGTGTTGACCTATTTTTATTGATTTTGAGAGGGGTTCTCTGTGCCTCCTGAATTTTGATGACTGTTTCCTTCCTCACATTAAGGAAGTTCTCTGCTATTATTTGCTCCAATAGACCTTCTGCCTCTCTCTCTCTTCTTCTTCTGGGATCCCAATTATTCTGATGTTGTTTCCTCTTATCATATCGCTTATCTCTTGAATTCTGCCCTCGTGATATTGTAGTTGTTTCTCTCTCTTTTTCTCAGCCTCTTTATTTTCCATCATTTGGTCTTCTATATCGCTGATTCTCTCTTCTGCCTCATTTATCCTAGCAGTTAGTGCCCCCATTTTTGATTGCACCTCATTAATAGTCTCTTTGATTTTGACTTGGTTAGATTTTAGTTCTTTTATTTCTCCAGAAAGGGTTTCTCTCATAACTTCCACGCTTTTTGCAAGCCCAGGTAGTATCTTTAAAGTCACGATTCTGAACTCTAGGCCTGACATCATACTAATGTCTGTATTGAGTAGGTCCCTGGCTGATGGTACTATCTCTTGTTCTTTTTGCTGAGGTGATTTTTTTTCGTCTTGTCATTTTGTCCAGAGGAGAATAGATGAATGAGAGAACAAAATGCTAACAGGTTAACAACGTCCCCAGCAAATATACTGTATACAAATCAGAAAAGACCTGAAACCAGGGAATAAGAAAGGGAAAGAAAGAGAAAAGAAAGAAGGAAAAAAAAGGAAAAAGTTTAAAAACAAAAACAGAACAATAGAAAAAAACCCGAATATGATCAAATATGATCAGGCTAGTGCATAGATCAGTGCCACACACTAGATTTTGGGCGTATTTTGGTCTGTTAGAAAAAAGTGCCTCCTAAAATTTTAAAGGAAGAATGACTTATATATGTACAAAATAAGGGTTGGTACAATGAAGGGATGGAAGATGACTGTAAAGATGAAAATTATAAAAGATTTTATAAAAGGAATTGATACGATAACAAGTTGTTTGAAAAAAAAAAGAAGAAGATTTAAAAAAAAAAAGAGAGAATGTGATCAGGCAGGAGACTAGAAAAAAGCCATACACTAGTGATTTAGGGTATATTTTGATCTGTTACAAGAAACTGTATCTCAAAATTTTAACGAGAGAACAACTTATATATATATGCGAAAAAGAAGGGTAACTACTATGAAGGAATAAAATATGACTCTAAAAATGAAATTAAAAAATGTTTTTTTTAAAAAAAGTTATTGATAAGATGTTGTTTGAAAAAGGGAAAAAGAGAAATTAAAAAAATTAAAAAATTAACTTTGAAAAACTAATGAATCATCTTAAAAAAAGCTATGAATTCTATGTTCAGTATTCCCCTAGCGCTGGAGTTCTCCCGTTCTCCTTGATGGGTAAACTTGGTCTTGGCTTGCTGGCTGTTCGTGCTGATCTTCTGGGGGAGGGGCCTGTTGCCATGGTTCCCAAATGTCTTTGCTGGAGGCAGAGTTGCCCCGCCCTTGTCGGTCCGGGCTAACCAAGCTGCTTGGGTTTGCTCTCAGGAGCTTTTGTTCCCTGCAAGCTTTCCCTATGGCTTTGGAAAATGACAATGAAAATGGCGACCTCCCAGTCTCCGCCCCATTGGAGGCAAGAACTCGGGGCCCCGCTCCTCAGTGCGCCCCCAGAGAAAAGCAGTCCCTCCCGTCTCCCTGGTCTCCGGCCGCACTCCGTGCTCACCTGGCCTGTGATCGAGCGTTGCTATCTCTGGCACCAAACCCCGTGTAGAGTCTCCAAACCCAGCAGATCCCTGTGGTGCGCTCCCGCGCCTCTCCTCCCAGGGGAGGAAGAGGAGTCTCCCCGGCTCTGCCGCTTATTGGGTCCCTTCTGGAGGAGCAGTTGCCAAACTAGGCCGTGGATCACAGTTTATGGCAACCCCGAGCTGAGAGCCCGCGCCTCGGCTCCGTCTCTGCAGCCGGCTTCCCCGCTCTGATACCTGGGAGCTCTGCTGCCCTCAGGCACCCCCGGTCTTTCTGTGACCCCGAGGGTCCTGAGTCCACACTGTCCCACGAGGGTTCCACCCCCCGCTTAGCCACTGGAGCGACGTCCCTCAGCGAAGCTGACTTCTAAAAGTCCCGATTTTGTGCTCCGCGGCTCTATCACTTGCCAGAATTGGCCGACGGAGGTCCCCTCCCCCGCCGTCTATCCTCCCGAATATCGCCTCGGATTCACTTCTCCGCACGTCCTACCTTCCAGTAAGTGGTCGCTTCTCTGTTCAGAGAGTTGTTGCTACTCTCCTCTTTGATCTCCTGTTGACTTCATAGCTGTTTAGAATGGTTTGATCCCTATTCAGCTGAATTCCTGAAACCAGACGAAATCCAGGTCTCCTACTCCTCCGCCATCTTGCTCCGCCCCGAAAGTTTTTTTTTTTTTTTTAAACCCACCAACTTTTTCGTTTGTGAGCAAATTCTACCCACAAGAATTCCTGGACAGTGATGTTGTTTTCTTGAGCCCCTTTCCAAAAACTATTTTCTCTCCCTTTTTTTCTGTCCTCCTCCTTCCTGGGGGCAGTTAAATGTGGTATCTGAGAAATGACCTTCAAAAACTTTCCCACCAGATGCCTAATTCACAGGAGGCTACTGTGGTGGACATGATCTATTGCATTTTTTGTACCAAGAGCACACCCCCTACAAACTACTTCTGGCTAATAACTCGAAGTGTTAGGAGTACTAAGGCAGATGCATTCCTGGAAGATAAGACACTTACTTGTTCACCATGTTGGCTCTAAGATTCCCCCATGACTTTGTTGAACCTGCCTTAGGCTACAGGGCAGTCTGGAACACTTCCATCCAACCTTCTCTCCCTCTCTAGCTCATTCAGGGTCAGATTGCAGGATGATCTGCTGTCTCCTCCTGCCCTGGCTTCCTTCTGAAGACCCAGGCTAACACAGCTCTCTTTCCACTTCTCTCCAGGTAGAGACCTGGCTGCACATGGAGAGTTTCACTTTAATGGAAAATGGTATCAAGGGGATGAGAGCAATAGATAAATCAGAACCAGTATTCTCTCAAGGAGAAAACTGAATCAGTAAAATTATTAGTGGAGTGAAATTGAAATAGTTGGTTTCTGAGACAGGGCATGTGGCATTTGTTACTTCATGGATTCACTAGACTGAACACTGCCTGATTAACCTAATTAAGATTCAATATATTCATTAGGATGTATTCACATACTTCTCAAACAATTGGAGGTCAAAGGTGGGGAAAAATATGACAAATATTATAACATCGGGAGGGTACAGTGATGTACCCTGAATTCTCCTACAGATAATCATGTGCTTTTTATTTTGCATCTGGGTGATTTTTTAAAGATATGTAAACTACTTTCAGGTTTGTGTGAAAATACAGGAGATGTAATGAAATGGGGAGGATACTAAGAAGACAAAGATTCAGGAAACAGAAACTAACCCCTGCTTTTACTTGTTAAGGACTGGCTGAATGAAAGGTTGATCTGATAGAGTCTTGACCTTGAAGGAAGGAAACTTGAAATCTAATCCCCAACAAGCCAGTAATTCACACCTGCTGTCTGGTTCCATTTCCTCATTTGTGCAGTTAGGTAGGATGGGCTAGCTGAGTATGACATGCCCCTCCCATGAACGTTCCTAGATTCCTCCTGCAGAATCTAGCAGGAACCTCAACTCACTGGCTATTGAAGGTCTGTGTTGATGAGTCGTGTTTCATGTCTAGAAAGCCAGATATCCCAGAATGATTCCAGAATGTTCGAAATGAATAAAATTCAAGATACACATATGTTGGCCAGCTAAATACATAGTAAGGGAATTTAAGAAAGACCATAATCCCAATTGTCTTCCAGAAAGTGTGGATTTCATGGAGTGACTTATCCAAGCTTATTTATGGAGTTTCTGCTATTTTTAGGTACTGTGCTAAGTATGGGCATTTTTGGGGATGGACTCTGTTAGCATAATTCTGCAGATGAGTCTACATCACTGGTTACCCAGTACTCTGGCAGTCTTCCTCCTTCCAGTCAAAGCAGAAAGAGACGGCTTGACTAAGTGGAGTAGTGGTGGAGAATGAATTCAGCTCTTCTCTGCATGAAGCCCACACCTTCAAAGGTGGAACTCACTTCCTATCAGAGGAATGAAGTGTATACAGATCCAAACTAAAAGCTTTCTATCATGTTGCCTTTTAACATTTCTTGCTGCTTTTAGAAAGGGGAGAGAGAATCGGATTCGGTGACACCACTTCTAATGGAGTCTTTACCTTTGATGGCTTTTGAAGGAAGAATCACTGTACGTGCTTGCTATGAAATACTTTCTGTCTCAAAATGTCAGTTTGCTTTTTTCCAGTCACAGATGGGGATTCATATACGGCGCTGTGATCCTGGGGTCTGGATCAGATGTACTGGTGATTCCAAGGAGGGCTCTGCCCATGCACTGAAGATTTCCAAGGCTGGTTCCCTTGTTTGTGGTGGTCTGTGTCTGTCTCAGGCCTTCTGACACCCTGGATTGTATCTGTCTGGCATCTCACCACCTTCCCGCTTCTTCCAGGCAATGCTACATTACAGGAAGGTCAGACAGGGAAACTAGGCAGCAGCCCTAACTTGAATGGAGCTAACCTGTGATACTAGTAACTAACTCGTTGGAGATAGCTGGGTTGATGCTCTCTCCAGCCATCCAGGACCTCCCCCCCACCACACTGAGTCCCTATGAGAGCTGATCAACTTTGCCTTGCTCCACATTCTCTTTCAAAAGTTAACATTGAATACATTTATCAGTACTGATTGCACAACTATTTCAGGCTCTCTGAAAAAAGGTTGGAACATGTAGGAAATCACAAGGAAGAAAAACAAGTAGATTTTTCTTCTTTTTTTCTACATCAAGGATCTTATTGCACACACTATGCTGTTATTACTTTTTATTCAACCCTGTATTTGCAATACTTCCTCACCTTTAAATCTTTTATAAGCAGAGTTTTAGAACTGCACGTTATTTTATAGGATGGATATGCCAAACCCTATTTAACCACACTCTTGTTAGATGTTTGGAGTATTTTCCCTTTCTAACTTGTGCTCACTCTTCTGGCAGGACTATACTTGTATTCAGCTCTTTTTGCACATCCGTGATATCTTTTCCCTTAGGATAAAAGCTTCAAAGTAGAGTTGCTGTGTTGATGAGTCTATTTTACAAGTGTAGTGGGTTTACGTCCCCTACAACTGTTGGAGGAGGACTCTTGGATTAAATCCACCAGCATGTTGCAGGTGGCGGCAACAGTGATGGTTTATAATGGTTAATTTGACCAGTCAAAATGGGTACCTAATTGTCATAAACATTTTGATTATTTTTTTGTTTTGTTTTTAAATATTTTATTTATTATTTGAGAGAGAGTGAGAGAGAGCACAAGCCATGGGGAAAGGCAGAGGGAAAGGGAGAAGCAGGCTCTCTGCTGAGCAGGGAGCCTGATGAGGGGCTTGATCCCAGGACCCTGAGATCACGACCTGAGTGGAAGGCAGACACTTAACCGACTAAGCGACCCAAGTGCCCAACATTTAGATTGTTTTTGATGACTATGAATTTTTAAGTGTTTTCCTCTTAGGTTCACTGGATTGTTGTGTGTTTCCCTTTATTTTTTCTATTTTACTTGTCATGTTTTATGTATTGCTTGCTATAATTAAAGTTTTTATTACCTTGTAAACTCTTAATTAACATAACAGTTCATAGCCTTTCATCTGACTTTCATATTTTAACGATAAAATTTTTATTTTATTTTTATGAGGCCAAATATTTCTAAAATCTTTTTCATGGTCTCTTCCTTTGCATTCTGATTACCTTATGCTGAGAAGGGAATAAATGTAAACTATATTGCCTTTTTGATCTTATGATTAAGTTTTTTGTTTTTTGTTTTTTTAACTTTAACTGGTCTGAGTTTACTTTGAAGTATAAGGAGAGTAGGTATTTAACATTTTCAGGTGGGGAGCGATCTAAGTACCAGTTGTAAAATAGCTCCTTCAGGAATTTAAATGCTCCCTTTGGACCGCATTGACTATGTTCATACTTCAAGATGTAATTCCACCCAGCTACTCTTAGTTCAATACAATCATTTTAGTTACAGTACATTTTAAATATATTTTAAACATCTAGCACTTCATGTTCCCTGGGCTTTTCTTTTTAATTTGGAAATTATCTTTTAAATTTCACTTTTTTAAATTTAATTTTATAATGTTATGTTAATTACCATTCTGTCTGCTCTTTAACATGTCAGTTTTCCCCCTTTGATTATATAAACTACTGTTGTAAATGATTTTTGGGTTTGTAAACTTCCTTCTTCAGCTAACGTACACTCTGATTGCCCTCCCTTAGTACCTTGCACTACACAAGGCTTCCATTTCAGACCACAAGCCTCTATTGAGTGCCAATACCTATTAATACCTCTTAACAGCAAACACTAGCTCTTTCCCTCCCATTCCTACTGTATTTCTACTCTTCTCCTCTCTAGTTGTATAATGTTTTTCTCTCAACCTATACAGTTAAATAGCTCAGACTCTTGGGAAAGGTATGCTTACTTTTCAAATTAGAACTTCTTGTGTTTTTTTTTTTTCATACTGTGGGATTTGGAAAGTAGCTACATGTTCTCAAACCCAAAAGACATCCATGTGAGCAGCAATCTCAAACTGTCATTTGCCTCACACCCCTACTTGATCTCACTGGAGAGAAACAAATGCTCTTCTCCCAGGTTTGCTTCCCTGACAACAGCTCAGTGATCCATTCTAGAAGCTACCATCTCCTTGACTAGAGGGCTCAACTGTATTTCTCTCCTACTTTCTTCTAGCAGTTGAATAATAGGTTTTACATCAAAATCAGATGTGATGCTGTGTAACATTATCCAGGGTTTTCAATAAATTAAGTTTGATACATGTTTTGCAAGTAAGTTTTCTATCCCGTTTCACAGTTCCCTTGCCACTTGTTCTTTCGGTGGCCCAGAGTGTCTGTCACTGTCCTGTCTTTTCTAGATGCTGTGAGTTAGTGTAGAAATCTTCTAAGAAAAGAACAGCGCCATAGTTAAAAGCAAGAGTTTGTGACCTGATCCATACAGGCAGATAGTAAACCTGTTTGACTTTGAGCCACAGGTCTCTGTTGCAACCTATCTCTATCATTATAGTGAAATATAGTCATAGACAATATGTAAATGAATGAACATGGCTGTGTTTCAATAGAACCTTATTTACAAAAATAGACACTAAGCTGGATTTGATCCCTGGCACATGGTTTGCCGACCACTGCAAGTGCTGGAGCGAAGTTGTCTGGGAACAAGTATCTGTTCACCAATTTCTAGGTGTGTGATCGAGGGTAACTTTCGTAACCTCCTTGTGCCACAAAAATAGGGAATTCATAAAATGAGGATGAGTATAAAATACACTTTCTAGGATCCTATGGAGGACTGAAGGGATGAGCCCAGGTTAAAACTCCTGGAATTTGTGTGCCTGGGAACATACTAAGCCCTAAACCAAGTGTTGAATGTTGTGTTAGTTTGAGCCCAGCACACTACATAGATCACTGCAAGAGCATTTCCAGCATTTCCTTTCACTAACTTTCTATTGTTTAGGCCTTGGGTCCTCTTCCATCCCTCCCCAAAGTAAAATCTTTAAGGAAATGCCAATGCAGAGGTTTAACTGCTGCCTGTTCTGTTGTTTAATTTCCAGAAGGGAACATTGCAGTGGCAACCAGGGTCCTCCCAGGATCCTCTCTAACACTGAAAACAAGGTCGGCTTTGTTATAGCTGCAGAAAAGCTCACTGCTTGTATTTCTTTTCACGTGGTTTGCCAGTCAAGATCTATTTACTCCATGGTTTCTTGGCTAAGTATTTCCAGCATGGCACTGATTGAGCTGTTAATAAAGTGTGAAGGTGCCTTGCAGATACATTCTGAGCCTTAAAGAAGCCATCTACATCTCAAACTGCAAACGGCGGTGTCCTCCGATCCCTCCAATATTCTGGCGATAGCATCTCCAATTGTAAAATTAATCAAACTTCTTTCAGTGACAGAAATGTTAATTTAAAATTTTTGTCACAATTACCCGGAGTGTTATTGCAGCTTCTGACTTGTAATTAATTTCTCCTTCCCTTTTTCCATCACTGGGTTAGACTCCTTTGTAATAGTGATAAATGAAATAGCTGCCTGACCTTTTTTTTTTTTATTATAAAATAAATTACTTTACAAGAAAAAAATTACCTCCAGGTAATCAACACCTTCAGATAAACAGGGGAACATGGGGCATTAGGTACTTTATTGTTTCTCTCTCTTTCTATCTTTTTAATTTGTGTGTCTTCAGTGATTGAAATGACAAATAGAGAAAGAACGAAGTGAGTCTACTTTTATGGCTGTGTTCTCATGTGGAACTAATTTGGCTTGTGGTGTTGGTTTTTATGGGTGCTGAAGAACACCAGAAAAATCAGAGTGTGATACTAAGAGATTGTAAATTAGAATAAAAGAAACCCACATGGGGAGAAACGAAACAAGATGTTATGTTTACTTGAGCAATAACTAGAAAGTTTAGTGCCCCCTTGGTGTGAACAAGCCCCTACTACTCAGTGTGGGCTGCAGACCAGATGTGTGGTGGCACCTGGGAACTTACTGGAAATGCAGAATCTTAGGCCCTGCCCCAGTCCCACTTAATCAAACAAAATCCTCATGTCACCTGTATACATTCTGGAACTTGTAAAACACTGGAGCCCAGACTTAGAGATGAGGTGTCTTGGAGACTGGTACAAGTGAGGTTTATAAGCAAGTAGCAAAGCTCATGGGACTTCACTACTACTTGTGCACAGAATTAGAGATCCAAGGTGCACATTGGAATTCCAGAACATGAACAATTCAAGGAGAAGGGTTGAAAACAGATTATTACAAACAGGAATTTCTTTCCTTGGCCCAGCTTTCTGATGACTGTTCCAGTTCTGCCAACTGTGGGATGGCAGAGACTATTCAGCTTTATCCCAGGAGGTCCCCAGACATCTGACTGAGTGAGTGGAAAGAGTAATGGAATGGGATCTACTGGACCCAACTGGAAAAATCCAAAGCAGTTGGTATAAGAATGTAAGAAGCTTTTGTAGAGTAAATGGGTTGTTTAGTTGGGTTAGCTCAAGTGATTATGAAAGAATGAATAAGGATTTCCTACCTCTGAGATTGAATGCTGGGACGTGGGAGGGTGTTACCTGGCTGAGATGCTGGAGACTGAGAACAAGTAGGTGCAGCAACACTTGGTACCCACAGTGGGCCATCCTCTGGGCTGTGCATTGGAAGTACAGCCATGAAGACAATATGGGCTCCACCAGAGGTACTCAGAGTCTGAATATGGTGGGGCAATGGTCTTGGTTTCTCTCTGGGGCTTGGTTTATTATTTTCTTTGTAATACATTACTTTTCTCAGTAATCCAGCCAGTGACTCTATTTAACCTCTATTTTGCCTCCAGATCTTGCCACACGTAAAGCTAATGAGCAGTGGTGAACTCTGGGCTACATTCACTGGAGTTGGGACAATTTGAGTGGGACTTCTGCTGTCACTGGGAATGTGCTTATTTGTTCGTATTGTTATTAGTAAACAAGGTAGTTAAAGAGGCTGGCTTTCAAAATCTCCATCCTCAATAGAGAGTTCTGAGAATAAGGATTACATGCACAGTGCTTTTCTGGGGAAAACAAGACTGGCTTGGGATCTTTGTTGTGAAATCCTCTGTCAAAATTAATTAAGGAGATCACATAATTACAATTTATGCATCTAGATGGCCCCCAATGGCTTGTTTATTAATATGCGATTAGTTTTAAAACATCTGAAATAGCAATGAAAAGACTAAATAGCCTTTTCTGGGGGGATAAAACTTAAAGAGCTAAAGAAATCTTTGATTTAATCATATCTTAATGGCAGTTATGGTTAGGATGGGACCACTCTCCCCTTTAAACTGTATCATGTTAGGTGTAAATCCTCAGATTGGGGGCCCAAGGATGGGAGGTCCTAGAGAAAACCAGTATTATTTTAAAACCCTGGCCACATCTCGAACGAACTTATTACAGGTGGCAAGGCTGGTAGGAGATAATTGTCAGTCCCTGGGTTCAGAGGGAGGTACTCGCTTCAAGATTGGGCTCCTCTGGCCCTTGATAAACAGAGTTATCCCTAACCCACACATGCTGCTGAATATATTATTTCATTCACCAAATTGAGATTTAAAATGACTTTGTAACATGCCAAATTAGGTTAATTATCTTTTAAGAGTGTTTTGGAAAAAACTAAATGTTCTGTTCTAAGGCTGCAGGGGACCTGGCACGAGCTGGCCTTTCTTTATTTAAAAAATCACTTATTTTTTGGTTCTGCTTTATTATTGTTGCCTGCTTTAAGGGACACCCAGCAAGTGTCTCTTGTGGCACCCTCTTTCTCTGCCAGCCCAGTTCCTACTGGGGTGCCTCCTCTCCCCTTCCATCTTCTTCATTCTTGCCCACTGTGTCCTGGGAGGAGACACACTCAATTCTGGTTCGTGTGTGTGTGTGTGTGAGAGAGAGAGAGAGAGAGAGAGAGAGAGAGAGTTAGTTGGGGGGGGCAGAGGGAGAGTGAATCTTAATCAAGTTCCATGCCCAGTACAGAGGCCAACTCGGGGCTCGATCTCACAACTGTGAGATCATGACCTGAGCCAAAATCAAGAGTCGAATGCTTAACCGACTGAGCTACCCAGGCACCCCATCAATTCTGGTTCTTGAAGATGCCCACCTACTTCTGTTTTCTTGACATTTTGACAAAGACATCTCAGTTCAGCAGGGAGCCTCATAAGTGCAGAAGCAGGGCTTCTTCATCAGAGAATCCTAGCAGGGGCACATGCTTAGGAAGCAAGCTCCCATGGTATGTGTCTAATAGATGCCAGTGAAGTGTATCACATAATCAAATGTAGTTGGCACTCAGAGTTGCTAGAATGTGTGAATTGTGCAACTCCTCAGCTTAAAATTCCTTAAATGTTTTTGCTTTCTATGGGATAGAATAAAAACTCTAACATCACCTGCAAGGTCCCCCACTAGGCTCCTTCCATGCCACTCTCAATTTCCTATTTTAGCATTTAACGCAATGGAGAGTCTCAAGACCCTGAAAGTATAGAACCTCTTCTTGCCATTGCATTTCCAACATACTCTTTCCTTTCCCTGAGGAGTCTTCTCCTCTCGATCTCTACCCTTCACGTTTCTTTGCTGGTCAACTCCTCTTGCACTTGAGCTCTCTGCTTTGATATTACTTCTCTACGAAGCCTCTCTGAATCGCCACCCCCCAATGCTGGTTCAGGTTTGTGTCTGTTTACACAGCATCTCATACCACCTCCCCACTCCCCAATTACTCAGAAGTTTTACTTTCTGGACTGTGAGCTCATTGAAGACAGATGTCATACCTGTCATATGGATCCCCAACCCCTAGGCCCTGCACAGAGCAGCTGCTCAATTACCTGGCGTTGAAAGAATTAGTTGCTTCTGCTTATTCATAGGGGAGGTAAATTGTCAGAACATGCCTCCAGATTTGGGTGCCTCATTAAGAATGGAATATTAACTTTGGAAGAACCTCAGCAGAAAGCCTTGAGAGGTGTATGGTTTGTAGAGATTCTGCCATTATGGCAGCTGAGAAATGTTGTCCTATGGGAGCAGCAATGTGCTGAGGACAACTCCTAGAGCAGCTGATATATCAGGATCCCTAGGTAATCTGACTTAAACAGTGCTCTAGTACCAAGGCAGGTGATGTTTGAAGTCTGTGAACTCCTGGAATTGAATGGAAAATCTTGTGTGTGGGTGACAGTAGTTATCCATCTCTGAATATTTACCCCCCCTTCCTCTTCCACACCCAATTAAATAGGATTTCCATTCTTTTGTTTACCTTTTCTCAACTTTTATATAGTACAAGGTGGAAGGAGTTGCTTAAGTAACTCTAGGGGTAAAGAATCCTGAATATGCTTGTCTCTTTGAGAGATCTTAGAGTATGACAGAATATTTCACCCTTTGGCATTACTATCAGAAAATTCCTTGCTAGGTACATGTGAGAACTTGTTTCAGGCAATATGTCAGGGATCATCCTAAGTTTGTAGAATGGCCTAGAAATAAGGAAAGTAATTGCTGGTGTTTTCTGAACATTTCTTATGTTCTGTGTACTACATTACATGCTTTTAGGGCTTGTATCTCATTTTAATACTCATAGCAGGGTACTATTATTGTCCCCATTTTATCAGTGAGGGAAATTGAGGCCCAGAGAGAGAGGCCAGCCAACAGCATACAGCCAGTAAGAGGTAAAGTCAGTATTTGAACCCAAAGAGTTGGTTTCTAGAACCCATGATCTTATTCAATACATATTATAGGTGATCTTACAGATGAGGAAAGTATGGGTCAGAGAAATTAAGTAACTTACCCATGTTCACCTTGTTCTGTGGTTAGCAGAGGCGGGCTTAAAACCAGATCTGATTCCCAAGCCAGTTCTGGTGACCCCCAGGCTGTTCTGCTTCCTGGTGGTCGTCTGCAGCTGGTACCTTCTCGTTCAGACCCAATTCCTTAGAGACCTCTCTTGGGGGTTCTGATAATTTCCTACTTTAGCTGTACAAATGTTTCACCATGGGATAGGTCCTACCTGAGAGCCACTTTTGCTCCCCGTTCTCCGTGAAGCAGCCAAACTGTGTACCCAGCCCCACTGCATCTATGATTAATGTCACTCTCAGTGGGTGTTCTGATAGCAGTAACTTTGGTAAATTGTCTTAAGGGGAGCTAGTGCAATGCAAGTCATCATTATCTGTGAATGTAGGTGAAGCATTACTGGAGCCATTGGAGGTATTTTTCCCTGAACCCCCTGGGCATAGAATAACTCTCTGTTCTTCACTATTTTTAAGTACAACGTCCTAAGAGGCAGAGTGAGCTATGACACTGGACCAAGGGATCTTTTAAACAATATTTTTAATCACAAACCATTCAAAGTGTTCTCTTCCAGCAAGATCTTTTCTTCAGATCCCTGAATTTGTAGGCCAAAAGTGAGTATGGTTCAGGTTGGTTTGGTGTGTTTGAACCTATTGGCCACAGATAGGATTCATGTTTCCTGCTGACCTTCTTGAGAAGAATCTTATGTCTCTGTGCTGCAAATGGCATTACTTGTTTTCATTCAGTAATTATTCACTGTAGGTCAGTAACATGCCAGGCATAGAGACATAGGGTAAATAAGACAGTTAAGATCCTTTCCTTGGAGGAGCTGGACAATAAATAGAGAAAAGTACAAACAAGGACAGGTAGGTAGTGAGCTATGTGCCATGAAGGAGCAGTGATACTGATTGCTTGGATGGACCTAAATACCAAGGACCATTAGGGGTGACCTCTTTGTGGAGCTTCTATTTATAGGAAAACTGAAATAGGAGAGAAAACCAGGGAAAAGCATTCCAGGCAGAGGAACTAGCATTTACAAAGACCCTGAGGTGGGGGAAGAGCTTGGCAGTGTTGAGAAACTAAAAGCAGAGGATGCCAGCTGGAGAGTGGGGCATGAGAGATGGTTGTCATGTGAGATACTGTTGCAGAAGTAGGTGGGGTCTGGGTCCTGAAGGACCATGCAGATGTTGGTATATTTGCAGGGACATTGGTAAGCATTGCAACATTTTAAGCAGAGAATTTATATATGATTGATGACTTTAAAAGCTCCCTCTAGCTATAGTGTTAGGATTGGGTTGGACTGAAAACTGCAAAGTATTGCTGAAAGAAATTAAAAAAAAAACATAAATAGAAACACATCCTGTGTTCATGAATTGGAAGACTAACTAGCATGAAAATGATAAAGTTACCCAAAGCAATCTACAGATTCAATGTAATCCCTATAAAAAAATGATTGTGTTTGCAGAAAGAGAAAAAAAACAATCCTAAAATTTATATGAAATTGCAAGGGACCTCAAATAACCAAAACAATGTTGAAAAAGAACAAAATTAGATCATTCAGACTTCCTGATTTCAAAAATTACTACAAAGATGCAGTAATCAAAATAGTGTCATATTGGCATAAGGACAGATGTATAGACCAATGGAATAGAATAGAGAGCCCAGAGGAAAACTGTAGCATTTAAGATCAAATGGTTTTTGACACAGATGCCAAGACCATTCAATGGGAGGAAAAAACATCTTTTCATCAAATGGTGCTGGAAAAACTGGATATCCACTTGCAAAAGAATGAAATTGGACCCTTACCTTATAATATACACAAAAATTAACCCCAAATGGACCAAAGACATAAACATAAGAGCTAAAACTATAAAACTCTTGGAAGAAAATAAAGGAACAGCATCATGACATTTGACTTGACGGTGACTTTTTTTTTATATGACACTAAAACCACAGGCAACAAAAGAAAAATAAGACTTCATCAAAATTAAAAACTTCTGTATAGGGGAACCTGGGTGGCACAGTCCATTAAGCATCTGACTCTTGATTTTGGCTCAGTCTTGATCATGAGATGGAGCCCCATGTTGGGCTCTGTGCTCAGCAGGGAGTCTGCTTAAGATTCTCTCTCTTCCTCTCCTTCTCCCCTTCCTGATTGTGTGCTCTCTCTCTCTCTCAAATAAGTAAATCTTAAAAAAAAAAAAAAAAATCTGGGCAACCAAGAACACTACCATGAGAGTAGAAAGGGAACCAAGAAAATGAGAAAATGTCTGTAATCATATATCTGATACAGGATTAATATACGGAATATATTAAAAACTCTAACTCAACAACAAAACCCAAATAAGCCCAATTTAAAAATGGGAAAAGTACATGAATAGATATTCCTCCAATGAAGACCTGTAAGTGGCCAACAGCACATGAAAAGATGCTCAATATCACTATTCATTAGGGAAATGCAAATCAAAACCGCAATGAGATACTATTTCACATCTGTTAGGAAGGTTATTATAAAAAAATAGAAAACAGGATGTGGAGAAATTGGGGCTCTTGTATATTGCTGGCAGGAATGTAAAATGGTACAGCTGCTTTGGAAAACAGTATGGTAGTTCCTCAAAAAATTTAACAATTACAATATGATTCAGCAACTCTACTTGTAGATCTGTACCCCAAAGAATTTAAAGCAGAGACTCAGATACTTGTATATCAGTGTTCATAGCAGGATTATTCACAATAGAGAAAAGATGGAAACAACCCCAGTGTCCATCAAAAAATGAATAAAAAATTTGTGTATATACATATATGTATACATATGAATTAAGTTTGTGTATACACACATACACAGTGAAATATTATTCAGCCTTTAATAAGGGGGAAATTCTAACACAGGTTACAACATGGATGAACCTTGAAAACACTATGCTAAGTGGAATAAGCCAGACACAAAAGGATAAATATTGTATATTCTACTTAAGTGAAATATCTAGAATAGGCAAATTCATAGAGACATAAAGTAGAATAGATGTTTCCAGGGGCTAGGGGACATTATTAATGGGTACAGAATTTCAGTTTGGTTTGATAAAAAGTTCTGGAGATGGATAGTGGTGGTGGTTGCATAACGTTGTGCATGCATGTAATCACATTGGATTGTACACGGTACAATGGTGGCAATGATCAATTTTATGTTAGGTATCTTTTACCACAATTAAAAGAAACAAAAAAGATTGGATTGGAAGAAGGGAAAGAATATAAACAGGCATACCAGTAAGGAAGAATTTTGCATAGTAAAGAGAGGAAGATGTTTTAGGTTGGGGTGGGGGCAGGTGAAATGAAGAAAGGTTTTTTTTTTTTTTTTTTGTAGGGATGGGAATATCAACCATTAGAGGTTTTTTAGTTTTTATTTTTTTGTTTTTTATCTTGAGCCAAAATAAAAATACCTCTTATTGAAATATATTTTACTTTGGGAAGATTCTATCATTACAGTGGCTCAAGTACCAGTAGATGCTTGCCCAGTTTGAGTAAGAAGTTCATTGGCTGTTAAGTTACTCGTGTTTATTCTTCACATCTATATGTTCATCCCTTGGTAATTCTTCTACCCTAGGTTTACCTGTCTGGCACCAGAAAAACTAGCATTAGTGTTAAGGGTCTCTGACTTTATGGTCTTAACCTGTAAATAAATTCCCCCAAATTCTCAGCAGGCTCTTGCTTTTGAGAAGGCAAGTTAGCATATAAAATATTGATTTTAATGTAGTATTTGCGTTGCAAATTAGCTCTTCAGAACAGGTAGAATTTTTTGTTTTGGGCATCCTCAAAGGATGACAAAACAGCTTCCATTTCTTACCAGCTTGTGTCTCTGAGATTTGTGCAAAGAGAATCACTGGAGGCCCATGCACAAAGGCTCGGCCAAATGGTCACAATTTCCTGAAGTGATAGTTTTTCTCCCTGTGCCGAAAGGAGAGTCACAGTGGATACTGTGGTGGTTCATTTTGGAAAGTGTACTGCTTCCAAAGCTTGTTCATTAAAGCAATGGGAAATACTTTAATGTCTCCTGTGTGCAGATTGGACCCTGCTTTCTAGAGTGGAACAGCTGTGTTGGTATTACAGTAGGTAGGCAGACTGCAGTGCCTTGTTTAGGCCTGGGATGGACTGATTGGAAGATGATGAGCAGGGTTTGGGCAGCCACTGTGGAACTGAGAAGCTGATCCCAAAGTGTCTCATACTTACTACCAAGATCAGAAATGGGGCCATGTGTCAGTAGGGACCCCAATCCACAGATACTGAGTTGTAGCCTAAGGAAAATAATCCCCTTTAGGAGGTGATGAGGGTACAGGGGTCTTTGAGAAAGATTTCATGGTTATTTTCCTTTTTCCTTTTATAATCACACAATCTTTCTAAGCTGTCTTGAGTTTATGGGGGAAAATACTCATAACTCCTAATATAAAAATAACCGTGGCATTGTAGTGAGCTCTCAAAAAATGTTAACTAATGTGCCAGGAAATGTGTTAAGGGTCTGTTATAAACTGAATGGTATTACCCTAAAATTCATGTTGAAGCCCAAAACCCCAATATGATTGTGTTTGGAGATAGCAATTTTAGGGACAAAATTGAGGTTAAATGAGGTCATAAGTGTGGGGCTCTAATCAAATAGGACTGGTGTCCTTATAAGAAGAGACAGCAGAGATCTGGGGGTGGAGGGCACACTAAGAAGGCAGCTTATCAGCAAGCTAGGAAGTTAGATCTAACCAGACACCAACTCTACTGGTACCTTGATCTTGGGCTTCCAGCCTCCAGAACCATGAGAAAGGATATTTCTGTTCTTTAAGCTACCCACCTGTGATATTTCATTTTAGCAGCCCGAGCCAATAATGCAGGATCCAACATAATTTATCCCATTGTAATCCTTACAACCTGTAAGATAGGTAGCATTTTCCCAATTTTACGGATGAGAACACAAACTTTGAGTTGAAGGTAGCCTCTCCTCTTAAACTTTGTGAGTCATAGTTTCACTAGAGAAAATATACATTCTTCCTTTAAATGGCTTACTTTCTGTTACTATAATACTGGATGTGGTATTTTATCTTCCTTGTATCACCATCACCTGCTAAGGTAGCTAGTACATAACAGGTCCTCATAACTTCATTGAGTGAAAGATGTCGAGGCACTGCAGGTGAAAGTTAATGTGGAGTTATTTGGATCAACAACCATCTAATTTTATTGATTTAACATATGATTATATTTCCTCTACTTAAGTAGGGTAAACACTGCCAGATAGAAAATTCAGCTGCATATCACAAGTGATTGACTAAATGTATCCTGAGGGAAAATTTATGGTTCTTGGGCAATTCATTGCAAAGAAGAGATATAGAAAGACAACCTGGTGTGACTGAAGTTTTTAGGCAGAGAAGTGGCTATTTGTATATTTTTCAAACTAAGAAGCTCATTTATGTCAACAGTGTATTCCAGAGGTAATCTTGCTCACTTGCCTCCAGAATTGAGTTGTTGTGTACAAAAAACCTTTGATCCATGTTCTCAACTATTTTTACTTCCTGGTGACTGACACTAGTGAGCCCTAAATCTTTGGAAAGAAACCATTGTCCAGCTGACACAGTTCTCATTCTACTGAAGAGCATCAGACATTCCTTGAGCCTATTCTATGCCTTTTTCTCCTTAGCTCTGGCAGAAAATTTTCTCAAGTGAGAGGCATATGTACATGGCTTTTGCTTTCCTTTGCAATATTGTTACTAAAGGAGATAAATTATTATTCTTAGACATCAGTTCAGGATGACAGAGTTACACACATTAAAAATCCTAATTTTTAAGACCAAATTCACCGGGACCTCCCTGTTTTCCAGTACATGGCCTTATATTGTCATGTGGTAGCTGAGCAAATAAGAGTTGTTAAATGAAGAGAGAAAATCTTTAAAGAGATTTTCAGTGCCGTGTGAACAGAACTTCAGAAAACTTGACATATGACCATCCAAAATGAGCAAACACAAAACATCTTTTAGATGTTGACTCCACCATACTTATATGTTTAAATAATATTCACCTCCAGAGAGAGACTGGGATCAGGAAACCTGAAATTTGAGTGTTAATAAATTATCTAAAACAGTGTATTTATATGGCTAATAAAACAATAGGATTCATTTTTACAGATTCATCATCCAACATGAGTTCTCAAGAATTCATTTCTTAAAGCGAGATAAATCTCTTTCCTCATGTTTCCTTCTTATCAAAAATCTCCTAACCCTTTCATTGCCTTTGAAGTGATACCTAAGCTTTAGTATGCTAGAGCTGAAGGGAGCAGAGGGGAGTCTGAATCCAAAGCCCTGATTTTACATATGAGGAATTCGGATTAAATGATTTGTCCAAGGTCACATACCTATTAATGGCAGGCTTGGGACCAAAACCTGGATGTCCTGATTCCCAGGAAAGACAGACTTTGCTTCCAGTCTCATAAAGGGGTAATTGCTTCCATCATTTGAAATTGAGATATGTCTAAATACTACTGGGTTCAGTCTCATATCAGGATGGATGTGTAATTGTTTAAGGTGTCATCTGTTATACTGCCAAAGATTCAACATACCACTCACTGGGAAACCAGCTCTAATTTAAGTCAGAGCAAATGACGTGTTTTTTTCTATTGCGGGGCATGACAAGTTTCAGAAATAATGAGCTCTACTCACCAGACTTCTTTTTGGCTTGAGTATTATACTCTAGAATCATTCTTACTAATAACCTCGAAGGAGCTGAAGGGTTATACATGGGTTCTCAGAACCATGTTTTATTATAAGGATCATTCATACCAGTTATGCATAAGCATATACCAATAAAGAGAAATTTGCAGTATTGCGTGTATGTGTTTAACTGAATGTGGAATGGTGTACTGAGGTTTGAGATCATATTAAGGTTCAGTCCTCATTTTTATGTAAGCCCTCTCTGGCCTGAGGCATTTTTCTCATTATAACCCTCCCTGCTGCAATCTCCTGCCACAAAGGGAGTTTATGGTCATGACTGGCTATTTTTCAACTCATTGAAAAATATCAAAAGGTAGATGGTTTATTAATGTTAAACATTTGAGCATCTGGTTGAAATGGAAGGGTGGAAACAAGCACTCCTACAAACTCTTTCATCTAGAGAGGTAAAGTCCTTTGTGTTATCCAAGCTTTACATTGCCACACAAATGCCACCACCTTCTCCCCGAATACTTGGTATCTGCTGTGTGACTTAAATAATGTTTCCTAACCCTTTTTAGACACAGGTTCTGTGGAACATCTGATGAAAGCTGTAGGCTTTCTCCTCCTACCCATCCTTGATACCCATGGACACACCTCCCTAGTGTTGCTCATAATTTCAGAGGCCTTAGTGATGCTTTGGAGTCTATCCAGGAGTCCTGAGTTAAGAAATCCCAGGTAGTATGTTAACATTCTTTATCCTAGAATCCAGAACTTATAAGTTTGGTGGAAGTCACCTTTGATTTCTTGAGATTTAAACTATGAACCACTGGTCAATATCTGATTACAGTCCACAGCAACTGAAATAAATTTCTTATAAAAATTAGTTTATTGAATAGTAGGTGTATCATGCCAGACAACCTGGACATGCTTGAGATACCCTTACTTAGAAGCATATGGTCTCATTAGGGATAAAATCAAACTAGCACATAAAATGGTTAATCACAAAGTGTCATACCCCACCATGTAGATTTCAGAAGGTGAAGCAATCTCTTTGGGTCAGAGTGATGAAGAAAGTCTTTCCAGGGTGGAAGGAAATAATCTGTTGTGCAAAGCACAAATAAGCTTAGGTAGATAGTAGGGAAGATGGGGGGATGGGGAAATATATTTTGAGCATGGGAGCAGTGCATTAGCAAGGCTGTTGGGGAGAATGTGAAATCAGCAAGAATGTGAATGGTGATGAGTATATGCAGTAACTTTTTTCTATTCTGAAGCATCACCTAACATAAATCCTCAAAGCTGGGGTACTTTTGACCTAATTCTGATGAGGAGCAGTGGTTGTATAACCAATCAAACTAAACTGGCCACAGTTTGGAGTTAGACATTGTTTATCGAATGATGCTTTGTGTTCTCAGCTAAAAGATCTGTTCATTTTAACCTTGTCTCTGCAATTCTTTTCAATTTGATGTTATTTTCTGGGTGTCAGCAGCTCTTAATGGGAGACCTAATATGTCCTCAATTTCTGCTGCAATCCATCTTGTCTTTCTTATGCTTTTCCTTATGGCTAATAAATACAAAAGTTAGATTTTTGTATATTTGAAGATGTATATCCCTGCATTTGCATATCCATATATGCTTACATATGTGCAAAGAAATAGGAAAGGTATCTGAAGATTTTATTCTAAAGTATTCACAGTGGTTGCCTCTGGGGACTAGGGTTGGAAGATGGTGATGGTAAGAGGGGAACTTTATTTTACTCCTCTTACTGCTATATAACTTCTTACAATGAGCATATATTACTTTTGTAATTAAAGAAAAAGAGAAAAAAGGAAAAAAAATGAATTTGACATACCTCCAAGTAATATGAAGCCCTTTCATCATTTTGAAGGTACAAAGAAAAACAATTGTGCCTCAAGGGAAATTTATTTTATCAGAACTTGTATTTTTTTTCTTTAATCATGTAATGAAGCATCTTGGCCTGGATTTCCAGTAAGCTTGCTTTGTTTAAATATGCAGATCTCTGCTAATAATTTATGGTAACTGGAAGTGGTATTTGTTAGACTGGCATCTCATTCACACACTGGCATGTACATGTGCTTAGGTGATGTTAGCTCCCTTCACTTTCTCTCTGTAGAATTTGGACTTCAGAAGATGATGTGCTGGTTTTCCCATAATCTCTCTTCCCTCCATCCTGGGATTAAGTAGAGGAGTATTTCCTGTACTGTGCCCTAGGGCTGCACAATGCTCTATAGAACCATGACTCTGGTGTCAGACTAGAGACTAGAGACTAGACATGCAATTTTGTTTGCTCTTGTGCTCAATGATGGTATGGCATAATCATGCAAAAAACTTATTCTCTCAAATGTATTTGGTCTCAATACCTGACTCATGAGTCTAAAAATCACACAGTTAATGAAAAACAAAAGGCAGGAATACACAGAAACATTTTAAGAGGATGTGTAAAGAAGGCAGAATTATGGATGGCCTCTATTTTTGACAAGATTAAATTGTTCCAGGAAGTAGACAAAGAATGGTAAGGAAAGAGTAACCATAGACATTTTGGGGTGTGTATAATAAGTGGAAGTAATAACGTAGAAGCAGTATGGCATTGTGGTTAAGAACATGGCCTCTGGCAATCTGAATCCTGGCTCCTCAACATAAAAACTGTATGACATTGGGCAAGTTACTTCTCTGTGCTTGAGTTTCCTCATCTGTAAAATGGAATTGGTTATAGTGACTATCTCTTGGGATTATTAAGAATTTTAAAGTTGCTCATATTTATACAGCATTTCAAATGGTGCCTGGTACATGGAAGTTTGTGATGAAAAAATATAAATTAATATGTCAAGCATACATTGAGTTCTTAATGCTTGTCAGATTCTGAACTGAGCAGGTTGTATATGCTCTAGTTTATTCCTCAGAAACTTGTAAGAGATTTTATGACTGCTCCCATTTCACAGTTGAGGACAACAAAGCTCAGAATGAGTAGGCACCAGGAACAGAATTTAAATACAGGCAATTAGATTTCAGAGCTCATGCTCTCAACTATAATCATCTACCAGGGATAGAAAGGAAGGAATAAGGAAATTCTGATCCCAAACCAAGCTTCCAACCCATAGTTTAAATATTGTAGGTATAATGGGTATAGGGTTTCCTTTTGGGGGTGATGAGAAACTTCTGGAATTAGATCATGCTGATGTTGCCATAATATTTGAATGTACTTAGTGCCACGGAATTGTTCATGGCATTTTAAAATGGTAAATACTACCTTCTGTGTATTTTACCACAATAATAAAAAGATAGCAGTCATGAGGACTAGTAGCCCCCATGTAAGGAATATGCTGACTGCTAATCTTTGTTACTGATTACTGCAAACAGGGTGCATCAAAACAATGGTCCCGGGGCAGAGCAAGCTGGCAGAGGAGTAGGAGACCTGGATTTCGTCTGGTTCCAGGAATTCAGCTGAATAGGGATCAAACCATTCTGAACACCTACGAACTCACCAGGAGATCGAAAAAAAGAATAGCAACAACTCTCTGAACAGAAAAGCGACCACTTGCTGGAAGGTAGGACGTGCGGAGAAGTGAATCCCAGGCGATATTTGAGAGGATAGAGAGCGGGGGAGGGGGCCTCCATCTGCAGCTTCTGGCAAGTGATAGAGCCCCGGAGCACAAAATCGGAACTTTTAGAAGCCGGCTCCGCTGAGGGACGTCGCTCCAGTGGCTAAGTGGGGGGTGGAACCCTCGCTGGGACAGTGTGACCCTCTGGGTCACAGAAAGACTGGGCATGCCTGAGTGCGGCAGAGCTCCCAGGTATCGTAGCGGGGAAGCCAGCTGCAGAGATGGAGCCGAGGTGCGGGCTCTCAGCTCGGGGTTGCCATAAACCGTGATGCGGCACAGTCGGGCCTGCTCCTCCAGCAGGGATCCAACAAACGGCAGATCCAGGGAGACTCCCCTTCCTCCCTTGGGAGGAGCAGCGTGGGAGCGCACCGCAGGGATCTGCTGGGTTTGGAGACTCCACACGGGGTCGGGTGCCAGAGATAGAAATGCTCGGTCACAGGCCAGGTGAGCGCGGAGTGTGGCCTGAGACCAGGGAGACGGGAGTGAGTGACTGCTTTTCTCTGGGGGCACACTGAGGAGCAGGGCCCTGAGTTCTCAGCTCCTCTGGGCAGAGATTGGGAGGCTGCCATTTTCACTGTCGTCCTCCAAAGCTGTGCGGAAAGCTTGCAGGGAACAAAAGCTCCTGAAAGCAAACCCCAGCAGATTACTTAGCCTGGACGGGCAAGGGCGGGGCAATTCCGACTCTGGCAAAAACATTTGGGAACCAAGGCAAAAGGCCCCTCCCCCAGAAGATCAGCAAGAACAGCCAGCCAAGACCAAGTTTACCGATCAATGAGAACGGCAGAACTCCAGCACTAGGGGAATACTGCACATAGAATTCATGGCTTTTTTCCCATGATTCTTTAGTCTTCCAAAGTTAATTTTTTTAACTCTTTGTTTTCTTTTTCCCTTTTCCAACCAACATCTTATCAATCCCTTTTTTAAAAAACATTTTTATTTTTCATTTTTAGAGTCATATTCTATCCCTTTATAGTAGTTACCCTTATTTTTGGCATATATATATATATATATATATAAGTTATCTCTTTAAAATTTGAGATACAGTTTCTTCTAACAGATCAAAATATACCCTAAATATCTAGTGTATGGCTTTGTTCTAGTCTCCTGCCTGATTACATTCTCTCCCTTTTATTTTAATACTCTTCTTTATTCTTTCAACCAACTTCTTATCAATTCCTTTTATAAAATCTTTTATAATTTTCATCTTTACAGTCATATTCCATCCCTTCATCATATCAACCCTTATTTTTGTACATATATAAGTTTTTCTTTCTTTAAAATTTTGGGAGGCACTTTCTTTTAACAGACCAAAATACGCCCAAAATCTAGTGTGTGGCACTGATCTATGCACAAGCCTGATCATATTTGATCATATTCTGTTTGTTTTGTTTTTGTTTGTTTTTATCTTTTTCTTTTTTCTTTCTTTCCCTTTCTTTTCCCTGGTTTCAGGTCTCTTCAGAATTATTTAGAGTATATATTCTGGGGATGTTGTTACCCTGTTAGCATTTTGTTCTCTCATTCATCTCTTCCCCTCTGGACAAAATGACAAGATGGAAAAAATCACCTCAAATAAAGAACAAGAGGCAGTACCGACTGCCAGGGACCTACACAATACGGACATTAGTACGGTGTCGGAACTAGAGTTCAGAATGACGATTTTAAGGAGACTGGCTGGGCTTGAAAAAAGCATGGAAGTTATTAGAGAAACCCTTTCTGGAGAAATAAAAGAACTAAAATCTAACCAAGTCGAAATCAAAAAGGCTAAATGAGGTGCAATCAAAAATGGAGGCTCTAACTGCTAGGATAATGAGGCAGAAGAGAGAATTAGTGATATAGAAGACCAAGTGATAGAAAATAAAGAAGCTGAGAAAAAGAGAAACAACTACTGGATCACAAGGGCAGAATTCGAGAGATAAGTGATACCATAAGACTAAACAACATTGGAATAATTGGGATCCCAGAAGAAGAAAGAAAGAAAGAGAGGAGCAGAAGGTATTATGGAGCAAATTATAGCAGAGAGCTTCCCTAATTTGGGGAAGGAAACAGGCATCAAAATCCAGGAGGCACAAAGAACCCCTCTCAAAATCAATAAATATAGGTCAACACCCTGACATCTAATACTAAAACTTACGAGTCTCAGAGACAAAGAGAAAATCCTGAAAGCAGCTCGGGAGAAGAGTTCTGTAACCTACAATGGTAGAAACATTAGATTGGCAACAGACCTATCCACAGAGACCTGGCAGACCAGAAAGGACTGGCATGATATCTTCAGAGCACTAAAGGAGAAAAATATGCAGCCAAGATACTATATCCAGCTAGGCTGTCACTGAAAACAGAAGGAGAGAGAAAAAGCTTCCAGGACAAACACAAAATAAAGGGATTTGCAAACATGAAGTCCTACAAGAAATATTGAAAGGGGTCCTCTAAACAAAGAGAGAGCCTAAAAGCAACATAGACCAGAAATGAACACAGACAATATACAGTAACAGTCACCTTATAGGCAATACAGTGACACTAAATTCATATCTTTCAATAGTTACCCTGAATGTGAATGGGCTAAGTGCCCCAATAAAAAGACACAGGCTATCAGATTGGATAAAAAAAGAAGACCCATCAATATGCTATCTGCAAGAGACTCATTTTAGACCCAAAGACACCCCCAGATTGAAAGTGAGGGGGTGGAAAACCATTTACCATGCTAATGGACACTAAAAGAAAGCTGGGGTGGCAATCCTTATATCAGACAAATGAGATTTTAAACCAAAGACTGTAATAAGAGATGAGGAAGGATACTATATCCTACTTAAAGGGTCTATCCAACAAGAAGATCTAACAATTGTAAATATCTATGCCCCTAACATGGGAGCAGCTAATTATATAAGGCAATTAATAACAAAAGTGAAGAAACACATTGACAACAATACAATAATAGTGGGGAACGTTAACACCCCCCTCACTGAAATGGACAGATCGTCTAACCAAAAGATCAACACGGAAATAAAGACTTTAAATGACACACTGGACCAAATGGACTTCACAGATATATTCAGAACATTCCATCCCAAAGCAACGGAATACACATTCTTCTCTAGTGCCCATGGAACATTCTCCAGAATAGATCACATCCTAGGTCACAAATCAGGTCTCAACCAGTACCAGAAGATTGGGATCATTCCCTGCATATTTTCAGACCACAATACTTTGAAACTAGAGCTAAATCCCAAGAGGAAAGTCGGAAAGAACTCAAATACATGGAGGCTAAAGAGCATCCTACTAAAGAATGAATGGGTCAACCAGGAAATTCAAGAAGAATTAAAAAAATTCATGGAAACAAATGAAAATGAAAACACAACTATTCAAAATCTTTGGGATGCAGCAAAGGCAGTCCTAAGAGGAAAGTATATAGCAATACAGCCTTTTTCAAGAAAGAAGAAAGGTCTCAAATACACAACCTAACCCTACACCTAAAGGAGCAAATAAAGCCTAAAGCCAGTGGGAGAAGAGAAATAATAAAGATCAGAGCAGAAATCAATGAAATAGAAACCAAAAGAACAGTAGAACAGAACAACAAAACTAGGAGTTGGTTCTTTGAAAGAATTGATAAGATTGGTAAACCCCTGGCCAGATTTATCAAAAAAGAAAAGAGAAATGACCCAAATTAACAAAATCATGAATGAAAGAGAAAAACACCAAAGAAATACAAATAATTGTAAGAATATATTATGAGCAGCTATATGCCAGCAAATTAGATAACGTGGAAGAAATGGATGCATTCCTAGAGATGTGTAAACTACCAAAACTGAACCAGGAAGAAATAGAAAACCTGAACGGACCTATAACCACTAAGGAAATTGAAGCAGTCATCAAAAATCTCCCAACAAAAAGAAGCCCAGGGCCAGATGGCTTCCTAGGGGAATTCTGCCAAACATTTAAAGAAAAATTAATACCCATTCTGAAACTGTTCCAAAAAGCAGAAATGGAAGGAAAACATCCAAACTCGTTTTATGAGGCCACCATTACCTTGATCCCCAAACCAGACAAAGACCCCATCAAAAAGGAGAATTACAGACCAATATCCTTGATGAACATGGATTCAAAACTTCTCACAAAAATACTAGCTAATAATGTCCAACAATACATTAAAAGGATTACTCACCTCAACCAAGTGGGATTTATCCCTAGGCTGCAAGGTTGGTTCAACATCCACAATCAATCAATGTGATACAATACAGTGAGAAAAGAAAGAACAAGAACCATATGATCCTCTCAATAGATGCAGAAAAAGCATTTGACAAAGTACAGCATCCTTTCTTGATCAAAACTCTTCAGAGTATAGGGATAGAGGGTACATACCTCAATATCATAAAAGCCATCTATGAAAAACCTACACTGAATATCATTCTCAATGGGGAAAAAGTGAGAGCTTTCCTCCTAAGGTCAGGAACACAGGAGTGGTGTCCACTATCACCACTGCTATTAAACATAGTATTAGAAGTCCTAGCCACAGCAATCAGACAACAAAAAGAAATCAAAGGCATCCAAATTTGCAAAGAAGAAGTCAAACTCTCACTCTTCGCAGATGATATGTTACTTTATGTGGAAAACCCAAAAGACTCCACCCCAAAACTGCTAGAACTCATACAGGAATTCAGTAAAGTAGCAAGATATAAAATCAATGCACAGAAATCAGTGGCATTCCTATACACCAACAACAAGACTGAGGAAAGAGAAATTAAGGAGTCAACCCTATTTACAATTGCACCCAAAGCCATAAGATACATAGGACTAAATCTAACCAAAGAGGCAAATAATCTGTACTCAGAAAACTATAAAATACTCATGAAAGAAATTGAGAAAGACACAAAGAAATGGAAAAACGTTCCACGCTCATGGATTGGAAGAACAAATACTGTGAAGAGATCAATGCTACCTAGAGCAATCTACACATTCAATGCAATCCCCATCAAAATACCATCCACTTTCTTCAAAGAAATGGAACAAATAATCCTAAAATTTGTATGGAACCAGAAAAGGCCTCGAATAACCATAGGAATGGTGAAAAAGAATAGGAAAGCTGGCGGCATCACAATTCCGGACTTCAAGCTCTATTACAAAGCTGTCATCATCAAGACAGTATGGTACTGGCATAAAAACAGACACATAGATCAATGGAACGGAATAGAGAGCCCAGAAATGGTCCCTCAACTCCATGGTCAACTAATCTTCGACAAAGCAGGAACAAATGTCCAATGGAAAAAAGTCTCGTCAACAAATGGTGTTGGGAAAATTGGACAGCCACATGCAGAAGAATGAAACTGGACCATTTCCTTACACCACACACAAAAATAGACTCAAAGTGGTTGAAAGACCTAAATGTGAGACAGGAGTCCATCAACATTCTAAAGGAGAACACAGGCAGCAACCTCTTTGACCTCAGCCGCAGCAACTTCTTCCTAGAAACATCGCCAAAGGCAAGGGAAGCGAGGGCAAAAATGAACTATTGGGATTTCATCAAGATAAAAAGCTTTTGCACAGCCAAAGAAATAGTCCACAAAACCAAAAGACAACCGACAGAACAGGAGAAGATATTTGCAAATGACATATCAGATAAAGGGCTAGTATCCAAAATCTATAAAGAACTTCTTAAACTCAATACCCAAAGAAAAAATGATCCATTCAAGAAACGGGCAGAAGACATGAACGGACATTTTTCCAAAGAAGACATCCAAACGGCCAACAGACACATTAAAAAGTGCTCAACATCACTCAGCTTCAGGGAAATCCAAATCAAAACCTCAATGAGATACCACCTCACCCCAGTCAGAATGGCTAAAATTAACAAGTCAGGAAATGACAGATATTGGCAGGGATGTGGAGAAAGAGGAACCCTCCTACACTGTTGGTGGGAATGCAAGCTGGTGCAGACACTCTGGAAAACAGTATGGAGGTTCTTCAAAAAGTTGAAAACAGAGCTACCATACGATCCAGCAATTGCACTAGTGGGTATTTACCCCAAAGATACAAATGTAGGGATCCAAAGGGTTACGTGCACCCTCATGTTTATAGCAGCTATGTCCACAATAGCCAAACTGTGGAAAGAGCGAAGATGTGCATCAACAGATGAATGGATAATGAAGAAGTGGTATATATACACAGTGGACTATTATGCAGCCATCAAAAGGAATGAAATCTTGCCATTTGCATCGACATGGATGGTACTGGAGGGTATTATGCTGAGTGAAATAAGTCAATCAGAGAAAGACATATATCATATGACCTCACTGATATGAGGAATTCTTAATCTCAGGAAACAAACTGAGCATTGCTGGAGTGGTGGGGGTGGGAAGGATGCGGTGGCTGGGTGATAGACATTGGGGAGGGTATGTGCTATGGTGAGTGCTATGAATTGTGCAAGACTGTTGAATTACAGATCTGTACCTCTGAAACAAATAATACATTATATGTTTAAAAAAAAAAAAAGGAAGATAGCAGGAGGGGAAGAATGAAGGGGGAAAATTGGAAGGGGAGACGAACCATAAGAGATGATGTACTCTGAAAAACAAATTGAGGGTTCTGGAGGGGAGGAGGGTGGGAGGATGGGTTAGCCTGGTGATGGGTATTAAAGAGGGCACGTTCTGCATGGAGCACTGGGTGTTATACACAAATAATGAGTCATGGAACACTACATCAAAAACTAATGATGTATGGGGACTAACATAACATAAAAAAAACCAAAAACAAAACAAACAATGGTCCCTCTTCTTGAGTTTGATGTCTATTCCTGAAACAGGGATTCTTCTAGCTTTATCACAAAGGCATTCAAAGCAAAGTCTGAGTGTAATGAAATCTTCCTGTGGCAAGCCCATCGCAACTGTCCCTCCTATAAGTGGAGAGGTGTAATTATATTTTCTTCTCTGATAATAAAGTTCCTTGCATATTTTAAATCCTGAAGTGAGAAAGCAATAAAGTGAAGAGTCCAGGAGGGATTTTGTTTTCTGTGAATAATAATTTTCCAAGACTGAAGGCAACATGAAGAGGAATGAAATTAAGGGGAAATATTAAGAAATATAAATTAAGCATAATTTGTTTTTAATTTTTGTTTTTACTGAAGTCTGTGTGGAGTCCATTGTCTACTTGCTGGAAAAGAAAAACTGTATTTTTAAAATTCTTCATAGTTGTTTAGCACCAAAGCTTTAGGAAAATTTAATCCTTCAGTGAAGAGAGTATAACAATTGACAGTATGGTGTGGTCATGTTGGCCTAATTATGAAACAACAAAATTGTTGACCTATAGGGGTGATGACTTAATTGATAGTAATAAGGAGACCTTAAATTAAGGGTAGCCTTGGCTGGGGTTGATTCTGTAAGAGCTTGTTTGTCTTATTTTGTTTATTATATTTAACCCAAATCAGGGATATCAGACTAAATCATAAAATTTACATCAGCAACATAAAACAAAAAATTGTAACAGAGCCCCGGGTGCCCTTTTCTCCTATTTTTAGCCATAAAAAGGAGAGTGAAGCCCTGTTTTATTTAAAAAACTGGTCTCATGAAGAAATACCTTTGAAAAGAAGAATTTCTATCTTGTGATAAACCAATGCAAATGCTGCGTGTCAAAACAGATTCTGACATATCTAGAATGAGTGGTACTTTTGCTGACAAACAAAGAGGCCAGAACAATGGAATAGACTGTTGTTGCTACAGAAAAGGCCTGGCCATGGAGCCCCAGTCTTGGCTAAGACCCAAAGAAATCCAACACCTGATCCTCACCATTATCCTCCAAACTGTATTTTATTCCTTAATAACTTACCAGAGGAGAATCACGGGATTATACTATGAGCTTCTAAGTTCTCTGGTTTCAAGGAAATAGGTTTCATACTTGGGAAACATGATATTGCTTTTATTGTTTGTGAGTGGGCCAGAGATGCCAGGTGGGCTGGCTAAATCATCCAAGGTCACACTACCATGAAGATCGTCAAGCCAAGAAATTATTTTTGGATATACTCCTTTTAAAGATTCAGTGTTTTTATGGTGGTTATTCCTAAGACATTGATCATGTCACTTTGCTGATTTTGGAGGTGGGGGAGTAAACATTTAATATTTTTTTGTAAAGAATTGAAAATAATCTTCAGAGATTTTTGTTGCTATTTTTAGTCTCAGTAGACTTAGAAATGTGGAAGTCTTAATTTTGTACAATAAAATTGACTTGTCTGGAAAAAAAAAAGTACGTACCCTGGTACTGTCATTATAAAATCAGAATCAGTGTTTTTGTAGCTTGTAGAAGAGAAAATGAACCTGTTGGTGGGGCTGGGGTAGGGTGTGGAAGCAAAGAAAAGCTAGTTTTCCTTTCTGAAAAGGTGAGTTCCAGAGGACAATTTCTGGAGAATGACATGTGGCCTCATCCCTCATGTCTCCCTTTCCTGAAGCTGCCACTCATTTCAGAAGTGAAGAAGCAAAATATGTGGGGAAGTATAGAAGGGTTCCAAGCTAGATTTTGATAATTGTTTTATTATATTTCCTAGTTCTGTGATGAAAGATGAGATGGCAGATCCAGTTGTCTTTGGACTCAGGTAAATAAGTGATATTTCTTTACATTTACTAATGGGAAACCAATAACCCAGTCCCCCCAAGATTGGATGTAGGCTACCAAATAGTCCATACTAAAGAACAGTTACTATTTGATTTATTCTGAAAAACATACATGGGGAGCAGATTCTTATTTTGACTTACTTGGTTTCACTCATTCCCAGGATGATAAATGTTCTGCTTATGGGATAATATTTCATGCATTTGAAGGTTTGAACCATTGAATTCTACTAAGTGTTGCAAGATGTATTGCCTCTCAAAATTTTTCTGATATTAGTGTGATCTGGGTCTTAATCTGACAGTCTAGAATGGTTACATTGGTCCAAGATGCTGATCACTGTCAGAAACATGGTATCATATTCCCTTGTCTACCATTAGCCATGCATTAGGCTTTGTGATTTCCATTTAAATAGCATAAGATGCATCACAAGCAAGATGTTACTGTTACTTTTCTTATACGTATTGAGAATGGTGTTTGTTAAAAGGTGAAACATGTCACTTATTGTCCTGCTTTCTGTTTTTATAAATAATAATTGGTATTATAGATTTTCTGGTGATCCCAGAACATCTTGCTTGTGTTAATGTAGAATGGGATGTTACTAATTTAGGGAAGGATGAAAAAAGAAATAGGTCTTACAAGGAAATAGAATTATGTCCTGGGGCTAAACTTGGGCTGTCTTTTCCTTGTTCTGGAATTTTATTGTCTATACTTTGGGGATAAGAGGTTAGAGCCTGGCCATGAAGCAGTTATTTAATTGTTGCCTAGATGGTGAAACTGATTTCTAAGAACCTACCCTCCTGTGTGCCCTATGTCCTTGATTTGTGTTCTTAGTACCTTGGACAGTTCCCTCATTAGCCCTCTATGGAATAATGGTCCTCAAACTCTATGGTCTCATATCCCTTACACTTACAAATTATTAAAAACTCCAAAGGACTTTGGTTAAATATTTACTATATTAAAAATTAGAGGTAAGAAATCTGAAATTTATATATATATTTGTTAACCTTTACATAATAACTACATTTTTCAAATGAACAATAACTATGTTTTCCAAAACAAAATGAAATTGGTGAGAAGAGTGGCATTGTTTTACAATTTCACAAACCATTTCTTTTATCTGCCAGTTACATTCAATTTGTTGTGATAGGTTCATGAAAGTTGAAGTATATGAAGAAAATCTGGTCTCACATAGATGTGTAGCTATAAAAGAGATGAATAATTTAATGTTCTCTTTTAGATAATTATGGGTATTCTTCTTTGATAATACATCTAAACTTGACAAGTGGTAGTTTTTCCAAAGCTATCTGCAGCATGAAATCTGAAACCATATGAATTAATGTTTTATATTCTGTAAAATGAAAATCATTTGGATTTTCTTTTACTTTGAAAGGGTCTTTTACTTACGAAAGATTTTGTAACATCATGCATTGATTATTTGGAAAATATTGATGCAGATCTGCCAAATGTTGACACATTTCAGTGTACAATATAAAAAATTACAATCCACCTTATCAGAAAAATCTTTATGTACTGGGAAGCTCTTAAGCTCACAAATACAATTTTTCAAAAAAAAAAAAGCCCTTAATTTTGCTTGAAAGCTTACATTTCAGCATTGGCAACAAATACTGTACGTTCTCCTTTAAATGAGAGTTTCACTGCCTTTAATTTAGAAAATAATGTTTACCAGATGCCCAAGTATCAGTGCCATTGTGTGTCCATTATTCTTTCAAGTAAAAATTGTGTTCCATTAAAAAAATTGTTAGTTCAGCTCTCTGCTTAATCATGCAAGTGCTTTTCCTTGAGACAACCATCCTATTTCAGTTGGCAATACAAGTGGGTTATGCAACTTTCCTATTCTGTCATACAGAATAGTAAAAAGATGTGTACTCAAGGGCCCAAATTTAATAGGGTTAAACATTTTTTAACTCCCTTATCAAGTACCTTTTAAAAAGTAAACTCCTTTTCCTTTTTCTGCATGCCAGTGTGCAGGAAGAGTTGGGGGGAGGGAGTGTGTGTGTGAGAGAGATTGCCTTGGTTTGTGCTAAGCCTCTTAGTTTTATCAAAATTACTTTTGCATTGCTGGTGTAAAGGTCAAAAGGTGAAAAAGGCAATAATGTCTTAGTTTATCACAACAATAGCTTTGACATAGTGGCTTCCCTACAAGGCTCTTTGGACCCCACTTTCTCCTTCCTCTGGGGTTCCGTGGACCATATCTTGAGAGTTGTTGCTCTGGAGTAACATATTGTTTTGGGATAGTAATCCTTTGTGAAGTTTTTTCCCCTTATTTTCTTTTATGATTAACTCTCTGAACTTAACTGAGTCATCAGCTGTACTGTGATTCCCATCCTAAGGGCTTTACCTGTGTGAAATATTTATCTCTAAGTGAATTGCTTAGCAGATGTTCCCACTGAAAAATAAGTTAAGGCAGAGATTCTCAGAGAAGAAAAATATTAAAGAGCATTGATCCAAACCTTTAGTGACTAGGTAATATTATCGTGATCTAATCACTGTGGCAGAATGTTCCTCAAACGTCAAAACGAACAGCTCCATAATTTTCACAGTGTGCTATGTGACAGATGGCAAAAACTGTTTCGATTTTCCCCAATATCTGAGGAGCAGCAAGTGGAGCCTGTGCCTCCCACTTAACTCTCACTCTTTGTCATCTCTGGTCGGCCTGACAGTGCACTGATTTTTACCTCTGTGATCTGTTCTCTGGATAACTATGTTTTCAATAGCTACTTAGTATAAAAATAAAATGTGCAGGTCCCATCAAATAAACTAATTAAGGCTTAGAAAGTGTCAAAATCCAAAAGCCAGGAGGAACAGATTAGGCACTGAGTATAAGACACACAGACCCGACACCTAATGTGTTGCCATGGCAACAGGAGACTCAATATCCCTCAACTGGGCAGATAGTTGACAGTAATTTTTGCTGGGTCAGAGAATTAGGAAGAGAGAGAACCACCTTCTGCTATGCAAAGAATTTCTCATTTTTTAACCAAAAGCTTCTGAAGGATTTGTAAATTCTTGTTGTAAAATTGCAGTCAAGTCTAGCAGAAAGTGATATCCATGGTGTTGGAGAAGGCCCTTACTCTGTCAAAGGGAAATTGTTGATTGCTGCATTTTCGTAAGATGCTCCCACTTTCTTCTCAAAAAAAAAAAAAAAATCAGAATGTGGACACAGGTGTTTCTTATGCATACTGTTCTCTGTAAATGAGTGTTTAACATATGACTAAAAGCTGGCACGTGTTATCTCTTTCTTTTGTTTATGATTAGCCATAAGAGGCAAAGAATTTCTATATATGATCTTCACTACTGTCTTGTCATGTTAGAAATTAATATTTCCTAGATGTGGTGTCACAAATGCTTTGACATCCCATTCTGGCTACCGAAGAGACTGGATTAAACCTACTTTGTATTTTGTGGAAGTTTGTCATTTAGCAGAAAGAGAGTCTCAATGTTAACATCTATTTTTCCAAACATCCTTCTCAGACACAGCTCGTTTCTGAGTTAATTGGGACCTAATAATACCTGACCCAGTAGTAGGAGATATTTCATATCAAACCCATTTAAAGAAAAATGGTGCTCCACACAATGCATAATGGAATGGATGAAAGATTGCAAATAGAGAACAAAAATATTTATTTTTACTGTTTTCTAAAACTTCCTACTCTGAGAGTTCAAATGTTTGTTTCTCTTTCTTCCTTTCTTTATTCTCTCTTTGACATAATGAAACTATTTTGAACATTAACCAAAAGTCAATATATAACTTAGTCACATGAAGTTCTCTATGTCTTTTCAGTAATGATTCCTGATGGCTCTCTCTTATTATGTTATATTATGGTGAAATGAAAATATGGGCTTCAGTTTTAATACAAGGGCATTAACAGAAATGTCATCCCTAACAAATTAGGCTCTGGGAAATCTGCCCGATAGCCAGAGAACCATGCTCATTTTGCCTTTTGCCATAACTTATATAAACAAACCTCGTGATGTAAATGCCTGTGGGTTAGGTTCCCACTTGAGATGCAGGTGACAGGCTGCATGGGGAAATGGGAAGAGGCAGAATTTTTGTTTGTTTGCTTCAGACAAAGGATTTCTGGCCTGGGGCAATCCAGCTGCAGCTGCTGTCAATATTGAGGCAATGAGCCTAACTTTCTAACTAGATCAAAAAGAGGAAATTCTGACTTTGATTCACTATGTCAGAAAGAGGAATAGGAAGGGAAGGCGGGGGGAGGGATACAGAAAAGAGTGATTATTAATTCTTGTGGAAATGATTTGCTAGAGCTGCCACTTTGAAATGAGAACAAACTATATCTGGATCCATTTGCAAGGTAGGAGCCTAAAGGAAAGAGAAGAGTGGTGTGATTCTCTGCTGTACAAGTGAGAGGAGCTTGTAGGATCTGTGTTTTTTTGAGAGAGAGAACTGCAAACCTCAAGAGCAACCGAATTCAGATCAGACTGATGAAGAACACGCTTGGTTTCTTATTTGCCAATTACATCCTGTTTTATTTTTCCCTCCCTTGGCATCCCATGATAGTGTTTTAAGAACAGACTTTCAGGGCCAGCCAGTGGCTATTCTTGTGGGTGAAAGTGACACTGGCCAGTGGGACCTTTGGTGACCTCACTCCAATCTGAACCTTGCTGGGTCTATGGCTCTCCTGTCCTCTTGATACTGACCCATCACTTGGGCCACTTTGAGAAACCTGAGTATACAGAAAAGTCCTTTTCCCCATCCATCTGCTTTTACTTCTTCAGTTGGTAAAGTAGCTACAATAAATGGGAAAAGAAAAGGAGAAAAATAAATAAATCTGAATAACTGAACAGAATGACTCCCTACAATTTATTTATCCATTCAAAAATATTTGCCAGGAAAAAAAAAAACAACAACACTCAAAATATTTGCTGAGGGTCTTCTCCATGCCAAAGCTGTGTCAGGCCTCTGGAGACAAACATAGAACTGGCAGACACAGCCTCTGCCCTTCAAAGCCACAGCCAATTGAATCAATAAGGCATATATTCCAGTTCACTTTGTTATTTTAGTTGAACAGATTCTAAAGAATTCAGGTTAAGTTATTCATTTTAAAGATAATTTGAATTTTGTGTGTATGCAGATATTGACAAAATGAATTAGAAAAATATTAACTTATTTTATTACAAATTTGGTCCAAATTATCTGGTTTCATAATATATACCATATCTTGTAACCAGGAAAAAATATTATGAAGGTTAATAATAATTTCCAGGTTGCATAGGTATAATTGAATAGCTCATGGAGAAATCCAAACTCAAGCTCAGGGTAGGTCCTTCTCTTCAAGTCAGATGAGCTCTTTGGGAATGGTTGTGTGCCTTTTTGAGGACTGACAGGGGTTGTCCTAAAACTACATTCCTTGATATGACAGCCAATAGCTATGTTAGGTTATTTAAATTATTGTAAAAAATCTATGTGATTAAAATTATATTAAGTCATGTTAAAAATTTAGTTCCTCATTCATGCTAGCCATAGTTCAAGGGCTCAATAGCCTCATGTGCCTAGTGGTTGCCATATGGAGGAGAGAATAATACAGAGCATTTCCATCATCCCAGAAAGTTCTATCGGATAGTGCTGTCTAGAACACACCACTCAGCCAACCTTTCTTGGGCATCTGGTTTGTGCTAGACATTGTCCTGCTGAAATCAAGATAACAGTCTCTGCTCGGGCGCCTGGGTGGCTCAGTTGGTTAAGTGACTGCCTTCAGCTCAGATCATGATCCTGGAGTCCCTGGATCGAGTCCCGCATTGGGTTCCCCGCTCGGCGGGGAGTCTGCTTCTCCCTCTGACCCTCTTCCCTCTCGTGCTCTCTATCTCTCATTCTCAATCTCTCAAATAAATGAATAAAATCTTTTTAAAAAAAGATATAGTCTCTGCTCTCAGGGGCATTTGGCCCAAGGTAGAAGCTAATTACATGTAAGATAAGCAGAGGATGTGATAACATCAATGAGGGACGAAGACAGAGTTGCTGGGACAGGCAATAGTGGAGTAAGTTACTGATGGTGAGGAAAGGCCCTTTTAAGGAGCTGACATTTGACTTGAAATTTGAGACGTGAGGACCCAGGCCTGTGAAATCCAGAAAAACAGTGTTTGGGGCACGAGAAACAGCATAAGCAAAGCCACAGAGGTGGGAAAGAGCTAAGCTTTTCTGTAGTTTCTCATGCACAGAACTTTGAGCAATGTGATAGTGATGGTGATTGATAGTGACATTCCTATACCCCAGTCACTACCCGGGCACCTTCACCAGGATGCTTTCTTACCCCATCTGGGTTCTCTGCCAATTCATATTACATTTTCTCAACTGTAACAGTAGGCCTGTTTCCCTGGTCTCAGAATGAAGCTGGGAGAAGTTGAAAAGAGCACATTTAGCTTTTATTAAGGATACTTACGTTTCAGGGATGGACATGCTCTGATTGTGGTTAATAATGAACTGTGGAAGCCTCTCTGTGTTAATGTTTGTTACTATCTTTGTCTTCAGAATTCCTTCCCATTTCAGACCTTAATGAAGCCTCTCCAGGAAGGTCGGTGAGGCTTTTCCTCTTCTCTGAACAGAACTTTGAGTGCTCACCTTGCTTGAGTACATCATTCAAGTTCAGGGCATCGGTGCCTTTGAACCAGGGATGGGTACACATTTTTTCATATGCCTCTTCTGAGAATTCATAAGAGCTTGCTATGGAGAACTACTTCCCCTCCAGCACATGCAACAGGCCACAGATCACACACTGGCTAATGGCCTATATTTAGAACTCTTTGTGATCTCCAGAAGCCTTGGTCCAGCTCTTGGAGAAGGAGAAGCAATAGTAAGAAGACTCAGCAAAACCCCTACTGTACCATCTCCTGTAGACCGATAATAAGTTATCTTTGGAACATAGGACTTAATTAATTTTTTTTTAGTTTTCAGTAGGTTACTCTGAGAAATGGGGCTGCAACTGTTGCTTCCTGAGGAAATCATGTGGTGATGAAATTAATGATGCATTAAGACAGGACATAAAGATGTCGCAGTGTTAAAGATGGTGCAAACTGGAAGGTCCTGTGAGGAAGTTCCCCACTTATCAGAAAAGTTATCTGGATATGAAACCCCAACTGAGCAAGGAAATAGTCCCTGAGCATACTACAAAGATTAGTCTTAGTCATTGTTCTTTTTGACTTTCCAGATGCAGAATAGCAATCTAACTACAAAGTATGCAAATAGAAAGACAAAGAACAGTGCAAGTAATAGATGGACTGTACTGCCTTCTATATTATGCATCTCTAATAGCCAAATGCATTGTTTGTATTTAGGTGGACACTGTTGTGTATATCAAATATAATTTTCAAAGGCAGAGAGTTAATCAAGTGTACTTGAAAGAGTGCTTTGTAAAACTACAAACACATGTTATTGAAGATGATTCGATTCTTCATAATAGAACACAACAAAACCAGCCACGCAGAAGTTTCTTCTCAGTTTTTACAATGATAGCACCATGAGTGGGATTGGGTGTGGGGGGAGACAGTTACTTTGAAGAAGCTCTAGTGATGTTTATACGCTGATATCCGCTGATGCATCTTCAGGGAAGCATTAACAATTATACAAATTCTTAAAATATTTCATTAATAGAATCTGGGGGTAAACAGGTATAGAAAAGAATTACTTTGTGGAAGGGTTTTATTTTCCTAGTAGCTTTGTCAAATTGAGAAAATGATGGAAGGGAAGCCTATTCAAAATAATTGGTTTGAATTTGGTTATTCTTTTTAGAGAACCTTTCCCTCCCTCTTTTCCTCCTTCCCTCCCTCCCTCAGAGAGGGGGGGAGAGAGAGAGAGAGAGAGAGAGAGAGAGAGAGAGAGAGAGAGAGAGAGAGAGAGAGAGTGTGTGTGTGTCAGGGCTGCTCATTGCCTGAGAATCCAAGGGTGTGAATAATGAGGTGGCTCCTGGTTATACATAAATGGAGGCAATATGACCCTCAGAGAAATGAACTCTGTGGCCAGTTACTTTGTATGATGCTAAGCATTTTCTTCCCTTCATTGGACTGAATTGTATTGTCTTTGTGTTTATATACCAAGGCTCATGATCATGTATCTCAAATTTGTAGATTTTTGTATATACTGTATATTTTGTACTATTGTGTCTATTTGTATATATTTTGTGGATGTGTGAAAAAAAATCTATGTGGTGAGCTTAATATGGAAGAGGCTACCAGAAGTATGTTTATTCTGGGTAGGCTAGGAAATTTTTTTCCATGTGTTCACTGAGGACTTATTTTTGTATGTACTTGAGTATCTAGAGGGGGCCTGGCCCATGAGGAAATAGAAAAATATGATACTGTCTTTGTTTAGTAGCTAGTAAAACCACCTGGGATTATTAATAATTTTATGGGTCCTATGACTTTTCATTTAGAAAGTTAGTCCTTCCCTTTTTACCATGCCAACCCCAATCTGGCAACTTATTAGTTTTAAGTAATACTTATATAGAAATTTGAAAAGACATGATATTTTCTGCATATTCACATGTGGGCTTTGGTATTTTAAATGATAAACTTTTTGTTTGACTTCCTTTTTTTAAGAATTCTCAATTTAGAGTGTTTCAGAATAAACTGCTTATAAAATGCCAGTAGCATGGACTTTATATTTTCCACCAAAATAGCTTTACTCATTAGCCTCACGAAACAGTATAATATTCAATTGATTCTAATGGTAAGTGAATCAGATTGCTGTGAAGCCCAGACTTTATTGGGTTTAAATAAATCCCTATTAGTTTTTTATGTGTAGGTTTGGTTGCTCTTCCTGCAACCAACAGGAAGAAGAAATGCACTCTGAAAAAAACGCACTTTGGGAAAGGTGAGAAAGATAGTGTTACAGGTTGAATTGTGTCCTCTCAAAATTCATACGTTGAAGCCCTTGCCCCCAGCCACTCAGAATGTGACCTTATTTGGAAATCTGGTCATGGCAGATGTAATTAGTTAAGTTGAGGTGATACTGGAGTAAGGTGACGCTCTGACTGATGATCTTATAAGAAGGAGAGATTTAGACAGGTAGCAAGCAGAACACAAGGGGGATGTATGTGATGATGAATGTAGAGATTGGGGTGATGCTTCTACAAGCCAAGGAATGCCAAAGATTGCCAGCAAATCGCCAAAAGCTAGCAGAATCTCCCTCCTAGCCCTCAGAAGGAATCAACCCTGCTGGTACCTTGGTTATAGACTTTTAGCTCTAGTACTATGAGACAATACATTCCTGTTGTGTAAGCTACTTAGTTTGCAGTATTTTGTTACATCAGCCCTAGGGCACTAATACAGATTGCAAATGGGAAAACAGAAAACAATCACTGGGATCATCATGGCCACTCATCATTTGTACATAGTGGTGGTATATTGCCAGGCTAGAAAAGGAATGCTTACTAAGACCCTAGATGTTGGCAGCATTGGGGTATTTACCAACATCATCATAAAGAAGCAGAGTTATTAAAGGCTTTCCTATCACTGGGTAATTCAGCTCTTGATATTGATGTATGGAACTTGGCTTTTCCTCTCTGCCAAAGCTGCTGACTGGGTAAATGTTTTATTCATGAGGCCTGGGGCAGGAAGGGATGCTAAAAGTTTAAGAATATTTTAAGAAACCCTTTGAGGTGTTAGGCAAGTTATCAGGAGGTGTTAAGCAAGGAAGCTAGGTACTACATCAACTCAGCTGGACAATACAACCTTCGCAAAGGCTATGTTCTTTGTCTTATATTTTGTATTGGCTTGCATCCATGGTTACAACTCAAAGAAGCAGGAGTTCCTGCTGTGGCTCGAGGGTCCCAATTTGGAGGATGACACAATTTGGAGGATAGTCTTAGTCTTGGAAGTTCTACCTGCCCATGGATCTAGACTCGGGATCTTTCCCTTGAATTAACTACTTGAGCCAGGGGAATCATTTAATGACAGCGTGTAGCTTTAGCTTAAAGTCTCAGGAGGCCCATTAGCTAAACATTTTAATTACCTATTAACAAAATGGTATTTCAAATTATTTAGCACGCCAGATTATTTTTTTCCAGGAGGATAGAAAGTAGCTTAAGTGTAGGCAAGTTGCTAATGTGACTCTCATCTTTCTCCATATAAACAAAAGTCTTTTTATATGATAGCAGGTTTTAATAAAGAATGTTTGTACTTTTTCAGGTAGCCATAATGATGGAAATTCTGGGTATATGTAGTGAATCATAATGAAAATGCCCTTTGTCCTTCAGCTCTCTCTTATGGCCTGAGAATTTTAATATTTTATGGTATCTACTAATAAAGTTTTAAAACTACTTAGACTCATACAAAAGAACCAAGAATGAAGCATAGCTGACACATAGTTGTCAATCCAAGCATTTTCTCATTGCCAAGAAAGCATGTACCTAAGTCCAGAAGAAGCTTTGCAAATTTTATAACTCTGTTAAAACTAAACCAGGCTAAAATGAAGAGTTAAAATATAGAATACATCAGTGGATAAAAGCCAGACAGTTCCTATGTATTCATTGCCCTTCATGTTTAGGGAAGTTTCAGTGTTAGAGAACCTAAGAACTTTCCCTTGGGTCTTGATTAGGAAAAAATCAAAGGGTAGAAATTGACAGGGACAGCCACTCTAAAACATGCTGTCAAGATGCATCAAAATATGCCACTACATCCTCCCCTTCCTATCTGTCAAAGCCATTGATTATTTTCAAAGAAGAAAGCCAGTGACAGTTGCTGGAATTGTAGAACTTGGTATAGCAACTAGGTGACACCTGTCACTCTCTAAATAGACAAGAAAAAATTTATTCTCTGCATCACAAACATATTTTGGAAGCATAGTTAAATACAGTTTCATAAAATATAACAAAATGCAGAAAAGTGAAATATCTCTTAGACCGAAGACTTTTTTCTTGGGTTTATTAGGGTTTTCCATGAAACTGCTTATTTTATGTCTGTCTTTCAAACAAAAACAGTAAGTTCTTGACCTTTTCCTGTCTCTTTGCTGGGTAAGAGGTACTTTGGCACCCTGGAGTATTCAGGGATCCCAGGAATGCCATACGTATGGACAGTTACTGTTGGTCACACAGGTTACTAAAGGTTTAGGTTGTGTGGGAAGAGTTGAATGGCTTGCATATTTTAGGACATATTTTATGGTTGTTTGGTATCCCAGAAAAAGAGTAGAACCCATGATGGAAGTTTACTAAAGCTAAAAAAAAAATGTTGAACACCGATGATTCTTGCTAGCAGCAGCAGAGCTATAAGCAATAGCTCATTTCCAGGGGCAGCAAGGGTATTGTCCAGAATCTGGGGGCAGGGTCATGCTAGAGGGGAGCCCTGCAGGAATTAAATTCCCTATGCTCTTGCCAGGGGCTGCTGAGGTGTGACGTGGCCTGAATCCCATCTGCCTGGCTTCTCTTGGTTCTGAGCCTCCTGCGAGTCTGAGTTTCCCAACATCCTTTTCAATAAATTCCTATTCTGCTTCTCTCAGCCAGAGTCTGTTTTTTTGTTTTTTGTTTTTTTCTTGCAACTAAGAAACCTCACTGATGAAATGTTGTGACTTCAGTTTGCTTGCAAAACCTCAGAGGGCTCAAAATGTGGTCAGGTTAGAGCAAAGCTGTTAACTAGAACCTGTATGAATATAAGGTGGTATTTGGTGTTTTTTTCTCTGTCAAGTTCTATTACTTCAACGTGCTCAGCCAATACTAGGGAAAAAAAATAAAAGAAGCTTATTTGCTATAATACAAAATTAATAGCAGTAACAGTGGCAGTAGCAGCTAACATTCATTGAGATCTTAAGCTATGTCAGGCACTGTGCTAAAAGCCTGTGCAGAGTTTTTATTGAAATATCCCAACAATCCTAAGCCAAAAGTATTGTTGTTATTACCATCCTATTTCTTTGGAAAACGAAGCACAGAGAGGTTTTGTAATTTGCTGAGCAGGACACAGAGCTAGGAAACGTGAAACGGGTTTGAATCGAAGAGCTGTCTGATTTATAACTTGAGACCTAAACTTGTCTACACTTAATTGTTCTACTTCTGACTTTTAAAAAGCCATACAGTTTCAAACGGGTCCTACTGATACCTTAAAAGAAAATAGGTATCCAGGTCATCGTTAAAGAATTATACGGGGGAGCCTGGGTGGCTCTGTTGTTAAGTGTCTGCCTTTGACTCAGGTTCTGATCCCAGGGTCCTGCGTCTAGCCCTGTCAGGCTGCCTGCTCAGTGTGAAGTCTGCTTCTCCCTCTCCCTCTGGCCCTCCCCCCTCCCCTGCTTGTTCTCTCTCTCTCAAATAAATAAAATCTTATTTTATCTTCCTTCTATAAAATCTTAGAGCGAGAGAGCATGCGTGCATGAGAGAGCATGAGTAGGGGGGAGGGCACAGGGACGGGGAGAAACAGGCTCTCCACGGAGCAGGGAACCCCATGCAGGGATCTATCCCAGGACCCCAGGTCACGACCTGAGCGGAAGGCAGATGCTAAACTGACTGAGCCGCCCAGCCTCCCCAATAAATAAAATCTTAAAAAAAATGGTATACGTAAAACAATCCCCCAAACCCGTCACAACTTCGTTAGTTTCATTTGAAAAGAAGATACATTGGCTTGTTTTTTATAATAAAAAGGGGGGGGGGGCTCCTCGGTGGCTCAGTTGGTTGAGTGTCAGATTCGTAATATCAGCTCAGGTCTGGTTGTGATCTCAGGGTCCTGAGCTCCTGCCCTGGACCGTGTGGTACTCAGTTCAGGAATCTACTTCTCTCTCTCTCTCTCTCCCTCTCCCTCCCTGTGACTGCCCCCCAACCCCCCACCCCTGCACCCCCACCTCACACTCTCTAAAATAAATAAATAAATCTTTAAAAAAAAGTGAAGGGAATGATCTTTCAGAAGTTGGGTGGGGAACAGCGTTGGGAAAACCCAGGGGATGTGGTTTACAGTTTTTAAACATTTAGGTCTACACATTATATTACCTGTTATCACCCAAAGTTTTATCTGCAGCTAGCTAGAGCCATACTGACTAGAACAATGTTTTTTTTCTTGTTGTTGTTTTGTTTTGTTTTTGAGATCAGTTCATTGGTTTCAGAAAAAAAAATGGCACTGGACATATTTGCCTGATAGACTCAGCTTAAGTCTAACTTGCAAAACACTGTTTCTCCACATTCAGCACACACTGTTCTGCCATTAGCCACATAGACAAGCAACTGCATCTGCAGGAGACATTTTAAGTATATAAACATTAATTTATCTATTTGAAATTCATAGTAATAAGCCCTGCTTAAGAGTATAATTTAAATCTCTTCAGAAGAAAGATGTAAAGGATTAACAGCTTAAATCAGGAATAAGTTATTGGAATATATTGGGTGTCATGCTCTGATGGGTATTGTCGAAGAATCTCCTAATGCTTATTGAGGAAAAATGCTATTTGGTTTCTTTGGAAAATTTTAAACAGTTTTTGAAATTAAAACATGGAATCCTTGGAGATTTTCTATCTTCAGCTGAGCAAAATGTTTTTTTAAAAAAAGTTCCTTTAAAAATATTTGAAAACAAATCTGTTATAGAAATGCCAAGAAAAATTTCCCAGGGAAAAGTCAGCTTATATTTTAACAGCATAAATGCCAAACATATTCATCTCTAAAAAATACAACATACATATATTTAAATGTATAATCATATGTAACACATAAAATGGAATAAACATGAAATATATCTATACCTACAGTATGCAAATACATATTCTATAGAATATTCATAGTTAAAAATTGGTACAATTATAACAGATTAGAGCTGCTTTATACTCTTGTTGCTTTTCTCTTGGCGTAGTTTTGCTTGCCTTTGGATCGCATTATATCATTAAATCTTGGGATAATTTGAAGTATTACTCCCAGCTGCTGCTGTAGAAACAAACTAAAGAGTTTAAACTGGCATGAGAAGATCAGACAAGCTGTGTTAATAAGAATTCCCCTTTCTGCACTCCCATTTGCATGTTGTAGATTTAGTAAAGGGAAGAAAATCTCTGAGAGGCTAATAAATAGACTGGGACAATAATCCATGATTTAATCACTGGTACAGAGGTGCCTGAGTTTGTGTGTGTTACCTAGGTGTGTCTGATGTCCCTTCTATGCATGCTACTACTTCAGTCCTGCTTTGGCTCCCTAGCCTCCATTTTCTTCCCCCACTGTGCTATGGAAATAAGCTTTCTGTATTTTACCTGGAAGAAAGAAGTTAGAAACATTTTAGAAATACTACTGCAGATATTTAAGGTTTAAAAGAAGAACATGAAAACAAATGAAGGAACTTGCTTTGCATAGGATGATAGAAACTTACGGAATTTGTTACCCCAGAAATCGTAATTTTTTTTCAAAGGGAGAAAGTCCTGCAGAGAACTAAGTAAATACTTGGAAGACTGATCTAGGAGGACTTACCAAGCAACTTGCTAGGAACTTGTGGTTGTTGACTTCGTGGACCTAACCTACGTCCCTCACCAGAAAAGGAATAATTTATGGGGTAGCATATCACTCTGACTTGATTTTCTTTCTTTTATTCATTAAATATTTATTGAATGGCTACTATATGCCAGGCTTTGCATTTGACAGTCTGTGATGAATGATGCAACCACTTTCCCTTGCTGAATGGAACTTAAACTGGGTGGGCGAGAGGGATAATGATATTACTTGCTGAATGCAAGAGGGCAAGTAGGGAGTACCAGTCTCAAGGAGCTCAAGGGGATTTCCAGGTGGAAGGGATTAAGCTGGGGTTTAAGGGAATAAGAAGTCAGCAGGAAAAGTAAGGGTAGGGGTAAGAGTGTTCTGCATCAAGAGGGAGCAGGTGCTAGTGCTTGGAGGTAAGGAAGAACCTGGGATACCTGAAGATGATAGCAAGTTTTGTACAGTGCAGTTGGTCTAAGTTTAATAAACTAGACACAGGTTACAGTGGAGTGATGAGAAGTGTGAAAACACAGAGCCCTGGCCCATGAACAAATGACTTCAGTGACCAATAAAAAAAGGCAAAAAAACAAGTGAAATGAAGCCAAGTAGCCAGGTTAGATCTAGAGACTAAATGAGAAACTCAGTGTAAATGCTGATGGCTAGCAACTTCAGCAGAGTCAGACGAAATGCACATCACAGAGATGGATTTACTGCAGTGGACACAGGAAGGCCAGCAGTGATAGTGCTCTGGAAAATGGTTGAGAGTGTTTGGAAGCAGCATTCATTCAAGAGCATGTCTCAGCAGGCTGACATGGTTGATAATGATGAACATGGAAAGAGTGTGTTTGGAAGATGGATGGGGGTGAGCATGTATAAGATGTGACTTTCCTTTGGGAAGAAATTAGGTAGGTTTCCTGTAGAAGCTTTTGTCCGTTCCCAACACCTTCCCTGCCACATAAATTTGGGAATCATGGTGAGGGATCCATTATTGGCTCTTCCACATTAATAATGGCCATTTATTTTTAGAAAGGTAAATTTTAAAAAATTAAATGAAATACATTGATGAGACAAAAGTATGGAAAATTACTTAGGAAACACCTATGTGCCTTCTGCCCTTTATCAAATATGACTTTTGCCAAATTTGTATAAGATATTTTTAAGAAATGAAACATTGCAGATATGTTGAATTCCCATGCACACCACTCTCCAGTCCCATTCCCCTCCCTCCTACCAGAGGGAACAGTTTTCCTGAATTTAGTGTTTGTTAATCATCTGTATGGTTTTTTTAAAATAATTTTACTACATTTTGTATCCCTAAAGAATATACACAAGTGACATTTTTAGAACTGCATAAATGGTATTGAGCTATAGATATATATATCTTTCTGCATTATTTTTCACTCAGCATTATGCTTTTATGATTTTTCCATATCGATATAGAAGCTATAGTTAATACTTTCAACTGCTTAATAGTATTTCATTCTATTCATATATTTTAATGACAATATTTACATAGCGTTACCAATTTTTGCTATTATAAATAATGGTGCAACGAGTATTATTTTACTTGCCTCCTTGTGGAAATAAGGAGAAGTATGGATGGGGTATGTATGCCTAGATGTAGAAGAGCTGTCACAAGAAACTCTCATCCAATTTTATTAAATATTGCCACCTGCTTTCCAAAGTGGCCCTATCAGCTTCAACTCCCAGCAGCCGTGTATGGAAGGTCCTCTTGCTCAGTATTTTTGTCAGCACATAGTATTGTCAAACATTTAAATCTGTGTCAATCTAGTGAGTGTGAAATGGTGTCTCAGTCAGGATCTAACCAATAATGCTCTAGGCCCTTTAACAGAGCAAATTTAATACAAGTCACTGTTTGAGCAGTTCATGGCCCAGCTGAGAAGCTAAGCAGGCTGGTGATACAACATGCACAGTAGTAAAAGGCCGCTATCAACCCTAGGACTGGAGGGACAAATGGAGAAGGTGGTGGGACCAGAGCCCAGAAGCTGGGGCCACCTGTCAGAAACTGAAACCAGTGTGGGGAATGGGGTGTGGAAGCTGAAGCCACAGAGGCTCATGGAGGCTGCCAGAGATCCTCCAAGAAGCAAAGAGAAAAGGGGAGAGGTGCCAGGCTCTCCTTCACCCATCCCACACCGCCCCCCATCTCCTCCCAGTGTCTCTCACTTGGCTAAACTTACCTGCAGGTCAGAAGTTACTAGTGATATGGGGGCGGAGCAAGATGGCGGAGGAGTAGGAGACCTGGATTTCGTCTGGTCTCAGGAATTCAGCCGAATAGGGATCAAACCATTCTGAACACCTACGAACTCAACAGGAGACCGAAGAAAAGAATAGCAGCAACTTTCCGAACAGAGAAGCGACCACTTACTAGAAGGTAGGACATGCGGAGAAGTGAATGCGAGGCAATATTCGGGAGGATAGACGGCGGGGGAGGGGGCCTCCGTCGACCGCTTCCGGCAAGTGATAGAGCCGCGGAGCACAAAATCGGAACTTTTAGAAGTCGGCTCCGCTGAGGGATGTCGCTCCAGTGGCTAAGCGGGGGGTGGACCCCTTGCGGGACAGTGTGGTCTCAGAACCCTCGGGGTCACAGAAAGACCGGGGGTGGCCGAGTGCAGCAGAGCTCCCAGGTATCGGAGCGGGGAAGCCGGCTGCAGAGACGGAGCCGAGGCGCGGGCTCGCAGCTCAGGGTGGCCATAAACTGTGATCCGTGGCCCAGTTGGGCCACTGCGCCTCCAGCAGGGACCCAACGAGCGGCAGAGCCGGGGAGACTCCCCTCCCTCCCCCGGGAGGAGCAGCACGGGAGCGCACCGCAGGGATCTGCTGGGTTTGGAGACTCCACACGGGGTCGGGTGCCAGAGACAGAAACGCTCGGTCACAGGCCGGGTGAGCACACAGTGTAGCTGGAGACTGGGGAGACGGGAGTGATTGCTTTTCTCTGGGGGCGCACTGAGGAGCGGGGCCCCGAGTTCTCAGCTCCTCCGGGCAGAGAGTGGGAGGCCACCATTTTCACCCTGGTCCTCCAAAGCTGTACCGAGAGCTTGCAGGGAACGAAAACTCCTGAGAGCAAACCCAAGCAGCTTGCTTAGCCCGGACCAACAAGGGCGGGGCAATTGTGCCTCCGGCAAAGACATTTGGGAACCACGGCAACAGGCCCCTCCCCCAGAAGATCAGCACGAACAGCCAGCAAGCCAAGACCAAGTTTACCGATCAAGGAAAACGGGAGAACTCCAGCGCTAGGGGAATACTGCACATAGAATTCATGGCTTTTTTTACCATGATTCATTAGTTTTTCAAAGTTAATTTTTTTAACTTTTTTTTTTGAATTTCTCTTTTTCCCTTTTTCAACCAACATCTTATCAATCCCCTTTTTAAAAAAACATTTATTTTTCATTTTCAGAGTCATATTTTATCCCTTCATAGTAGGTACCCTTGTTTTTGGCATATATATATATATATAAGTTCTTCTCTCTTTAAAATTTTGAGATACAGTTTCTTTTAACAGATCAAAATATACCCCAAATCACTAGTGTATGGCTTTGTTCTAGTCTCCTGCCTGTCACAGTCTCTCCCATTTTTTTTTCTTTTTTCTGTTTTTTAAATCATCTTCTTTCTTCTTTCAAACCACTTCTTATCAATTCTGTTTATAAAGCCTTTTATAAGTTTCATCTTTACAGTCATCTTCCATCCCTTCATTGTATCAACCCTTATGTTGTACATATATAAGTCTTTCTTCCTTTAAAATTTTAGGAGGCACTTTCTTCTAACAGACCAAAATACACCCAAAATCTAGTGTGTGGCACTAATCTATGCACTAGCCTGACTATATTTGATTATATTCTGTTTTGTTTTGTTTTGTTCTGTTTTTGTTTGTTTTTATCTTTGTCTTTTTTTTTTCTCTTTCTTTTTTCTTTCTTTCCCTTTCTTTTCCCCTGGTTTCAGGTCTTTTCTGATTTGTACACAGTGTATTTGCTGGGGACGTTGTTAACCTGTTAGCATTTTGTTCTCTCATTTATCTGTTCTCCTCTGGACAAAATGACAAGACGAAAAAAATCACCTCAGCAAAAAGAACAAGAGGTAGTACCATCAGCCAGGGACCGACTCAATACAGACATTAGTATGATGTCGGACCTAGAGTTCAGAATCATGACTTTAAAGATACTAGCTGGGCTTGAAAAAAGCGTGGAAGTTATTAGAGAAACCCTTTCTGGAGAAATAAAAGAACTAAAATCTAACCAAGTCAAAATCAAAAAGGCTATTAAGGAGGTGCAGTAAAAAATGGGGGCACTAACTGCTAGGATAAATGAGGCAGAAGAGAGAATCAGCAATATAGAAGACCAAATGATGGAAAATAAAGAGGCTGAGAAAAAGAGAAATAACTACAGGATCACGAGGGCAGAATTCGAGAGATAAGCGATACAATAAGATGAAACAACATTAGAATAATTTGGATCCCAGAAGAAGAAGAAAGAGAGAGAGGGGCAGAAGGTATATTAGAGCAAATTATAGCAGAGAACTTCCCCAATGTGGGGAAGAAAACAGGCATCAAAATCCAGGAGGCACAGAGAACGCCTCTCAAAATCAATAAAAATAGGTCAACACCCCGACATCTAATAGTAAAATTTACTAGTCTCAGAGACAAAGAGAAAATCCTGAAAGCAGCTCGGGAGAAGAGATATGTAACCTACAATGGTAGAAACATTAGATTGGCAACAGACCTATCCACAGAGACCTGGCAGGCCAGAAAGTACTGGCATGATATCTTCAGAGCACTAAAGGAGAAAAACATGCAGCCAAGAATACTATATCCAGCAAGGCTGTCATTGAAAATAGAAGGAGAGGTAAAAAGCTTCCAGGACAAACAAAAATTAAAGGAATTTGCAAACACAAAACCAGCCCTACAAGGAATATTGAAAGGGGTCCTCTAAGCAAAGAGAGAGCCTAAAAGCAGCATAGATGAGAAAGGAACACACACAATATACAGTCACAGTCACCTTACAGGCAATACAATGGCACTAAGTTCCTATCTTTCAATAGTTACCCTGAATGTAAATGGGCTAAATGCCCCAATCAAAAGACACAGGCTATCAGATTGGATTAAAAAACAAGACCCATCCATATGCTGTCTGCAAGAGACTCATTTTAGACCCAAAGACACCCCCAGATTGAAAGTGAGGGGGTAGAAAACCATTTACCATGCTAATGGACACTAAAAGAAAGCTGGGGTGGCAATCCTTATATCAGACAAATTAGATTCTAAAACAAAGACTGTAATAAGAGATGAAGAAGGACACTATATCTTACTTAAAGGGTCTATCCAACAAGAAGATCTAACAATTGTAAATATCTATGCCCCTAACATGGGAGCAGCCACTTTTATAAGGCAATTAATAACAAAAGCAAAGAAACACATTGACAACAATACAATAATAGTGGGAGACTTTAACACTCCCCTGACTGAAATGGACAAATCATCTAAGCAAAAGATCAACAAGGAAATAAAGAGTTTAAATGAAACACTGGACCAAATGGACTTCACAGACATAGTCAGAACATTCCATCCCAAAGCAAAGGAATACACATTCTTCTCTAGTGCCCACGGAACATTCTCCAGAATTGATCACATCCTAGGTCACAAATCAGGTCTCAACTGGTACCAAAAGATTGGGATCATTCCCTGCATATTTTCAGGCCACAATGCTTTGAAACTAGAACTCAATCCCAAGAGGAAAGTCGGAAAGAACTCAAATACATGGAGGCTAAAGAGCATCCTACTAAAGAATGAATGCGTCAACCAGGAAATTAAAGAAGAATTAAAAAAATTCATGGAAACCAATGAAAATGAAAACACAACTGTTCAAAATCTTTGAGATACAGCAAAGGCAGTCCTGAGAGGAAAGTATATAGCAATACAAGCCTTTCTCAAGAAACAAGAAAGGTCTCAAATACACAACCTAACCCTACACCTAAAGGAGCTAGAGAAAGAACAGCAAATAAAGCCTAAACCCAGCAGGAGAAGAGAAATCCTAAAGATCAGAGCAGAAATCAATGAACTAGAAACCAAAAGAACAGTAGAACAGATCAATGAAACTAGGAGCTCGTTCTTTGAAAGAATTAACAAGATTGTTAAACCGCTGGCCAGACTTATCAAAAAGAAAAGAGAAATGACCCAAATCAACAAAATCATGAATGAAAGAGGGGAGATCACAACCAACACCAAAGAAATACAACAATTATAAGAACATATTATGAGCAACTCTATGCCAGCAATTTAGATAACGTGGAAGAAATGGGTGCATTCCTAGAGATGTATCAACTACCAAAATTGAACCAGGAAGAAATAGAAAACCTGAACAGACCTATAACCACTAAGGAAATTGAAGCAGTCATCAAAAATCTCCCAAGCAACAAAAGCCCAGGGCCAGATGGCTTCACAGGGGAATACTATCAAACATTTAAAGAATTAATACCTATTCTCCTGAAACTGTTCCAAAAAATAGAAATGGAAGGAAAACTTCCAAACTCATTTTATGAGGCCACCATTACCTTGATCCCAAAACCAGAAAAAGACCCCATCAAAAAGGAGAATTACAGACCAATATCCTTGATGAACATGGATGGAAAAATTCTCACCAAAATACTAGCCAATAGGGTCCAACAGTACATTAAAAGGATTATTCACCATGATCAAGTGGGATTTATCCCTGGGCTGCAAGCTTGGTTCAACATCCGCAAATCAATCCACGTGATACAATACATTAACAAAAGAAAGAACAAGAGTCATATGATCCTCTCAATAGATGCAGAAAAAGCATTTGACAAAGTACAGCATCCTTTCTTGATCAAAACTCTTCAGAGTATAGGGATAGAGGGTACATACCTCCATATCATAAAAGCCATCTATGAAAAACCTACAGCGAATATCATTCTCAATGGGGAAAAGCTCTCAGCTTTTCCCTTAAGGTCAGGAACGTGGCAGGGATGTCCACTCTCACCACTGCTATTCAACATAGTATTAGAAGTCCTAGCCACAGCAATCAGACAACAAAAAGAAATCAAAGGCATCCAAATTGGCAAAGAAGAAGTCAAACTCTCACACTTTGCAGATGATATGATACTGTATATGGAAAACCCAAAGACTCCACCCCAAAACTGCTAGAACTCATACAGGAATTCAGTAAAGAAGCAGGATATAAAATCACTGCACAGAAATCAGTGGCATTCCTATACACCAACAACAAGACAGAAGAGAGACAAATCAAGGAGTTGATCCCATTTACAATTGCACCCAAAACCATAAGATACCTAGGAATAAATTTAACCAAGAGGCAAAGGATCTGTACTCAGAAAACTATAAAATACTCATGAAAGTAATTGAAGAAGACACAAAGAAATGGAAAAACGTCCCATGCTCATGGATTGGAAGAACAAATATTATGAAGATGTCAATGCTACCTAGAGCAATCTACACATTCAATGCAATCTCCATCAAAATACCATCCACCTTTTTCAAAGAAATGGAACAAATAATCCTAAAATTTGTATGGAACCAGAAGAGACCCCGAATAGCCAGAGGAATATTGAAAAAGAAAAGCAAAGCTGGCGGCATCACGATTCCGGACTTCCAGCTCTATTACAAAGCTGTCATCATCAAGACAGTATAGTACTGGCACAAAAACAGACACATAGATCAATGGAACAGAATAGAGAGCCCAGAAATGGACCCTCAACTTTATGGTCAACTCATCTTTGACAAAGCAGGAAAGAATGTCCAATGGAATAAAGACAGTCTCTTCAACAAATGGTGTTGGGAATATTGGACAGCCACATGCAGAAGAATGAAACTGGACCATTTCCTTACACCACACACAAAAATAGACTCCAAATGGTTGAAAGACCTAAACGTGAGACAGGAGTCCATCAAAATCCTAAAGGAGAACCCAGGTAGCAACCTCTTTGACCTCAGCCGCAGCAACTTCTTCCTAGAAACATCGCCAAAGGCAAGGGAAGCAAGGGCAAAAATGAACTATTGGGATTTCATCAAGATAAAAAGCTTTTGCACAGCCAAAGAAATAGTCCACAAAACCAAAAGACACCCGACAGAATGGGAGAAAATATTTGCAAATGACATATCAGATAAAGGGCTAGTATCCAAAATTTATAAAGAAGTTATCCAACTCAACACCCAAAGAACAAAGAATCCAATCAAGAAATGGGCAGAAGACATGAACAGACATTTTTCCAAAGAAGACATCCAAATGGCCAACAGACACACGAAAAAGTGCTCCACATCGCTCAGCATCAGGGAAATCCAAATCAAAACCTCAATGAGATACCACCTCACACCAGTCAGAATGGGTAGAATTAACAAGTCAGAAAACGACAGATGTTGGCGGGGGTGTGGAGAAAGGGGAACCCTCCTACACTGTTGGTGGGAATGCAAGCTGGTGCAGCCACTCTGGAAAACAGTATGGAGGTTCCTCAAACAGTCGAAAATAGAGCTACCATACGATCCAGCAATTGCACTACTGAGTACTTACCACAGAGATACAAATGTAGGGATCCGAAGGGGTATATGCACCCCAATGTTCATAACAGCAATGTCCAGAATAGCCAAACTGTGGAAAGAGCCAAGATGTCCATTGACAGATGAATGGATAAAGAAGAAGTGGTATATATACACAATGGAATATTATGCAGCCATCAAAAGGAATGAGATCTTGTCATTTGCAACGACGTGAATGGAACTGGAGGGTGTTATGCTGAGTGAAATAAGTCAATCAGGGAAAGACATGTATCATATGACCTCACTGATATGAGGATTTCTTAATCTCAGGAAACAAACTGAGGTTTGAACGAGTGGTGGGGGGTGGGAGGGATGGGGTGGCTGGGTGACAGACATTGGGGAGGGTATGTACCATGGTGAGCACTGTGAATTGTGCAAGACTGTTGAATCACAGATCGGTATTTCTGAAACAAATAATGCAATATATGTTAAGAAGAAAAAAGAAGAAAATAGCAGGAGGGGAAGAATGAAGGGGAGTAAGTCGGAGGGGGAGACGAACCATGAGAGATGATGGACTCTGAAAAACAAACTGAGGTTTCTATAGGGGAGGGGGTTGGGGGGATGGGTTAGCCTGGTGATGGGTATTAAAGAGGGCACATTCTGCGTGGTGCCCTGGGTGTTATGCACAAACAATGAATCATAGAACACTACATCAAAAACTAATGATGTATGGTGATTAACATAACAATAAAAAAATTAAAAAAAAAGTTACTAGTGTTATAAAGAAGAACAGGACAAAAGCAGGAAATCAATCTAAAAGGAGACAGACCTTTGACTAGAACATGTTCTATTGCATTATGGTTTTAATTTTCACGTATCTCATTTTCAGTGAATGTATTTTTTAAAGATTTATTAAAATTTAAATTCAATTAACATATATTGTGTTATTGGTTTCAGAGGTAGAGGTCAGTGATTCATCAGTCTTATATAATATCCAGTACTCATTATATCACATTCCCTCCTTAAAGTCCACCACCCAGTTACCCCATCCCTCCACCCCTCCCAGTAACCCTCAGTTTGTTTCCTATGATTAAGAGTCTCTTATGGTTTGTCTCTCTCTCTGATTTCATATTGTTTTATTTTTTCCTCTCTTCCCCTATGACCCTCTGTTTTGTTTCTTAAATTCCACATATGAGTAAGATCATATGATAATTGTCTTTTCTCTGATTGACTTATTTTACTTAGCGTAATACCCTCTAGTTCCATCCACATATTTTCAAAGGGCAAGATATCATTTTTTGATGGCTGAATAGTAATGAAAATATCATTTTCTTTATCCACTCTTCTGTCGATAAACATCTGGACTCTTTCCATAGTTTGGCTATTGTGGACATTGCTTCTAGAAACATTGGGGTGCATGTGCCCCTTCGGATCACTACATTTGTATCTTTGGGGTAAATCCCTAGTAGTGCAATTGCTGGGTGTAGGGTAGTTCTATTTTCAATTTTTTGAGGAACCTCCATGCTATTTCCAGAGTGGTTGTGACAGCTAACATGTTGGTGAGGATGTAGAGAAAGAGCTTACATTGTTGGTGGGAATGCAAGCTGGTTCAGTGAATGTATTTTAAATATTTATGGTCATTTTGTTTCCTGTGAATTTTTTCATTTTGTTTTGTCCATATTTTTCCTATTAGCTGTCCACTTTTATTTTTTGGGATTCTTTGTATATTATAATATTAATTATTTCAGTTATATATATTGCTAATGTAACTCAAGATCTGTGGTTAATATTATACTTTTTTGGTGTCTTTCATGGTACAGAAATTTTAAAATCTAATACACAAACTTGTCAGTGTTTACCTTTAAGGTTTTGTTCAAGGAGATCCTTCCCTATCCTGAGTCACATTCCCCTACATTCTCCTTCAAAAATTCTGTTTCACATTTCATATTTGTCTTTAATGCACTGGGGGCTTATGTTTTATGGTGTGATATAGGCATCTTAACATGTTCTTGCATAAAGATAACCACTTGTCCCAGGCCATTTGAAAATACTCTACCAATTTTTTTTATTGCTATTCTTTTCATATATAGAATTTCTGTGTATGTGTTGGTTCCTTCTGGTATAAATCTGTTTCTGGGATATCAGCTCTGTGTCATTGATCTGGTTTATATTCATGAACAACAGCATCCTGTCTTAATATAGCTTTAAAATAAGACCTGATTGCTATTCCTTCCTTCCAATTGGCTAAGGTATTTCAGACTCTTAGGTACTTTATATGAATTTTAAGATCATTTTGCCAAGTACCATGAAAAATCTGTTAAGATTTTAATTCAGGTTTTGCTGAATATATAGATTTGTATGAGCAAAATGGTCACTTTTATAATTGTATTTTGTCATCACTAACATGGCATATGTCTCCTGCATATTTTTGTCTTTATATAAAAATATTTTATATGTTTTATAATTTTGTTCATAAAACTATTACACACTTTTGGTTGCTTTTCCCCCTTGATATATTTTCATTTGGACTATCATTAAAAATGGCATTTTGGAAGTAGCATTTCAAATTAATTGCTGATAGTGAAAATGAGCATAAGTAATTCTTACGTAACCAACTTATACCCGGAGAACTTGCTAAACCATTTCATTAGTTCTGTGTCTATTAGTTCTCTTGGATTTTCATAAAAACAAATCGTACAGTATATGAATCATGATAAATTTATTTCTGTCTTACCAACATTTATGCCTTTGACTGACTTTTTGTGTCTTACTCTACTGGCCGGCATCCCTTGAACAGAGATCATGACAGCTGCTCGTTCTTAGTTTTGGAAGGTCTTGTAATGTTTCAGCACTAAATATACTTTTTTTGAAAAATTTTATTTTATTTTATGTTAATCACCATACATTACATCATTAGTTTTTGATGTAGTGTTCCATGATTCATTGTTTGCATATAACACCCAGTGCTCCATTCAATACTTGCCCTCTTTCATACCCATCACCAGGCTAACCCATCCCTCCACGCCCCTCCCCTCAGTTTGTTTCTCAGAGTCCACAGTCTCTCATGGTTCGTCTCCCCCTCCGATTTCCAACCCCTTCATTTTTCCCTTTCTAGTATCTCCTTTTTTCCTTTTTTTTTTTTTTAACATATAATGTATTATTTGCTTCAGAGGTACAGGTGTGTGATTCAACAGTCTTACACAATTCACAGCGCTCACCATAGGACATACTCTCCCCAGTGTCCATCACCCATCCCTCCCATCCCTCCCACACCCCACCAGCACTAAATATACTTTTTACTCTGGGATTTTTTATTTACTTTTCCAGGTTAAAGAATTTCACTTTTCTTCCTAGTTGGCTGAAAGTTTTGTTTCAATGTAATTAAATAAAAGGTATTGTTTTGCATCTGGTGCTTTTCCTACATCTGTTGAGAGGATCACATGGCTTCTCTGAAGTTCTTTGAAGACAAATGCTCTGCCTGAGTAAAATCTGAACTTGAAAAACACAAAAATCAATACTGTATATTTTCTGTGGACATAGATAGATGTAAAAGCATTTTTTAAAGGGTGGTAAGACTACATACAGAAATGATGCTAGGTGGTACTTGTGGATAGAGGGAGAGAGAAGTGGAAAGATGAGTGCAGATGGAACTGGGGATGATAGATAACTGTGAGCTCTATCTGCAATATTCTAATATTTCTCTTAAAGGGGAACATGCCTTCCATAATTGTTTTAACAATGTGTACACAGAAAAAAAAAGGCATATAAAATTAATGATGAATTTTGAGCACTAGAATATGTACAAATGCTACTTTCTGCACTTTTCTATAATTTTCTAATTTACAAGAACAACAAAAAAAGTCATTTAGAAAGTATTATTCATCTTGATTATAGATGACATAGGATTTAAATTGTTCAAGTTTGGTCTTAATTAGAATCAGAAAGTTGAAAGAATGAACTTCTTCATGCACATAATTAATCAACTAAAACTCGTGTATTTAAGTACCTAATTGAGTATGGATTGGGCAAGATAATTATATAGACATCATCTAATATAGATGGGAAATATAGACAAGCTTTTCAAAGAAGCACTGAGCCAACATGTAAATCAAAAGTGAAATATTGCTGTCACATACAGACCAAAAGTCTTTCTTGGTTGAGTCTGATTTTAATAGGCAGCAATTCCTATTCCCTTTGTATTACTAAACAAGATATATCTTTCTGCAAGTGTCTCTTTCACTCTAATTTTTATGTTTTTCTCTGTTTGGGACCCGGGAACTTGAAAAATCAACCTTTTCCCTCATATATGAAGTAAGAGTAAAATGTCCTAGCATAAGGGTTTGAACACCCAGTGCTGGGTGTTCCAGCTGACAGATGGACAGTTTGAGCATAGGCTTAGCATGTTAGCAGAATGCACATAGATAGATGGGTAGACACATATGATAGGTACGTATATGTACGTATGCACATACATATGTATAGATAATATATATTTAAATGCGATATTTCAAATAAAAAATGAAAGCTGTAATTAGAAGAATTGGAGTGGACTTAGGCTTACTTAATACTCTGGTATTAATTTATTTTGGAATGACATGTGAGGAGTGGGGTAGATGGGAGAGTATGTATCACAATTTTTCCAATGTTTTAGGCAGCTAAGCATTTAAATTTGGCCCAATGAACACATTTCCTACTGAGCAACACCAAAAAGAAGGGGTCTTTGTGACTGATTTTGTATTTTCAGACAGGTAATCCAGATATTCACCTAAGGTGTGGAAGCTGAACCAGGCGTGATGTACACAGAGTAAAGATTGAGTGGGGTATAGCTAAGGAGGGGTGTGTGTATGCGTGTGTAAAATATGGATTTAATCTTGAACAAGGTAAAAAATAATCAAGCCCTCTCTGATTAAATGTCAAATGGCTTCGAAGAAAAAATTTTTCCCAAATGGCAATAGTGGATTAGCCCCTGAAGGAAAAAGAAAAAGCTAGACTCTGAGCATAAGGGGGTCTGGGGAACATGATTGCTGCCATGAGGAAGGACACGTAGGCAGAAAGAAAAGATGGGCAAAAGGCAGGAGGAATAAGACAGATGGTATTCACACAGTCTTTCTCCTGGCAACCACACTGATGTCCTTCCCTGAACTTGTTCATGCTTCTAGAAACCTCCTCCTTTATGTTTCCCGACCCCAGTCCCCACCCTGATATGGGCAACATAAGTCCAGGAGAGGGAGAGGTCCATGGCCAGTGTATTAGTAACTCCAAATGCACAGTTAGATATGAAGCTGTTGGGAAAATAGGCTTCATTTTTGTTCTGGATGCTCACACAGCATAGAGATAGGTTTTTCACACTTTGTCATACTGTTTGAGGTTACAAATAGGAAGGAAAGGAATTGGAAATTGTTAGGCTTGAATAATGTCAGGGCCGTGTTTTATAGAAAGAGCAGATCTGAAGATACTAGAGATGCAGATCCATCTTAATCTTTGCTCTCAGGACCATTATTTTACTAAACATTAATAGTATTTTTTCAAGTGTCAGAAGTGGTTGCTTTGTGTGGTTTTATAAAGATGGATACATGAGCAAATCAGGTGCTTTGGAGCCAGGTTTGAATAGGAGCTTCACTATGCTCTACCTGAGTAAACTTGGACAAATTGTTTAACCTCTCTGATCCTCCATGTCCTCATCTATACATGAGGTAATAATACCTCCTCCCTACATTTCCTATAAGGAATAAATTATACAGTGTAATAAAACTTAGCGTAGTGCCGTGCACAGTGTAAAGTACTCAGGGAATGGTGACGGTGCTGTAGACGTGATAATTACTCAACACTGAATTTATCAATAGTATATTTTGTGTTTCTATAGCAACGGTATTATAATCCGTTGCATATAAAAACACCCAACTGCAGTGGCTTGACCAAATGGGGGTGTATTTTTTCTCATGTGCAAAAAGAGGCACCCCAGGGCTTGTATGTCTGATGGAACAAATCCTCAAGCACCCAAGTTCCTTCCATTTTCCCCATTCTGTGTCCCTTAGTGAATGACTCTAATTTCACAGTTGCAAGATTCTCCTGCCCCTTCAGGAATCATGCCTATGCCCCCCCCAATAGAAAGAAGAGAAAGATGTGGGCCAGAGAAATTCGTCCCATTTCCATCAGGAACACAAAGCTTTTCTAAAAACTCTATCTAATGGACTTCCTCTTACACATCATTGGTCAGAGTTCAGTCACATGAACATCCCTAGGACAAGGGACATTTGCTGCCCAAGCAAAGTTTGGTTCTGATAGTAAGAAAAGAAGAGAGAATAGATACTGAAGAGCGACCAGCAATGTTTGCCGTAGTTTGACATTAAGAATTATTTGCTTCCTGCCCCTCCAAATGTCTAAGTCTTTACTAATGAGAAAGTGAGAGAAAAGACATCTGTTTTGGCCTGGTTTAATAGAGGAGCTAGGTTGTGGCATGGCAAAACCTTGTATTACTTTAGGAGGAAGCAAACAAATGTTAGGTGAGAAATTTTAGTGTCTCCTAAATATTTTCCTGTCATAGAAGGCAGCATGCTATATTGGTTTAGAACAAAGCTCAGAAATCAAGGAGTCATGAGTTAGAATTAAGGCCCTGGCCACATTTGAGTGTATAACTTTGGGCGATTTATTTAATCCCTCTAGGATGTAAATCCCTGTGAGAGCAGTAGCTTTGTCATTTTTGTTACTACTGTATTCCCATTCTCTGGGAGAGAGTTTTTCTGTAGTCACTCAGGTAGTTGTTGGATGGATGGATATGTGAATGATTGAACTTCTCTGAACCCCGAATTCCTCAGCAATAAAAGGGATTAATAGAGACAATTTTTAGAGGTCATTATGAGGATTAGAGAATATATGTTTTATAGAACACTCCATTGACTCCATTGTTAGAGAAATAACAATTTCACTTGGAGCTTCCCTAAGGCTCCCTGAACCTGAGAACTCTGTGGGCTTTTTCTAAGGATCTATTCAGCCAGCTGTTCATCTCCAGGTCTACTGGCTTTTTAGACAAGCTGCACTATTGTTCCATTTAAGTTTAATAATAACACATATATAGCAAATATCCATGTAGTGTGTTTCCAAAATGGATGGAGAGGTGAAGGCGTGTGTGCACATGGCTGTGTACATGTGTGTATACACAGCTGCAATGGTGTCTTTAATTTGGATAAAAGTTAGCTCAGATTTTAATATCTGCTACATCAGACAAAGCTTGTTGCTAATTAAGGGTTAGCACACTGAATTAGCAGTAAATTAATACTCCTTTCTGTGCTAGTACACTACAGTGGCAGGAAAATTACCTAAATTAGATTCAGGTAGTGACATTTATCATGGACAACAATAATAGGGTCTAAAAGGATTTTCTGTGAAACACTGGAAGTAAAATACTTCCATGAGATCCAAAAACTCTGTCCTTATTTAGGGCAGTGACTGAATCTTAAGAAATGATGATTTGAAAGAAAATTTCCCTCAATAGCATGTGCTAAGTACACACAACAGTTAGCATTGGCTGATTTACAGGGTTTATGGGGAGCTTCAGAATTCAGGCCTAGAATGGCCTCATGCTGATAATGTGGAAGTTGCCAAATTGGATTACATTGGAAGCAAACCCTACACCAGCAACCCATCAACAGGCAGACGATTCTCTCTAACACTCATAAGCCATTTCATAATTCACCACCATCAACTCCTCACCATTACATGGTGGGGTTTTGGCACCAATGCCAAAGCTGGATATCTTCTGTGGGGTAAGTGGTACTTGCTCAGACTTTCTAATTTAAATTTATTGACTAGGTGATACTGTATTATCCATGACCATTTAAAATGTGTTCTATGACAAAGTAGAGAGTGCCACCAAATGCAAAAGTAACTACAACAAGCTTGGTGCCATATCTTTTCAGAGAAGAATGATTCACTCCTGTCACATACATTGTGTCATTATGAAGAGACTTAATTTCCAACCTCATGGAACATAGACTGTAGGAAAACATCAAACAGTGCCTGCCCATCCCTCCTCTGAGCTCAATCGTTCCTGAGGCCCTCTCTGGCCAACTTTGATGTTTGGACCCTTGGGCCCCATTGAGTATTTGTCTGCTTTGTGTTTCTGCCCTAGCCATTCACCCTGCTCTGGCTTATAATGGGAATATTGACTGGCCATTGACTAGGCCTGGGCAGGCAGACTTTGCAGTAATTATGAATGAAAGATGTCAGTGGCAAAGCATCTCATTCCAGATATTTCTACACATAGTCGATATCGGCTTTTGAAAGCGTGACTGAGCTCCAAATGGCTTGCCATCATAAGGGAATGACCAATTGAATAGCTATTATTTCATCCAATTGATGCTGTGCTTTTTGTGCAAAGGGAAACAGGAATGCAGAAGCATGCACATTTTACACCAGCCTGGTTCTTGCTTTCAATAGCTGCTGAAAAATATTAGCTATTTTCCCTAGGAAGCCAGCTCCTGGGGAGAGGCTATACATTGCAAGTGGAAAACTATGTTAATTTTCAGCAAATGTAACAAAAACTAGAATTTTCTACCCAAACTTAATCATTGATGCATTTACTCCCAACAGAAAGAAGAGTATTTCCTGGAAACTCTTGAATCCTGCTTCACCAGGAAAATAGAGTATGGCTAAGAAAAGAGTCCAGATTAAAACACAATATCCTATTGGTCTTGTGGAAGATCCATGAATCCAGGCAAGGACAAAAATGAAGCCTTCCATCTCATGACTGGCTTGGGTAATCTGAGATCCAATCCACTTTGAAACAGAAGATATCTTTCTTCTCACATTCTCGATGCCCCTGCATGTCAGAGCCACTTTACATTCTTATGATGATTATCCAAATATTTACAGAGACTTTTTCATTTGTCCACAGTTATCTTGGTAATAGAGCCTTAATTTTTCTACCAAATAGTCAAAGCAGTTACTTGGTACCTTTCAGAACAACATATCCCAGTTCCTGTAATGTGCATAAAATGCCAGTTTGGTTGAGCGGAGTTGGGGGTGGGATTCATATCAGGCAGTTACAACTGCCCCAAGGGACACAGCTAACAAGCAGCAAAACCATGAACTGACTCCAGAGCTAACACCTCTAATCACTGTGCTTTATAGTCTCCACTGTGGGCCTATAATAGCAGAAAGATGAGTTCATGGTAGTGGCATATAGAAGTAATAATAATAGTATCAAGGATAGCATCTGACATTATTGAGTTCTTACTATGAGCAAGATGTTGAGGCACTAAGCATTTTCATGGATTATCTTTTTTCTCAAAACAATCCTATGAGATAAATGCTATTATCATCCCCATTTTGCAGAAACTGAGAATTTCAGAGAATTTAAGAGATTTGCTCAAGGAAGAAATATTACATGACTGAGCTAGCATTTCAAGCTAAGAGTCAGATGTCATTCCTTGTTGCCTTCTGCTCTGGCCTGCTGCCCTAGAGGAAAGAGAGGAGAGGCCTACTAACATCGTGGGGGGTGGGGACCAAACGCTGGTCATGGGGACCTTTCAAACTTAGAATAACACAGACAAATCAGATTTCAGGTCAGGTTTGGTTTGCCTTCTCCCTTCAGGCAAGTGTTGAGACCAGTAGCCACGTGGGCCTGTTTGCAGGAAATTCTTGGGTTCTTCAGAAAGAAACACGAACCATGGGAATGAAGAGATCATGGTGCACTGAAGCACGTATTTCCTGCAAGAGAGTGTGCTTGGTTCTGTAGTAGAATGATCTCAACAACTCCTCTGATGTTTGTGTCGAAACCTTCTTCCTACACATGAAGAATCTAAAGCTCAGACATGCTAGGTAACCCTCACATGTTTCCCACCGTGAGAAAAAAGGACAGGGTCATGCACAGGTCTTTCTGACTTCAGAATGTGTGGTATTGGGGAGCAGAACTCTGAAAGGTGACTGCATGTTTGAGATCCTCACTCCCACCTCCACACCAGAGCTGCATCCGGCCCCTGTCATTCCATTTGCCTCTAATCAGATTCTTCTGGGGAGAAGGACTTGGTTCTCTTTCATGACAATGTACTCCTTTAGGAAAACTTAGCAGGGTTGGTACTGCTCCTAAGAAGCCACATTGGAAATTTGTGTGGCAATTACTAGTTACTGCAGTGATTGATGTTTGCAATGACTTGCATTTAGTAGGTGGGAGTTGAGAATGCTAAATATCCTGAATATCCTGAACAGCCCAGTTCCTGCAAGAAACTTCCACATGTCGTTCAAAATTTCATGGAAGTGCAAACACCATTTGTACCTCTTCAAGCCTTGAACTTCAGTTTACATGCCAAGTATAAAATAACCTCCTCAATGTTCTATATACTGTATTTTCCAGGGATGCGGATGCTGGGTAAATGGTAAAAATGGCACTTCATTGCACAAAAATAGCCTTTACCAGCACCCCTTCAGGTTTTCCAAGGCATACTATGGGATTTGTATTAGTATTCTCTTGCTGCATAACAAATTACCACCAACTTCAGACAACATGCTTTTTTTTTTTTTTTTTTTTTAATAGGCTCCATGCCCAGCATGAAACCAAACACAGGGCTTAAATTCATGACCCTGAGATCAGGAGTCAGACATTTATTCAACTGAACCACCCAGGCACCCCAGCAGCACACAATTATTATCTCTCAATTTCCCAAGGTCAGAGATCAGCATAGCTTAGGTAGGGGCTTCAGGTCTCACAAGGCTGCGACCAATGTATCAGCCAGGGCTAGAGTCTCATCTGAAAGCTCCACTGGAGAAAGACCCACTTTGAAGTTCACTCAGGTCGCTGACAGATTTTATACTCATGGTTTGACTGAGGCCCTCTGTTCCCTCTGTCGGCTGTCAGCCAGAAGTTGCCCTCAGTTCCTTGACATGTGGCTCTCTCCTTAGGGCAGCTCACAAGATGGCAGCTTGCTTTATCAGTGCAAATGAGGAGAGTCTACTACAATATGGGAGTTATAGTCTTAAGTAACAATGACAGAAGTGGCATCCCATCACCTTTGCCATATTTTATTGATTAGCAGCAAGTCCTACCCAGGACTCAGTGGGAGGGGGCTACACAAGGGCATGAATACCAGCAGGCAAGGGTCACTGGGGGTCATCTTAGAATCTGCCCATCATAAGCACCCAAGCCTGAGGTTCTACAGCCTCGTACCAATGCTTGGGAGTGGAGAATTGCACACTAACTTCCATCAGAGGGAAGTTTTGGAATAGATTGTGAGTAGCTGCTGTCGGAAGCGTTTCTACATTTATTTGGGCCATCAACCCAGGCTCAGAATCCAGTACAATGCCATCTCCTTAACTAAACAGATATACCAGAGGAGCACCTGGGTGGCTCAGTTGGTTAAGCGTCTGCTTTCAGCTCAGGTCATGATCCCAGGGTCCTGGGATCCAGCCCCGCATCAGGCTCCCTGCCGCTTCTCCCTCTCCCTCTGCTTATGCACGTGCACACGTGTGCTCTCTCTCTGTCAAAGAAATAAAATCTTTAAGAAGATATACCAGAATTACATTCAGCAGAGTGGGCTGTAAGTAGTAAGGTTAACTTGGACAGGGTAGTTCTTAGCAGGGAGGTCTTCTAGTCTCCAACCTGCCATCCCCATTTTTGTTTCATTATTTTTTTATTCAGTGTCTCCTTGAGGTTTTCATCTCAAAGTTTTCTGCATCAAGATGATGGTTTGTGTGTGAAGTGTTCATTTTTAATTACATGGGCTTGGTAATAGGTGTGTGGTCATTTTGGATCAGGCTTGGATGCAAAAATCCTTATTTTCAGCTGATTATATCTTGAAAGGATTTGCAGACCCAGGCACCTGGAAATTGGAATGCATCATTGTTTACTAGATGGACATCAAAGGACAGAAACTGAAGCGGGGGGTGGGGGACAATAGCAGTTGTGATTCTTAAATCAGACACAGTGAAGGTGGATTGAGTAAAGCATGATAAATTGGGATTGGAAGGGAGGGTCTAAATGCCCACCCTTTCATTGCTTCTTGAGTGGTGAAGTGACAAGCCATAGCCAAAGCTGCCATAAGTCCTTCCCACAGGGCAGGGTTTAGAAGCAGGTCAAACATAATGTGCTAGTTTCTAACGGCAGCAGGCAGGATGTTGTATAGAAGGCAGGCCTTCTCAGGGCAGTGAATTAGGAGCAGAATACCTACCTCATGAGTTACAGAGGTTTGGGGGCCCCTTTTGAATCTTGACTCCTGTAGTGTGACCAGGTGGCCATGAGAAAGAGCCTTGTTTCTGAAGCTACAGGGGTAAAAGTCTTGGGACTCAGATGCTCTAGAGTAGAGATAAGAGCCATTGAGTCTTGGACCTGGAAGGAACTTTTAGAGAGCCCTTGTATCTAACACTTCATTTGACAGATGGAGAAACTCTTATCCAGAACAGCAATGAGACTGAGGCAAGGCCATGTTGATGTAGGCTCAGAACCCAGATGTCTTATGCCCTTTTTACCCTTGCATTTTCCTTTTTAAAGTTGGTACCCCAAAATGCTGATGTCCTTATGGTCTTCACCAACTTGGAATGGGAGAAGCAAGGTTTTGTTTTGTTGGTTTTGAGAATGGGTTTCTGGCCACTTCTCCTAGGAGTCATACATTGTACAACTATCCCATCCTGTCTTCCAGTGACTCTCCCAGTGAGAGTTTGTACATCTCTGCCCCATTTAATCCCAGTAATCCATGTGACTTGTTTTGGCCAATGTGATGTGAGTGAAAGTGAAGCGTGTTGCTTAAGAGGCCAGCTCAAAGTTTGCCACCTCTTCTTCTCTGCCATGAGACGGGCAATGTTGCAGACAGAGGCTTCCCAAAGTGAAGACAATGTAGGACAGAGCTATGGCCAGCTGGTGATGACAGGCAGTAGGAACCACCTTTGTTATGGGGGTGATTCAGGCTGCCTCCACAGCATGATCTGGCACATCCTATCAGACTCAAGTAGGTGGATGGACTACATACATATACCTGCATGTAGACTCACCTTTTCCAGGTACTAGCTCTTCTTCCAGTTTGCCTTTCCTTTGTATGTCCCCATCTCTATGAATAACATCCCCTCCCTCAAGGAGTCGGGGGTCATACTTGCCTCCTCTTCCTCCTCTTCCAACCAGCTACCAAGTGCTTCATTTCTACTTTCTGTGCCTCCCGGCTACATCCCCACTGTCTCTGCCTGTGAGCAGGCCACTCATTGCTACTCCAGCTGCCAAGCTGGCTGCTTTTGGCCCCAGCCTTACCCTGCCCCTCCAATCTGTTCTCCATAAGTGCCAGAGGCAGCAAATCCCATTGGAAACTTTTAACAATGGTGCTGCAAGATCAGATTTAATACAACCTACAAAGTCCTTCTGGCAATGTCCCCGTTTATCTCTCACTGTGTTACTACTGGGACCCTCCTCTTCATTCTCATCCACTTTCTCTTTTTTGTTTTAATTTATATTAGGCTGCCTTTCCACTTGGAAGCCCTGCCTCCCACTTGAACTACTCAGCTACCAGACACCCTCATGCCTCTCCCTTCTGCCCACCCCCCAATTACTTGGCTAGCTCCTACTCACTCCTTGAACCTCAGCACAGGGTTATCTCCTCTGGGAAGTCTTCCCTGATTGCCAGAGTTGGATTTGGGTGTGAGTCCTCTGATCCACAGTACCCTGTACTTCCCTCATCGCTACTCTTTGTGACCCTATACTTTGTCTGATATGTGACTGTTCTGCATAGACTATATTCTCTGGGAGGTCCTCAACACTCTGCAAAGCAATATCTAGCACATAAGCGATGATCCTTAAATATTTGCTATTGAATATTGTTATTTTCATCCTGAAAGTGAAAGAAAATAATACCTGGATACTGGAATAAAATACTTTATCTTGAAAATAGGTTCTTTTGGATACCAAGTGTTTATGTTTTGTGTGTGGGAAAGATAAAGCTGTTGGAAGCAACTAGAACCTTCAAAAATAGAAGGAATAAGCTATATATATAGTGTAAAATATGGGTCATAGTTGTATCTGTTCTGAGTGTGTAATAAATCACAAATTTTTCATCAAGAAGTAAATATTTAAAAACAAAGCAACACGAGCACCGGGGGACTTTGGTGAAGAGTGTGAGGTGAGGAGGGGCCAGGGGATGAAGACGAACCTGCTTGGACTTGTGGGTCCAGGAGGATTCAGTTGGGGGTGTGTGTTTGCATGAGAATAGTGTTTTATGTTTAAAAATACTTCCTCAAGAGATTGTTCACCAGAGAGTCCAACTTTCCCTCCTTGTTCTGTGCTGCAAACACGACCTGATTTCAGGAAACTGAGTTGGAAGAGATGCTAGGAAATAAGAATCAGTGGAGTCAGTTAGTTAGGAGAGCTGGGGTTGCCAGAGCATCCTGCAGATCTGGTGGTTGATGAATAGATCTTAGTGGTTGTTGTTAATTTTCTGGTCAGAGAAACCCAAGTTGGTAATGGTCTTTATTTCAGTGACTCTGAGGGAATGATTTCCAGTGCATATGGATACACATCTGAATTGTGGGTCTGTTTCTGCTGCTAGAGGGTCCTCCCTTGTGGTCAGTCCAGAATGTAAGGCAGCTTGGGAACACTGAGCCTGGATCCCCCCACATTCCTCGAGGAGGAGAACCATGAGGTGTGTTTGCCATCTCTTCACTCTGAATGATCCCAGACCCTCACATTGACTATATAACTTGACTTGGGCATGGCTGCCAGATAAAAAGACTGTATAAGTATGTTGGGGTGCCTAGGTAGCTCATTGGTTTAAGTGTCCAACTCTTGATTTCGGCTCAGGTCGTGGTCTCAGGGTTGTGGGATTGAGCCCCGCCTCAGACTCTTTGCTGAGTGTGGAGCCTGCTTAAGATTCTCTCTCTCCCTCTCTGCCCCACTGCTGCTCACTCAATCTCTCTCTCTCAAAAAATTAAAATTAAAAAGAAGACACTAAGTATGTTAGGTATTTAGGTAGAATGACAGGCTGACAGAGAAGTGGCTGGCTGGCTGGCTATTACTGTGCAGATGTATGGGTAGATAAAAGAAGACATTCTAAGGGTCACAATGTTGGCCTGGGCTGGGGAGGACAGGCACCGGGGCCTCCCACAGCCGCCCATTACCCTGCCCGCAGCCCCGCCTGTGCCACCCCCTTGGGGTCAGTGCTGCCCGGCATCTCTCGGCAGGGCCCCAGCAAGGCTCCCGCGACAAGCAGGACCCAGGCTGCCTCAGGCCAGTCCATTGCCTACACCCTCTGAGAGCAGGGTGAAGGTGGCCACAAGCCAAGGGCTAGACAGCTTACCCGCCTTGACTGACAGCACGGGGGCCAGCTTGCTGTTGTCCTTGAGCAGCTCCCCCAGGAGCTTGGGCGAGATGGTGAGGAAGTTGCAGCCTGCCAGCGCTTTGATCTCACCGGTGTTGCGGAAGGAGGTGCCCATGACGATGGTCTTGTAGTCAAACTTCTTGTAGTAGTTGTAGATCTTGGTGACACTCTTCACTCCTGGGTCGACACGCTGTGTTCCTAAAAAAAAAAAAATAAATAAAAAATAAAAAATAAAAATAAAAATTTATTTAAAATGATTTTTAAAAGTTTTCGTAGTCAAACAGAGTATTAGGGACACCAAGTTAAACAAAAGTGTGCTGCGGGACTTCTCAGAGCCTATAAGGCTAACACACTTTGGAATCTAAAAGGGAATAATTGAGTATGCAGAGATCTGAAAAGTTCCAGAACCAAAGAATGCATTTTTTTTGGAACAGGTGATTAAATTTCAGAGAACCAGTGTTCCTTGGAACACAGCTGGGGAACACCCACACTAGATCTTTACTAACTTTTCAGTTGGTTTAGGTTAAGGTCCAGGCATAGGCAGGCAAGGGAATTCTGGATTAATTAAATCTTTATTAATTGAATCCCAAGGCACATACCTCTCCCTGACACCATTGTGGGTGGGTGCCAGAGCAAATCCTCCTTTTTGTTGCGATCAGGAAGCATGCTAAGCCCTCAAAGAGAGTTGCTATGCTAGAATCTGAAAAGCTATCTTGTTTTCTAGAAGCTTAAGGTGGCACTGCAAAACAGGCAAGAAATATCACCTAGGTAGACATTAGCTGTATAAACTGTGGGGGCAGCCGGCACAAGTTCTCGCTCCTCTCAGCTTTCTTGGAGCCTTAAAAAAAACTACCCATGGAAGTTTGCGTTTTGATTTTCCCCTTTTCATCATATATACATTTAAAAAAGCTCTTGTTACAACCACAGCACGCTGGAATGGAATGCAGAGGGGGAGGTTAAAGTTCACTGGTAGGCAGAGGAGCCTCCCATGGGCTCCAGAGTTTAGTGGACAGCTGAGAATTGAAATATGGAAAATAAAGGGATTTCTGTGACCCTCTTCGTGTTGTATGAGGCAGAATATCAGAATGCCATCTCCACTGTTAAGGAAATGGGACTCCAACCTTTCCATTTATATTCTGGTTCAGTGTCTCAGTTTGGTGTATTTTTATGCTTTTGCTATTTATTGATTTGACCAACGTGAATCACCATTGGGCAAACAGGGCCGCATTAATGCGTTAAAAGCTCATTATGAGGATAATGGACACCAAGTAAAAAGGAATCAAATGATGTGAGTGTAAAAGGTTTTTCCCTAGACAGCTGAAAATAAATTGAAAACAAATTCAATTAAAATAACATTCAACCTTTTTATTCCTTCCGTGGTGTGATTCCTCTAAAGGAGTTGCCCAGAGCTAGCACTCTGCTCGGAAAGGCCGCCCCTCCCTCATCTGCCAGACCCTGGAGGGCTTGGCGCAACGGGCCCACTAGGGGCTCTGCTCCTGGAAGCGGTTCTTTGCAACCAGGAGCCCAGGCCTCCCCCAGAGATCTCTCCCTCTGTTTGCCCCAAGCCTTTCTGCTCGCTCTTGCTTAGAACTCACAGAGACCCTTTGAGGCAAGGCGAGTTCCTCTCCTCTCATGGCTCAACCTTATGCCCCAAAGTCAAGGCTGGGTCTGTCCCAGCCTAAGCCCACAGGCACCCCTCCCGCGGCTGTAAGCCTGCCCAATGGTTTTAAAGTTGGTGCATTTCTTTGCTTCTTGTGATGTGTTGTCCTAGCCATAGTCACCCCCGACAAGGTGTGTCAGTTTCTCGGGGCTGCTATCACAAAGTACCACAAACTGGGTGGCTTCACACAACAACAAATGTTATCGTCTCACAGTTCTGGGAGCTAGAAGCATCAATAAAATCATGCTTCCCTGACATCTGGAGGGCAGTCTTTCCCTGCTTCCTCCTGGCCTCTGGATGTTTGCTGGCCTCGTTTGGCATCCCGTGGCTTGCGGCTGCCGCACTCCATCTCTGTCTCTGTCACCCTGTGCTGTTCTCCCTGTGGGTCTCTGTCTTCACGGGGCCGTCTTCTTATAAGGACACCAGCCGTGCTGGGTGAGGGGCCCACCCTACTCCAGCTTGACCTTCTCTTAACAGATTATGTCTGCAGTGACCCTATTTCCGAATAAGGTCATTTTCTAAAGTGTGGGGCGGGGGGGGTGTTGGGACTTCAACAATGGGGGAGACACAACTCAGCCCATAACTGGAAGCTGTAGTTGGCTGGCCTTCTCCCCTCTGCCCTTTTGCCCCGGACCTGTCACTTCTCCAAGGCAGATGTGCAAAGCAGCCGGAAGGGTTCTTCTAGTTTGAATCAGATCCCGACATTCCTCTCCTTCAAGCTGCGGAAAGGCTTTCACAGGACCGAAGCTAAAAATCCAATGTGGACAAGGTCCTGTAAGGTCCAGCTCTGCTGCCCCAAGCCTTTCTTTACTTGTGGCCCCTTTACCGAAGGCTCTCCCCGTTCCACCCCAGTCCACACTCCCCTACTCTTTGCCTGGGTTTTGCCTTCCTCTCTTGTCAAAGTACCCCTTTGGATATTGCCTCTTCCAAGAGGCCTCCCAGATTGCTCCAAAATCATACCCTGACACAGCCTGTTTTTCTCCCTTGCTCTCCTACGTGCTTATCACAGCTGTTTTTAGGTAATTATCAAAGCGGTTATTTGTTTAATGTCTATCTTACACAGAGGTTCGCTCTGGCCAATGGGCTACATTTGGCCCATGACTTATTTCTGAAAGACCCTTGAGATAATGATTTTTATAAGGGTTGTGGGGGGGGGCAGGGAATAGGCAAAGAAATTAATGCTACAGGGACTGCATGTGACCTCCAAAACCTCAGAGGTTTACCCTCAGGCTCTTTGTAGAAAGTTTTTTGGCCCCCCGTCTTGCCCATGGCCAGCACCCCAAGAGCCAGGAGCTTGTCTGCTTTATTCACTGCTGTATCTGGAAAACCTTATAAGGTCCCTGACACCTCATAGGTTCTCCAAACACATAAGATAGAGAAATTCTTCACTGGATGGTTGGTTCACAATGACTGTCAGTTAGGCTAGGAGAGATGAATCCTTTAATAACAGCCAGAGGGAATTTTGTGGTAGCAGATAGAGATTTTGATAACCTGGTAATTCAGTCTTTTAATAAATACTTAGGACTGGTAATCTAGGTGCTTGGGAAGGGGAGGGTTAGAGCACTTCCCTAGGGTAACTCATCTAGAGGGGACAAGATACAAAGCGTGAGGAAGGTTTTAACCAGGGAAACCTTAGCTACAGCAGTAAAAAATTGCTACAGTGGCAAGAAATTTCCACAGTGCCTTGCTGAAAGTTCAACTTGTCTTTTGTGGTAGGGAGGAGGCAAACAGAAGGAATACTCTAATTTTATTTTCTCAAGACACCTTCCCCTAGTGACAAACAAGTGCTCCCCAAAAGTGCCTCTGGCCCAAACAGGACTATCCCTCATGAGTCAGACCCCAGGTTCATTGTCCTCAATGTCCAGGCTATAACGGACGAAACAAAATGTTTAGCATCCCCAACCCCAGACTAAGTGAGGCAGTTTACAGTCTTGTTTAGCTCCTGGACACTCTTGAGGTGACAGCTGGGGGCTTCTGCCACCTGTAGTCAAAGGGCTCAGCCCTTGGTCAGCCACCATCTCTTACTGCCAGGCGTTATCAGGAAGGCTGTCATTTGAAATTTGGCTTCAAGTCTTTTTTTTTTTCTCCCCAGGTTGCTGCAGTTTTAATGCCTATTTTCAGAATCAGGTAGAATCTGAGGTGCATGATCTGCTGGTTGCCTAGCTTATAATTCAATGATTCTTTCAAAATTTCCCGTCGTGAGTCTGAAGGAATAGAGCTTAAGGGTAGCATTAAGCTGTATATGAGGCTGTATTGTTCTTCCCACTTTTGGCTAAAGTAGAATCGGTTTGTCTTGGCCTTAACTCTAAGCCTTCCTACCAGAACTTACCAGGATCTTTTATTTCTTAGCAGAATTTAAATTTTCCTTTAAACACTGAGCCCTGGAGAGGGGCCTTTGTCTTCCAAATGTGCTGTTGCTTTATGAGACAGCTGGTAATGCTCTTCCTCCCTCTGCCTCACGTGGCTGTCACTTTATCTTCCTACAGGTCTCTGCTTCAAAACCCTGCCCGCATCCTGGGGGCTTTGTTCGGCACCGGACCCTGGGCAGGCCTGTTTTTGAGGTGCCTGGCCACTTCCTGGCCCAAATGAAAAGCCAAATTGAGTGCCTGTATTTTAGAATATTTAAAGCATTTTAAATCATTTTATTTTTTGTGCATAACAATACAACGAAACTCAAATTCATTTATTTGAAGATGATGGAGAATTTATTTGGTGAAAGAATGTGTAGCATAATGAGTCCTATGGGTTGGGAGGGCGGCAGGTCCTGGCACATGCCCTCGATTCGAGTGGCAAGATATGATCATTATTCAGTCCCATCAGGTTTGCTCTGTGCCTTGGTGTGGACCATCATCTGGAGGAGCCATTAGCATGGGACATGGGAGGCCCTTTGAAATGAGAAGTCTGGCCAAACACCTCCTGGTTCTTCTCTGTGGTGAAAAGTTCTTTGTCTTCCTCACTGGTTTCCCAGTATCGTTTCCTGTTGATTCTCTTCAGAGTTTGCTTTCTGATTTGCCACTATGTGTTTTACCTGTTGGTGTTCTGCCTTCCCCTCCCCCTAGCAGGTAAATTCCCTGAGAGTGGGGTTCACGTAGTACCGGTCACCCTGGTAGCCTCAGTGCTCGGTCCCCAGCGGGCCCTGTGAGGGAGGGAGTGACAGGACCTGGCCAGGGCTGGGGATGGATGTCTGTGGGGCTGTCTGCAACACACAGGGGCATGCGGCCCAGTTCACCAAGCCCTGCCCCATGTTGGGCGGCGGTTCGACACTCAGGCCAACCACCTGGTCTAGCCACTGAACCTGCCTGCATTTGGTCACCAAGGCTCAGCTCCTCTGGGCTCCCTGGCTCCACGGCTGTGCTAAGCTTGCTCAGTTTGAAGGTTCTGAATGTGAGGAACTAGGTAAATCTTTTGTCCCCTTACCTTACTTTCCTCTTGTTCTCCTTTCTTTCCTGCTTTTGAGTTTATGCAGTGACTCATCTGTGAATCTCCCTGGGTTCCGCTGTCTTTCCATTCTCCAGAATCGCTCCTTACTTACTCCAGCCATCGTGGATCCTTGATCTCTCGTTCTGGGTCCCCGTTGTCAGCACGGGGTAGGGGTCAGCAAGGAGCCCGTTCCCTGGGACGCCTCTGCTAGTGATCTTACCCTCCATTGCATCCGTGAGCTCCCCATCTGATTGTGTTGTTTGGTCTTTCGGTGTTAATTGATTGTACAAGTGTGACTTCTGGAGGGAGGCAGCCTGGGTTGGAAGCCCAGCTCCAGCATTAACTAGCTGTGAGTCTCTGCAAGCTGTTTCACCTTGCTGTGCCTCAGTTTCCTCACCTGTAAAATAAGGATAGCAATAGTATCTTCCTCCCAGCATGGTTGTGAGGGTTGAATACATTGATATAAGAAATCACATGTGACAATTGCTGGCATACAGCAGGTGCTCATATGGGTCAGCTTCTTTATCATTTGCACATTTGGCTCAGGAACGGTCTCTTAAGGGGTCCTCTTGTGGGGTGCTGGGAGCCTTCTATTGTGTGTGAGGTATAAGGGCAATTGTTTGTCTAGACAGGGCTTGGCCCAAGCTGCTCCCTGTAGAGGGGAGCTGGAGCCCTTAGCAGTGACCCCTGGGATGGTCCCGTCTCTCTCCCTGATTAAGTGGGGCAGAGCACCAGCCATGATGCTCAGTCTGCCTTTCTTTCTGATGGCCATGTTGCCTGACAGCTGGCTGAGGCCCTGGGGAGAGGAAAGGAAACAGCAGAGGAAGCCTGGAGCCCGTGGTGGCCCGAGCTCAAGTCACGGCCAGGAAGCAACAGGCTGTGATGAACTACCAGTCTGGGAATGGAACCAAACGCTAAGGAGCAGCCTGATTAGTACATCAGGCCGGCTCCCTGCTGAATCATTGTCTGATTTGGGAATAGCAAAGGCAGGTGTTATCTTGAGAGAAGGGCCAGGGCCAGATACCACATGCCCAGCAGCACAGCAATGGAATCCAAGCTGTGACCATCCAGAGACCCTTAGTGATGACCGAGTCCTCCATGCTTCTTGGATCTCAAACCACTGGGCCTACTGCTCTCAGCTCCATTGCAGCTTATCACTAGGGTATTTATTTACATGGCTATGGGCAGCCTCCCGCAAGCAGTTCTCCCAAATAGCCAGCAGATGGCGCGGTTTCTCCTGTGTTCCAGCCAGAGGTTCTCAACTGGCAATGAGTTTTCACTGGGGAGAACCAGGCATAACAAATACCCGTTAACATTTTGAGTATAAAGTGTAGCGGCAAAATACATTGGAGTCCACAGGTTGGGATTGCAATTTATAACTTTTTTAATTTTACAAACACAAGAGGTAACATTCCTTAGAATTTACAAAAATCTTTTGTATGTATTATCGCACCAAAAAAAAAAAAAAAAAAATCTGAATAGATTTTTTTAGCCCCTTCTGGAAAATAGGTAGGCTATATCTGAGTCCTCTACCTGCATTTGATTGTAAGATTTTACATTGGCTCATTCAGTCCTAGACTATGTGGCCGTATTATCATTGCTATAATGATAGTGATAATGATAAGAACAGAAATAATGACTACTATTATGGACTAAGCATTTTACATGCACTATCTTGTTTAATGCACAGAACAACAACAAGAGGCAGGAATCACCCAGTGATTGTACTAACAAATCTTGAGAATATGTCAGTAGCCTCATGCTCGCTGTTCCAGAAGTAACCAGCATTACCAGACAAGAGATAACGAGAGAGTTAACTCACAGGAAAATTTTTCCTTTCAAATAAAAATATGGCACCTTGCCCCCGTGGCTTAATTCTCCTATGTGCAGTACCACGTCCTGGGTAGCTGGTAGAGGTAAATGTAACACAGGGCAGATTATACATTCGGTTAACAATAGCAGCTCTAACAGGTATCATTTACTTAGCTCTTACTTTGTGCCATGCCCTGTTCTAAGAGAATCTTTAAAACCTTATATCCACATCAGTGAGTAGGAGTACTTCCCACCACTTCACTGGTGAGGGAAATGAGGCCTAGAGAGGTTTAGTAATAAACGGCTAGCAAGAGACTGTTAACTCCAGAGCAAGCATTCTTATATCAGCCACTAAGTTAATGGCCTTGGGTCGTAATTACCTGTGTGAATTTGCCTCAGTTGATTTCTTGGTTTCATGGCAACTTCTCCTTTCGTCCAAGAATTTCTCAATGCTCTGTTCTCTGCCTCTGTGGGAATTATTATTATTTTTTTTTTTTTTGAGGTGGATTTTGCCTCTTTGCTTCCATCCATGCTGCTGCCAAATCAAAAATACAGCCCTAGTTGGTTAGTCTAGATTGGTGTTTGGGACACACTCAATATTCCAGGATGACTCCATATTTCTGAATTATTAAAGGGACTCGATCATTTGGCAGAGCAAATGGGCTTGTAAGATGTTGGCCTCAGCAGAGTTATTTTGTGTCCTTTTTGAGTCTTCTCCATTCAGAAGCAAAGGGCACTTTGCTCCCTTCCTCGGCAGTTTGAGTCAGCACTGGGCTCCGAGGGTCACGTCCTGCGGCTTTAATGTAGGTCTCTCTTGTTCCCTCTCCCTTCTCTCCTCCTTTTCTCTTTCTACTCCCCTTCCCTTCATCACTCGTGCACTTCATTTTCAGACACACTTGGGTACCCCATTTGGATGAGAAGAAACTGGTGAGGTATGCGTTTCAACTTCCCTTGTGCCATCAAATGTGTTCTTATTAGCACTTGGGTTTTGAAAGTGCATCATTGGCATCTAAGATGGATTTTTGTCAGAAGGGCTTATTTTCAGGCCCGGTGAACATTTCTATCTGGAGAAGACCGCTGTCTCTTACTAATTCAACAAATGGTGCCTAACGCCTTCTTATAAACCTATTGCTCTGCAAATGGGGCTGTTGCTGGCATCCTTGTTACCCCCACTCAGCCTTTCTGAGTGGCTGCTTCACCTTTCCCAAAACTTTCCATTCCTAAAGCTCAGATCAACTGCTTCCTTCTTCTCTCACCCTTACAGAATAAGAACATCTTGCGCCTAGAAAGGCATCCTGTTTCGGGGGTTGCCTGTAAAGTATGTGTGTGGTGGGGGGGCGGTTGCTGCAGAGCATGTCCTGGACCTAAGGGAGGCTTGAGGAGGCATGAAGTGCAGGTTGGCTTCCTTCTCGGTGTTGCCAGAAGAACCTTCTCCAGAGTTGTTCCACAGAATGTTATTGGCAGCCACATGCACACACACACACACGCACACACACACACACACACGCACACACACACACACACACCCCACCCACCCACACAGCCATCACTGGAAAGCAAAATGGTTTCCTGCTCAAGCAAGTGCTGGGAGCATTGAATTAAAGTGATTTCTTTTAGAGCCCTTGATTCTAAAAAGGGGCCAAAGCTTGGAGGGTTATCCACATTTTGTAGGCCAAAGAATCTCTCCTGGCAGACTATTTCATGGGGTTACTTAGTCTATGCAACGCACATTGACGTATTAAGGGGTTAAGGGGCATGATGTATGCAATCTACTCTCAAATAGTTTATAAAAATATATACTAATATGTATGTGTGAGAAATACATGTTAAAATTGGTGAATCTGGGTGCAGAGTATTAAGAGTTCTCTGTGTTTTCTTTTGCACATTTTAGTAAGTTTGAAATTACTTTAAAATACTATCCCAGAGGGTTGTTGTTTAGGGACAAGAGTCACCTTTGAGATGTCAAACAAGCATTCACACAGCACCCAAGTCAAGAACCTGCAGAAATTGTGTTGCTTATTTGTCTCTGGTCCCCCCAGATGGGGAGCTCCAGTACTCCATGAGGTAACTCCCTGGAGCTGGATGAAAAGCCAGGCATCCTGAGCAGGTTCACCATGGGAAGTCTTAGCCTATTTTTCCCTTTTAGAGGAATGGAAGTCCAGATGGTCGGAATTGTGACTGGGAAGGAGAAGGTGCGCCAAGGCAGCCTAGCACAACAGCCATTTCAGTGGAAGTTGGGAGATCCTTCTACCTCACTTGGAGAGTTCTGCATGTTTTTATGAATGCTAACCTTATTGCGAAGTATATGAATTCTAACCTAGCATTCTTAAATCTGCTAATTCTATGAATATGACATAAAAGCAGAAATGACCAAATTCAATGATCATTTGTGCCACCATTGTTAGAAATTGGCTACTCAGATATTTTCCTCAAATAGTGCCTCACATTTGCCCTTAGATGGATCTATGAGCTCTTGTCCCTGATCTGCCTCCCCTGCTCCAGTTTTCACATCCATTAGTACCAGACCACTGGGTACAGACTTCTAGCCATCAGGGTCTACTTGGAGAACTCCAGTGGCAACAGTTCTGTGTGCTCCTAAGGCTCTCATTCCCAGGGATGGTGGCTGGCACCATACAATGGTGAGGAGAACCTCTCTTCCCACAGCCTGCCATATTTTGCCACGTGCACCTCTAGGCCACCTTGCTTATGCCTAGAGCCTCTCCATTTATCTCAGGAACTGTGATTCTGCTTTGAACTAGAATTTTGCCCAGCCTCATTTGTGAAACAACAAGTACACAAATAAATAAAAAATAAAACGGACAAACAACAAAAAGTTTTTGTCTGTCAGCCCTCTGATAGTAGAATCTCAAACTCAGCCCATTATATCAGTTGGGGACACACCCAACACTTTGTACTTCTTCCCTTCCTGTTTTTCCCAGCCCAAACTCTTCTTTGTCCCCAGACACTACATGCCAGCCTGCTATGTGTATTTAGACAGTGGTTTTAAACAGCTCTCAGAAGATGGTGGTATAGTAGAGATAATCCCAGAAATTGTAATGATCCCAACTAAGTGAGCCGCCTCCCCCCCCTTTTTTTTGGTATCAAGCTCAGTGCTGAGTGCTTTGTGTGACTTATCTCATTCAGTCTTACTAATCACTAAGTTCTAGTGTTATCCCTACCTTCCTAGGGAGAAAACCAGGAAGGTAAATAACTCACTTATGATCTCATAGTTAGCAAGCACTAGGGCTTGATCAACTGTCCGGAGATGTCTTTTTCCAAGGCCTGTGTCTTTAACCCACTTCATGATTTTGATTCCCTCTCCCCAAACTGCAGAATTGATGGAGAGGGGATAGGTGTTGTCTTCCAGCATCTGGGTTCTGAGGAAGGTTGCCCAAATGACCTGTTCCCTATCATACCCACCAGGAGAGGTTGTGGGACCTTTGTGAGTCAGAATTTCCTATACCCGTGACTGTTGCAAATCTTAAGGATGAAGTTTTTAAAAACTAGCCAACTCTGACTAATCTAATAGAAGCCAGTAAAATACCTAATTCATTCACAATTTACATTTAACCCTGCAATACATTCAGTATTTTGGGAACAGTAGACCCTCTCCCTCTATTCTGTTGGCTCTGGCTGATTTTAAACTGTGTTTACTTTCCCTGGGTTCCACTGAGTCCAAGGAAACATGAGTAGCTCAAAAGCATGGTGATTCACCAAGAAAAGTTGGTTTGGGGGTTTACATCTCTAATAGAAAACCCACTGTGAGAATATTCAAAAGTAGATAATGTAGATGCACATGCTTCTTGGTAAATGGGTTTCAGATGAGAAACTTGTTGCTTCTCTGTACAGTTCGCTTCCAATCCATGCCTGAAAATATAGGTAAAATTTCTGTTCTGACAGACACTCATTTATCCTGTTTTGTACCCATAATCTACCTTTGTCTTAATTTCCTCTCCATTATGCTCAGACATTAACTAATACTAACTACAACCCCAAATAATTATTGCTATCTATTCCCTTTGTAAATATAACACCAGCACAGAGCTCGAAGAATAATGGCATATTTATAGAACGCAGCTAATTAAACTGAGTTCCAATTGCTTTCACTTTGCCATTTTCACAGCAAAAATTGGGTGGATGCTTGCATGCTTACCAGGAACAACTCAAGGTAACATAATTCAGCATTCCCAAGACAAAAATTCAGCACAAGACAAATTTACACAAGCAATGAAAATCTCATTAAGGAAGATATGAAGATCTTTTTACTACAGCCCAACCATTAAAAGGGGTATCATTTTGGTGGGTTTATTTAAGGAATAGTATATATTTCATTGTTTTATAATGGAAGTAATTGCAAGAAACTCAGTTCTTGAAGAGCACTCATTTTTAAATCTTTCTTTTCCAGTTTATGAAACTGCTTCAACATTTGCAGCCTCATAACTTCTATACTTTTTAGCAGATCTGAGCATTGTTGAACACAATGTCAAAATTGTGAATCCTCTTCTCATTTATTTCAAGAATTTGGTATTAAACACAGCTCGACCTCTCAAATAGAAGTATGGGTGTTCTAGTTGTGTGATTTCTGGAGTTTAGTTGAGCTCCTTAGCAATGGTCATATGAATGGAATTCCTCAGACAGGTCTAGCTTTTGAAAGCACATCTCAAGTTTGCCTTCTCCTCTGGGTTTATTCAAACTCAAACCAGATGCACACCACAGCTTCCCAAAACAACCAGAAAAGAAGCCATACCTGGCATTGTAAAGATGCTGGGTTCCATCTCTGTAAGAAGGAATTTGTTTTCCTTGTCCTAGCCTTGGGAGAGGAACTCACGAACACACCGGTGCTTTCAGACTTGTGCCAGTAACTGTCTTTTCAACTGCATTACTTTGCTGTGTTTCTGAATGCTGTGATGAATTTTTCTTTCTGCCTGTGTGTCATTCCTGAATTTGCTTCTATCTACTGGAAGTAGTGATTTGGCAGGCATCGGCACTTTTTCCATGTTTAATTAATTCCTCTAATTTTGTGGTAAATGAGAATAATGGGGCTTAATTTTGCTATTTATGTAAAATTGATTGGTAATTATGGAGAGCACAGGAGATTTGGCTTTACAAACGAAAATTAAGTGACCTCTCCATCATGGTGCCTTGGCATGCCTCATTCACTCGTAAGAAAAAGCAGAAATGGCAGCAAAACAGAGGTTGAATGGGAGATGAATGTAGGTTTTGTGACTTCTGTAGAAGTTGAAATATGGAAATTTGAGGGGTCTTGTTTAAAGACCTAAATGAGTTCAAACCAGAATCCTCTCAGGGAGAACATGTGAAGGAGAGAAACCTGTCTGGGTTTTATCATCTCATATTTGGTATGATTGGTCACGTTAATTCCAGTATATTCTATTCTATTGTGTTCTGATCAAAGCAGGGGATAGTGAGTTGTGGGAGAAGAGATCTTTCTTTGAGGTGACCTATGTTAAAGGGAGATATTATAGCAAGGGGTCTCAAGATGGAAAGATTTTAGAATTATTTTCTCTTTTGAAACTTCAGAGACAGGTCCAGATGATCCCTGGTTCTAAGTAAATGATATTTACATTGTATGCAATGAGAAATAGTTTGCTATATAGGTAGAGATCTAGGTATACATGATCTATATTTACATGGTTATCTCTCTCTGTACACACACACACACACACACACACACACACACACACACACACGACTTTCATCTTTGCTTTCTATCCAAGAAGGCTTAGGCACCTTACCATAGCAGTGAGAATTATTATCATCCCTAAGTATCAGGATTTAGTTGTTATCATTATGGGATTTATTTGTTAAATAAGACAAAAGAATTTGGTTTTGCTTCTGTTTGGTACCACCAAAACTCAATTCCTTGATGGACAACATTAAAATTATGGCTAGTTGGCAAGCAGGAATGGTAGTCATGATGAGACAAACCATGTACCTTCACTCTGGTAGGGGTATGGCAGGTGTTGAATACTGGAAGCTTATATTCAACCGCAAAGATCAGCTGGAAGAATCTCTTGTTGGTTAGCCACATAGAGCTATTAAAAATTGACAATATCTTAATCAGCTAATACTAATTGCATGTTGTAAATTTTTTTTTAAATTTTATTTTATGTTAATCACCATACATTACATCATTAGTTTTTGATGTAGTGTTCCATGATTCATTGTTTGTGTATAATGCCAGTGCTCCATGCAGTACGTGCCCTCTTTAATACCCATCACCAGGCTAACACATCCCCCCACCCCCCTCCCCTCTAGAACCCTCAGTTTGTTTCTCAGGGTCCATCATCTCTCATGGTTCGTCTCCTCCTCCAATTTTCTCCCCTTCATTTATCCCTTCTGCTATCTTCTTCTTCTTTATTTTAACATATAATGTATTGTTTCAGAGGTACAGGTCTGTGATTCAACAGTCTTACACAGTTCACAGGACTCACCATAGCCCATACCCTCCCCAATGTCTATCACCCAGCCACCCCATCCCTCCCACCCCTCACCACTCCAGCAACCCTCAGTTTGTTTCCTGAGATTAAGAATTCCTCATATCAGTGAGGTCATATGATACATGCCTTTCTCTGATTGACTTATTTCGCTTAGCATAATACCCTTTGTTCCACCCGTGTCATTGCAAATGGCAAGATTTTGGTTTTTTGTTTGTTTGTTTTTGATGGCTGCATAATATTCCATTGTAAATATATACGACATCTTCTTTATCCATTCATCTGTTGATGGACATCTTTGCTCTTTCCATAGTTTGGCTATTGTGCACGTTGCTGCTATAAACATTGGGGTGCATGTACCTCTTCAGATACCTACATTTGTATCTTTGGGGTAAATACCCAGTAGTGCAATTGCTGGGTTGTATAGTAACTCTATTTTCAACTTTTTAAGGAACCTCCATACTGTTTTCCAGAGTGTCTGCACCAGCTTGCATTTCCACCAACAGTGTAGGAGGGTTTCCCTTTCTCTGCATCCTCACCAACATCTGGCGTTTCCTGACTTGTTAATTTTAGCCATTCTGACTGGGGTGAGGTGGTATCTTATTGAGGTTTTGATTTGGATTTCCCTGATGCTGAGCAATGTTGAGCACTTTTTCATGTCTCTGTTGGCCATTTGGATGTCTTCTTTGGAAAAATGTCTGTTCATGTCTTCTGCCCATTTCTTGATTGGATCATTTGTTCTTTGGGTGTTGAGTTTGATAAGTTCTTTATAGATTTTGGATACTAGCCCTTTATCTGATATGTCATTTGCAAATATCTTCTCCCATTCTGTCAGATGTCTTTTGGTTTTGTTGACTGTTTCCTTTGCTGTGCAAAAACTTTTCATCTTGATGAAGTCCCAATAGTTCATTTTTGCCCTTGCTTCCCTTGCCTTTGGTGATGTTTCTAGGAAGAAGTTGCTGCAGCTGAGGTCAAAGAGGTTGCTGCCTGTGTTCTCCTTTAGGATGTTGATGGACTCCTGTCTCACGTTTAGGTCTTTCAACCATTTTGAGTCTATTTTTGTGTGTAGTGTAAGGAAATGGTCCAGTTTCATTCTTCTGCATGTGGCTGTCCAATTTTCCCAACACCATTTGTTGAAGAGATGTCTTTTTTCCATTGGATGTTCTTTCCTGCTTTGTGGAATATTAGTTGACCATAGAGTTGAGGGTCCATTTCCAGGCTCTCTATTCCGTTCCATTGATCTATGTGTCTGTTTTTGTGCCAGTACCATACTGTCTTGATGATGACAGCTTTGTAATAGAGCTTGAAGTCCGGAATTGTGATGCTGCCAGCTTTGCTTTTCTTTTTCAACATTCCTCTGGCTATTCGGGGTCTTTTCTGGTTCCATAAAAATTTTAGGATTATTTGTTCCATTTCTCTGAAAAAAGTGGATGGTATTTTGATAGGGATTGCATTGAATGTGTAGATTGCTCTAGGTAGCCCTGACATCTTCACAATGTTTGTTCTTCCAATCCATGAGCATGGAACGTTTTTCCATTTCTTTGTGTCTTCCTCAATTTCCTTCATGAGTATTTTATAGTTTTCTGAGTACAGATTCTTTGCCTTTTTGGTTAGATTTAGTCCTAGGTATCTTATGGTTTTGGGTGCAATTATAAATGGGATCGACTATTTAATTTCTCTTTCTTCTGTCTTCTTGGTGTATAGGAATGCCACTGATTTCTGTGCATTGATTTTATATCCTGCCACTTTGTTGAATTCCTGTATGAGTTCTAGCAGTTTTGGGCTGGAGTCTTTTGGGTTTTCCACATACAGTATCATATCATCTGCAAAGAGTGAGAGTTTGACTTCTTCTTTGCTGATTTGTATGCATTTTATTTCTTTTTGTTGTCTGATTGCTGTGGCTAGGACTTCTAGTACTATGGTGAATAGCACTGGTGATAGTGGGCATCCCTGCCGCGTTTCTGACCTTAGGGGGAAAGCTCTCAGTTTTTCCACATCAAGAATGATATTTGCTGTAGGTTTTTCATAGATGGCTTTTATGATATGAGGTATGTACCCTCTATGCCTATACTCTGAAGAGTTTTGATCAAGAAAGGATGCTGTACTCTGTCAAATGCTTTTTCTGCATCTATTGAGAGGATCAAATGGTTCTTGTTCTTTCTTTTATTAATGTATTGTATCACATTGATTGATTTGTGGATGTTGAACCAACCTTGCAGCCCAGGAATAAATCCCACTTGGTTATGGTGAATAATCCTTTTAATGTACTGTTGGATACTATTAGCTAGTATTTTGGTGAGAATTTTTGCATCCATGTTCATCAGGGCTATTGGTCTGTAATTCTCCTTTTTGATGGGGTCTTTGGTTTGGGGATCAAGGTAATGGTGGCCTCATAAAATGAGTTTGGAAGTTTTCCTTCCATTTCTATTTTTTGGAACAGTTTCAGAAGAATAGGTATTAATTCTTCTTTGAATGTTTGGTAGAATTCCCCTGGAAAGCCATCTGGCCCTGGACTTTTGTTTGTTTGGAGATTTTTGATCACTGCTTCAATTTCCTTAGTGGTTACAGGTCTGTTCAGGTTTTCTGTTTCCTCCTGGTTCAGTTTTGGTAGTTGATACATCTCTTAGGAATGCCTCCATTTCTTCCAGATTATCTAATTTGCTGGCATATAGTTGCTCATAATATGTTCTTATAATTGTTTGTATTTCTTTGGTGTTGGTTGTGATCTCTCCTCTTTCATTCATGATTTTGTTGATTTGGGTCATTTTTCTTTTCTTTTTGATAAGTCTGGCCAGGGGTTTATCAATCTTGTTAATTCTTTCAAAGAACCAGCTCCTAGTTTCGTTGTTCTGTTCTACTGTTCTTTTGGTTTCTATTTCATTGATTTCTGCTCTGATCTTTATTATTTCTCTTCTCCTGCTGGGTTTAGGCTTTATTTGCTGATCTTTCTCCAGCTCCTTTCGGTGTAGTGTTAGGTTATTTATTTGAGACCTTTCTTGTTTCTTGAGAAAGGCTTGTATTGCTATATACTTTCCTCTCAGGACTGCCTTTGCTGCATCCCAAAGATTTTGAACAGTTGTGTTTTCATTTTCACTTGTTTCCATGAATTTTTAAAATTCTTCTTTAATTTCCTGGTTGACCCATTCATTCTTTAGTAGGATCCTCTTTAGCCTCCATGTATTTGAGTTCTTTCCAACTTTCCTCTTGGGATTGAGTTCTAGTTTCAAAGCACTGTGGTCTGAAAACATGCAGGGAATGATCCCAATCTTTTGGTACCGGTTGAGACCTGATTTGTGACCTAGGATGTGATCAATTCTGGAGAATGTTCCATGGGCACTAGAGAAGAATGTGTATTCCGTTGCTTTGGGATGGAATGTTCTGAATATATCTGTGAAGTCCATTTGGTCCAGTGTGTCATTTAAAGTCTTTATTTCCTTGTTGATCTTTTCCTTTGATGATATGTCCATTTCAGTGAGGGGGCTATTAAAGTCCCCTACTATTATTGTATTGTTGTCAATGTGTTTCTTTGATTTTTTTATTAATTGGCTTATATAATTGGCTGCTCCCATGTTAGGGGCATAGATATTTACAATTGTTAGATCTTCTTGTTGGATAGACCCTTTACGTGGGATATAGTGGCCTTCCTCATCTCTTATTATACTCTTTGGTTTAAAATCTAATTTGAGTGGTAAGGATTGGAACCCCAGCTTTCTTTTGGTGTCCATTAGCATGGTAAATGGTTTTCCACCCCCTCACTTTCATTCTGGAGATATCTTTGGGTCTAAAATGAGTCTCTTGCAGACAGCATATCGATGGGTCTTGTTTTTGTTTTTTTTTTTTTATCCAATCTGATAGCCTGTGTCTTTTGATTGGGGCATTTAACCCATTTACATTCAGGGTAACTATTGAAAGATACGAATTTAGTGCCATTGTATTGCCTGTAAGGTGACTGTTACTGTATATTGTCTGTGTTCCTTCCTGGTCTGTGTTACTTTTAGGCTCTCTCTTTGCTTAGAGGACCCCTTTCAATATTTCTTGTAGGACTGGTTTCATGTTTGCAAATTCCTTTAGTATTTGTTTGTCCTGGAAGCTTTTTATCTCTCCTTCTATTTTCTATGAGAACCTAGCTGGATATAGTATTCTGGCTGCATATTTTTCTCATTTAGTGCTCTTAATATATCATGCCATTCCTTTCTGGCCTGCCAGGTCTCTGTGGATAGGTCTGTTGCCAATCTAATGTTTCTACCATTGTAGGTTACAGACCACTTGTCCCGAGCTGCTTTCAGGATTTTCTCTTTGTCTCTGAGACTCGTAAGTTGTACTATTAGATGTCAAGGTGTTGACCTATATTTATTGATTTTGAGGGGGGTTCTCTGTGCCTCCTGGATTTTGATGCCTGTTTCCTTCCCCATATTAGGGAAGTTCTCTGCTATAATTTGCTCCAATATATCTTCTTCCCCTCTCTCTCTTTCTTCTTCTTCTGGGATCCCAATTATTCTAATGTTGTTTTGTCTTATGGTATCACTTATCTCTTGAATTCTGCCCTCGTGATCCAGTAGTTGTTCATCTCTCTTTTTCTCAGCTTCTTTATTTTCCATCATTTGGTCTTCTATATCACGAATTCTCTCTTCTGCTTCATTTATCCTAGCAGTTAGAGCCTCCATTTTTTATTGCACCTCATTAATAGCCTTTTTGATTTCGACTTGGTTAGATTTTATTTCTTTTATTTCTCCAGAAAGGGTTTCTCTAGTATCTTCCATGCTTTTTTTCAAGCCCATCTAGTATCTGTGTAATTGTTATTCTGAACTCTAGTTCCAACATCTTACTAATGTCTGTATTGATTAGGTCCCTGGCAGTCAATACTGCCTCCTGTTCTTCTTCTTTTTTTTTTTTTTTTGAGTTGATTTTTTCCGTCTTGTCATTTTGTCCATAGGAGAATAGATGAATGAGAGAACAAAATGCTAAAAGGGTAAAAATGACCCCAGAAAATATACACTAAACAAATCAGAAGAGACCTGAAACCGGGGGAAAAGAAAGGGAAGGAAAGAAAAAAAAAAGAAAAGAAAAAGATTAAAAAAAAAAGAATATGATCAAATATGATCAGGCTGGTGTATAGATCAGTGCCACACACTAGATTTTGGGCTTATTTTGGTCTGTTAGAAGAAACTGCCTCCCAAAATCTTAAAGAAAAACTTATATATGTACAAAAATAAGTGTAAATATGATGAGGGGATGGAATATGTCTGTAAAGACGAAAATTATAAAAGATTTTATAAAAGAAATTGATAAAATAAGTTGGTTGAAAAAAGAAAGAAGAGAAATTAAAAAAAAAGGAGAGAATGTGATCAGGCAGGAGACTAGAACAAAGCCATACAATAGAGATTTAGGGTTTATTTTGGTCTGTTTGACCCAACTGTATCCCAAAATTTTAAAGAGAGAACAACTTATATATATACCAAAAATAAGGTTAACTACTATGAAAGAATAGAATATGGCTCTAAAAATGAAAAATAAAAAATATTTTTAAAAAAGGGATTGGTAAGATGTTGGTTGAAAAAGGGAAAAAGAAAAATTCAAAAAAAATAGGGAAAAAAAAGAAAATTAGGAAAATTATCTTCAAAAGACTAAAGAATCAGGGGGAAAAAAAGCCATGAATTCTCTGTGCTGTATTCCCGTAGTGCTGGAGTTCTGCCATTCTCATTGACTGGTGAACTTGGTCTTGGCTGGCTGTTCTTGCTGATCTTCTGGGGGACGGGCCTGTTGCCATAGTTCCCAAATGTCTTTGCCCCAGATGGAATTGCCCTACCCTTGCCGGGGACCAGGCTAAGTAATGTGCTCAGGTTTGCTCTCTGTAGCTTTTGTTCCCTGCAAGCTTTCTGCATACCTTTGGAGGATGAGAGTGAAAATGGTGGACTCCCAATCTCTGGTCCTAGGGGAGCCACAATCTCCAGGCCCCACTCCTCAGTGTGTCCCAGAGGAAGGCAGTCAGTCACTCCCAACTCCCTGGTCTCTGGCTACACTCCATGCTCACCCGGCCTGTGACCGAGCATTTCTATCTCTGGTACAGGACCCCGTGTGGAGTCTCCAAACCCAGCAGATCCCTGCCGTGCATTCCCGTGCCACTCCTCCTGGGGGAGGAAGGGGAGTCTCCCCGGATCTGCCGCTTGCTGGGTCCCTGCTGGAGGAGCAGTGGCCCGACTGTGCCACAGATCACGGTTTATGGCAACCCTGAGCTGAGAGCCCACTCCTCGGCTCCATCTCTGCAGCCAGCTTCCCTACTCTGATACCTGTGAGCTCTGCTGCACTCAGTCACCCCTGGTCTTTCTGTGACCCCAAGGGTCCTGAGACCACACTGTCCCAGCGAGGGTTCCACCCCCCGTTTAGCCACTGGAGCGACGTCCCTCAGCGGAGCCGACTTCTGAAAGTTCCGATTTTGTGCTCCACTGCTTTATCACTTGCCAGTAGCGGCTGACGGAGGCCCCCTCCGCCGCCGACTATCTTCCCAAGTATTGCCTTGGATTCACTTCTCTGCATGTCCTACCTTCCAGAAAGTGGTTGCTTTTCTGTTCAGAGAGTTGCTGCTATACTTTTCTTTGATCTCCTGTTGAGTTTGTAGGTGTTCAGAATGGTTTGGTACCTATCTAGCTGAATTCCTGGGACCAGACAAAGTTTAAGTCTCCAACTGCTCTACCATCTTGCTCCTCCTCCTCCATGTTGTAAATCTTTAGTTTGGAAGCTCTGAGAAGAGTAGCTTAAATTTAATATATACATATTATATAACTTTATATAATTATATATTATATATAATACTTGTATATATAACTTTATATAACTATATAATATATATATATAAAACTTTGAAATAAGTGCTATGCTTTATCTCAGTACTGCCCTTCATGTCATTGCTTGATTTTGCTTTACAATGAAATGGACAGAAATATCTGGTAGTACCTATTTTCCCCTAAGTTACTTTTTTCTCCACTAAAGTAATTAACCCTACCTGTGCTTTGGAAGTCAACATGGGATTACAAGAAAATTCACGTTTAAGAGAACCTCTGCCTCTAGCTGAGAACAAAGCAGAATGCCAAGAACACAATGCCAACAGGATTTGTCCTCGTTTGATAATTCCCTAACCATCATCCATTTAGAACCAAGTCACCGTGGATCAGGATGAGCATTCTAAATACTTTAAAACATTCCATCCACTGAGGTTTAAGGTGGAAAACAGAGTTGAGACAACAGAAAGGCCTAGGGGATCAATTAAAAATATCACTGCAAAATGGAAAATATTTCCTTATTTTTTTTTTTTAATTGATCTCACACCTCTGGTCTCCCAATATAGTTTTGGTAGCATTAAAACTCAGGGACTTGCATTGCCATCCTGAAAAACAAATTTAAAGTACCCAAACAAAACCCCAAATTTATTCTTTCAGATTTGCTTTTTTTGCTCTCAAAAACCTACTTTATGGTAGATCAAATCAAATGATCATTGCTTGTTAAAACTTTTGAATCAGGAGATTTTGGGAAGATAGGCAGTGGCAGCAAAATGTTTGGATTTTCCTGAATCATCACATAAACTCAGAGAAATTAGCAAAACCAAAATTCATGGTTTTGGAAGACATTGATGTGACAAGGTATGCCACAGTCCACAGAATATAAGCAGGTTTCACCATCTGTGTGGAAGAAAACAAAGGAAAGCAATAGGTCATCTGACAGGCCTGAGAACAGGAGAAAGAACCCACGAGATAGCCAACAGATACTAACTGGAATGCATGGCAGGCCAATTTTAAAATGGTATCTAAAACTGGGGGTGATTTTGCTGCAGGCCATAACAGAGGGTGCTTGTTAGGTATGAAGGAGCTAGAGCACTCTTGTGTGTATGAACTCTCAAAATTGACCTTCCAGGGTCCTTTCAGGACATGGCTGTACACTGACAAGAAATTGCTGGGAGTGGAATCAAAATTGAGCAGGACAGGGTTGGTAGATACTAAAGAAAGAGAAAGTTGAGGTAAAAATATGAGAGAAGAACAGAGAACAGAAATCTAAAAAAAAAAAACAACTATATTTTCAATACAACATTTAATAGTAATTGTAAGTACTTAACACTACATTAAGTAGTAGTCCAGGTGAACTTCACAGTTTGAGTTCAAAGAAACTAATTTAACATAGAAATGAGTAAAAGAAAAGCATTTAGGTAAATCTCACACAAAGTTTTAATAAGAAAATAAGTAGTAGAATATATCTTTATAGAGGATAGAAGCATGCCAGAAATAGATGCTCAAAAAACAGATTACGACTGTGACATTTTATTTCAAAACAATCTAAAAGACATTAAGAAAATGATAAAAAATATGAAAAACCAACAAAAATAAAAATTCAAAGTAGATGAGTTTAAAAAAGAAATAGAAATAATTTTTTTTAATTTAGAAATAGTGACCAAACTAGAAGGAATAAAAGAGCAAATAAACACAATAAATAACATCTTAAGAAACATAGAAGAAAAGAAGGGAATTTTTAAAATAAAAAAAAAACAGAAAAAGAATTCATATGAAATTGACAAATATTACAGATAGGCAAAGAAGGTCTAACTATTTGGATAATAGGAGTTCCTGAGAAGAAACTGCAGCAAGGGAGCAGAGCAAATACTAAAAAGGATAATTAAGAATGTATTTTCTTGGGTCAAGAAAAATGAAAGTGCCTATTGAAAAGACACACTTTTCAGTATCAACCAACTGCAAGATACATTCTAGTAGAATATCTGGATTTAAAAAAAAAATAGGAAAGGAAAACAAAACCAAATGGGGCATCTAGGCAAAAGGAACACTTGACTTACAAGGGAAAGAATAATTGATTTCATCAGACTTTTTGATAACAATGCTTTAATACATAAGAAAATGGAATAAAGAAGACACGAGGAGAGAGTTAATGTCTACCAAAAAGGATCTTCCAGTATAAAAGGTAGAGATAAAAATAACATGTAAGAATATCTTCCCATCTGGGTTTCTCTTTGTTATTTTAAGAAATCTACTAGAGAATTAGCTTCAGATCACCAGAATGACTAGAGACATCAATGTAAAAACTGGCATTGGACATTAAATGAACTTGTATATCTATGCCTAGAAAGGGGGAGATTATGCTAAGTAGTGGCTATATGATCTGACAATGCAGACATAGTACAACCAAAAATGGAAAAATTAGAAGACATATGTAAAAAAAGTTTTAACTATTTTCAGGAATAATAATTGACGGTGTTAGTATTATTATTCTGAGATTCATGTATGTCTACAGATGTAATCTGGGAAAATTAAGTAAAATTCCTATACTCCCAAATTTGAATTATAAATATCATTATAAATTCATGAGGTATTCAGGCTTTGAGCATTAATTACTAACAATGAAAAAAAACAAAAACAGAACATTATATGTCTTCAGGTGAAACAACACACTACTGCTATCAGTCTTGCTAAAGGAGTCAAATCTGATCTGGTCAAGCCTCTGGGTTTGGCTGTCAATTTGTGAGAAATACCCAGGACAGAAGAGCATGTTGAATTACCCATAAGCATGCAACCAGCAAAACCCAGACAGTGGGCAACCCCTCAGGTCAAGTGGCACAGGTTCTTCAACAATACCTACTAAGGGCTGCAGGGGGAAACATCTCAACTATGAGATCTTCTCCATCTTGCTTGTATATTGGAAAAATAGAAGAAAAATTTAAGAATTCATATAAAACTTTTAGAATTACTTAACACTTGGTTTTATGATGAGAAAATTTAGGAAAGATATGAAGATTCTACTCATGACAATGATAGAAATAACTACTTATGAGAGCCTATCATGTGACTCATACAATAACAATCTTACATGTATTATCTCTAATCTTCACGATGAGTCTGTGAAATAGACTGTTAGCCCCATTTTATAGTTGAGGAAATAGACACTGAAAGATAAAATAAATTGCATGACAGATTTACAACAAAGTCAATGTGCTAACCCAGGCTATGTATTCCATATAGCCCATAATGTTCAACGACATCATGTAAAAAATTATATTTCAAATGTGTGTTAAGGAGCCTACATTGCAACCTTAATGTTATCACTTAAGAACTTGAAAAGGCTACTTGTGTTAATGTCTTTTGTTATTGTCCAAACATAAAGCTAAGAAGACTGGTGTGGGATTAATACTTGGGTATTAACTTAACCCTACTGGCATCAGCGTATCTGAGAGAATTTATATTGGACAGTAACTTTGGCTCACTAGAGATGTCATATTTTTAATTCTTTTTCTATGATTTGAGAATAATTGTTGGCCACTGCTTCTAAACATTCTATCACTTTCAATCTTATTTTGCATCTCTCATTTTATGGAGATTTTGTTTAGCTACTTGCTTAAAATCTTGGTTTCTGATAGAATCAGAACAAGAAGATGTTGGTGATGCCCCTGAAGGCAAAGTGAGAAATCATTAAACTGTATCAGTATTCTACAACTGGTCTCTCAGACTATGGAGCTAAGCTTCTTGAGGAAAATACCCGCTGAGACCCTGACCCCATGTAACTGGTTCTCTGCTTAGCACAGCCCAGATATTCCATGCATGGTAAACAGGGAGTGGTCTCTTAATATGGCACTGGTTTTAGGGAATTTCTCATTCTGTTTGATATACAAAATTATATTAATCACCATATATTACATCATTTGTTTTTGATGTAGTGTTCCATGATTCATTGTTTGTGCATAACACCCAGTGCTCCACGCAGAATGTGCCCTCTTTAATACCCATCACCAGGCTAAACCATCCCCCCACTGCCCTCCCCTCTAGAACCCTCAGTTTGTTTTTCAGAGTCCATCGTCTCTCATGGTTCGTCTCCCCCTCTGACTTATTCCCCTTCATTCTTCCCCTCCTGCTATCTTCTTCTTTTTCTTTTTTCTTAACATATGTTGCATTATTTGTTTCAGAAGTACAGATCTGTGATTCAACAGTCTTGCACAATTCACAGCGCTCACCATAGCACATACTCTCCCCAGTGTCTATCACCCAGCCACCCCATCCCTCCCACCCCCCACCACTCCAGCAACCCTCAGTTTGTTTCCTGAGATTAAGAATTCCTCATATCAGTGAGGTCATATGATACATCTCTTTTTCTGATTGACTTATTTCACTCAGCATAACACCCTCTAGTTCCATCCACGTCGTTGCAAATGGCAAGATCTCATTCCTTTTGATGGCTGCATAATATTCCATGGTTGATATACAAAATTGTAATCCATTTCACCCCATAATATCTTTATTCAGATGCCACCCTGGGAAGCGGCATGATCTTCCAGCATCATGGACCACCCCAGAGATTTCTGGAGGGAATTGCAATAATAATATTTCAATTTGCTTTAAAGCCAAGAGTTTCATCTATGGAACCTTCCTTTCTATTTCCTTCCCTGTCCAACTCATTCTCATTCAGCTTAAAGCCAATCTTAAAATGGTGTTAAATCTAATACCACTCTCAGATTTCCATCAATCTTTGAAGTTGGCCAGAGCTACATACAGTAAAAAGGCAAGCAAAAATGGGCCTCTATAAATTAGAGACTGGAAAGTACCTATTAGAACGGAACACCAAAATTCTGACAAAACTTTCCCCTCCAATATACAGAGCTTGAAAATTGAACTCGTTTTCTCCTTGGAAATGCCCAAAAAAAAAAAAAAAAAAAATTTAAAACCTCTTTGCAGCAGTTTGTGATTCCTTGTGCATCCATTCCTCTGTACTATCTTGGTTCCTTTACTTCTGATTTAAAAATAAAAGTGATAAATTTTGCCATATTACAGATTTACCAGAAGTCCATGTTTCTCCATCATCTGCCTGTTGTTGATTTAGTTCCTGTCCTGGAGGCTTTAGGGTCCTACAGAATTGATATAAGTGAACTTGGACGCCTGCCCAGGAATATAGAGACCCACCCACACACTGAGCAATATTTCACATTGAAGGTCAATGCATGTTTAAGGATACAGAGAGAAAAGGTTAGCCATGGGTGTGTTTCAGATCTGGGAAAGATGAAGCCAGAGAAAACCATCCTCTCCTCCTTGGAAGACTTTGTGGAGGAAGGGGATTTCTAGGAGCTGTTTAAATGATGGATAAGAGACCACTAACTTCACAAAGATTCTGTTTTTGTAAATAAAATAGCTTCAAATCACTCACGTATTACAAGAAGAGTATTAGAAAAATACATGGCCAGAGCTAAATTAGGAGTGGCCCTTTAAATTTGATCACCCAAACTAGTCTTTAGATAATCTAATCATTGCTTCCAAATGTTGGTGTGTAGGTAGTAGGTATTTGTGCTTTTATGAGTGGCATATCCAATTTTGGTTGATATGGGCAATAATATTAAGGACGATATAAAATAAGATCTATAGAATCATTGAAAAACAGTAAATTTGCACAGGGAAGTGTCTTTGGGATTGATTAGGGCTGTTTTGCACGACTTGGTAAAGGTGAAGTGTCATCTCTCTTCTCTTCAGACAAATGAGTTTAGTTATTTCAATGAAAGGTTTTTATGGAAAATGATCATACTCTCTTCTACTATAAACTTTCAGACTATAATTTTTATAGCGGTGAGGTCTCCCTTATTATATTTTATTTGAAATTCAGACTTATATTTCTCTTTCAGTTTTTAGGAGGAAATTATTAGTGATTTATCAAAATCTTGTGATCTTAAGTAAATACCCATAATCTTGGTGGTTTATTTATTTATTAGCTATAAGTAAGAAAAACATCAGGAACTGCTGAAAGATTTAATCACAGTTTCTATCTTAGACCGATCTTTGTTTGAGTGACTTGAGTAAATCACCTTACATCTTCAGCATCTTCAGGCTTCAGCTTCCCCATCTGTCCAAAATCTAAAATGCCTAAAACTTATTCTCACAATACCAAATTGATAAAGAAATGAATACGTGCATGCATAGGCTGATGCACAGATGGAAGCATGGGTGTATACATGGGTAGGGATGTAGATAGATGCATGTTTGGGTGTGTGGATGGATAGATGGTTGGCTCTGGATGGATGCATGGACAAGTGCATAGATGGGTTCAGGGTTAAGTACATGGAAGAATGCATGGGTGCTTGGGTGAGCGCGTAGATGGATGCGAGGTAGGGTACATGGATGGGTTCATGAACTGAAAGATGGTGGGAAGGAAGGATAGAAGGGCATAAAATTTTTTTAAAAAAATTATAAAAAATGAAATAAATTCAATAGAAAAATGTACTGAAATAAAATTGGAGAAAATGCTAAAATTTATTAAAATATTTATTCCCTCCCAAAAGGCACTATTGTATCTAACATACTTTACAAATAATTTTAAAAAACTTGTGCCAAGCCCCATTCTAGATAACGTTGTGTATGTCTTTATTTGTAAGAGGCCTCTGTAGTTGATACTGCTGAACACGTTGCAGTGAAAGCCCTCATCTTTATAATAAGAACTTTGCAATTAACAAGAACAACCTCTTATTATTTATCTTCTATCAAGTCCAGTTCATTGTCAGATCTCCAAAAAGAGGTACTAAACATCAGTCTGAAGGGTTCCTCAGTCCATGGAGAGCCCTATAGTATACATAAAGACAACCAGGAGAGCTATTGCTGTGTCAATTTGTTTTGTTAGATTAATGATTCTTATGTTAATATTTAACCTTTTGTCAAATTGTGATGCATAGGGTTATACATCTAGATCAAAACAAATGAATAATGGGACAGGCATATTTTTTCATCTCATTTCTTTTTCCACTAGTTCACAACACTGTTTTATTGGCAGGGTGTTTCAAATGGCCTGTAATTAATTAAACAGAGAATGACATATCCTTTTACCACGTGAAAAGAAACACCATTGGGCAAACTACTGTCTTCATTCTTCCTATGAAACAAACTGGGACTGATTTCCATTTTTCCTAAATTTTCTTCCTCTTTAATCTTTCCTGAGGATTTGGAATAATAGTAAAGTTGTCTCTGAAGTCTGGATTGAGGGGAGGGATATGGTATGTTTCTTGGAGTGCTGGCAGGTCAGGTGCAATGGACTGTGTCTAGGGAGGCAAATCAGAAAGCTTCTACATATTTTGGTGATTAGCAACATCACAGGTGTAACTGGCAATGGTGCTAAATATGAAATGAATAACACCTGGGAATTCCTTCCAATAAAATGGTCTAAAATTACAGCGCTTTCTCCTCAAATAGACAAGAATGATAAAGTACATGTCTCCTTAGTCCCTCACAGTGTCACTTTGCCAGTTCTTAATTTTAAATGCATCCTTGTTTATCTATTCTCTTAATATAATTTGTCAGGGCAAAATCCTCACTCCACATAGTGCCCAGGCTACATAGCATAATGCCCTGGAACATGGTATACCCTGAATAAATCTCTGCTATATTCTTGTGGACTAGTTGTTTCTTTTCTTCCTGAGAAGAGGCACCGATTTTATCTCCCACTGCTGTAATTCGGAGCTTCTTAGTGGTCTCTTCTTGGGAGGTGACTGAGATTGGATGAGTGAACAGAAAACTTGAAGAACAGCTGTGTTTTGCTTCAGTTGTCATTTCTCCCAAGACAGGAGATCACAAGACCACTGTCCAGTGCTGCTAATCTGGTTAAAAGATGCCTTTTATCATGGACTCCTATCTGGGATTATCCATGTAAATTTTGCCAGATATGAGAACCTCACCTTGGGAGCTGTATCCCAAGACAGCAACTTCCTGTGAATACCAGACCCATGTAGGATGCATGTGTTTCTTTCTGACTTGGGACTGTGTAGCCATGGGCTGCTTTCATGTCCTCTCCAGCTTTAAAGCATATCATTGCCCTTTCTCTCCATGCTGCCAATCTCAATGACAGAAACAATCAGGTCTTAATGTTCAAGGGCACTCACATCAACCCCTGTCTGTTTCCGCCAACCTATGGGTATAGGCTTCCTGCCAGATGGCTGACCTAGAATCCTGACGAGCTGAGTTCAAGCTGAACTTGCCTCTCTGGTTGATGCTTTGGCCATCTGTTGACCCTCTGTAGCTCAGTCAAGAGTCTTTAGCCCTGACAGCACAGATAAAGATGGCATGGTTTGTATTTGCCAACTTTTCTTTATTTTTTGCACTTTTTCCTGTATTTTTTCCTCTATTTCCCAAATCAGTGAGAAGCAAGTTTAAGGTGCATAAAATGTCCACTATTTGCACACATGCTACATTAGCTACTTCTCCCCCCAAACTGTAGGGCCAAGGTGATTTGGTTCTCTTAGGGTCTGCTCAACAATGTTGGTGGAATAAATGAAGTGATAGGTGAATGAAAAAACGGTATGCAGGTAAATTAAAGATGGATCTGCACCCAGGGTTAATGACGAAGTCAAGGATTTTACCCAAAATGGATGTATCAACACTGACTCTGGTCTGATTTAACTTATTTCCTCTGAAGAGAGCACCATGAACCACATTAACAGTGCAACAGCTTTGAGTTCTTCCAATTGGTGGTGAGGGAGCCAATCAACACAAGACCATTATGATAATTAGCATATGATTATAATAATTGCCATGCGAAAGGCTTCCTGGTCACTGTTAAGACCAGCAGGTAGCACACTTGCATATTGACCTCATCCTCAACTTGGTACCTTTAACACTAGCTCCCTTCCCCCTACCCCATTGCCCACTGCTGGCCATTCCCTCGAGTATACATACCATGTGCCAGGCACTCCAGTGTCATTCTGGGCACAGGACATTCTCTACTCTGCCTTCTTTTGAACCTGTTCCAATGCTCACACAATGCTTCCATATCTTCCTTACCTGAACAATTTGTATGGCTTCTATGTAACACACCCTTTGCTTTGCTGCTCTTCAAGTAGGAATCACCTCAGGCAATTACTCCTCCAGCCCTTCAAGTCAATATTCCAGAATTTGGCCTATTCCTTGAAAAGGAGGATCCCATAGACCCACATCCAAGAAAAAGGGTAAACTTGGGGACTCGGGAGAAAAAAAAATGGATTTGGACCTGTGACCAAGGAGTACCATTATAGGGAACTCTCAGGTAAACCACATCATGAGCTCCTAAGCCATTCGTGTCCTAACATTCCTGGGACTCTTCTTTAGAAAAGAACTGTTTCCTAACACACTGTAAAATTTTGTACAATAGCTATTACAGTTATGCAAAGCTAACATATTGAACACTTTCTACGACCAAAGCTCCCAATCCTCATAAAATTTTGGCATGCTAAATTCTATTGCATCAGTTTAGAAGGAAAGTGAAGCTCAAAGAGATTATCTCTCTTGACCAAGCTCACAGAGCTAGTGAGTGGAGGAGCCAAGATCTGGACCTAGTCTAGTGTCCTTCACAACTGTTGCCTCCAGTTCTCCTCCTTGTCCCCTACCCCCCAACACACACACAAATAAACGAGTCTATCTGGGCAACAGTATCTTCTCATTTATAGAATAGAAAAATAGCTTAATAGCATTTTGGGTTCCCAGGAAGACTGCAAATATCAGGAAATACAATGTTGTCAAGCACTTTGCATATAGGAAATGCTAAATCAAGCTAAATTAAATTCGACAGAGTTCTAGACAGTTAAGAAGGCTTTATTAAACCCCTGCTGTGCTGGGCACCCAGCCGTGACTTGGGTTAAGCCTAATACTACTTAATTTATGAAAATGCTGTTATAATTATTCTGCTTTTTACATTTAGGTGCCCTCAAGAAGAAAGTACAATTTACAATTAAATATAAATTATTTATCCCAATTTTCTGACTTCTATTCCATTCAATACCCCTTGAGGAGCTACCTAACTGTGGTAGACACATCTTAAAAGGTCTGCGTAGTTCTTGATTATTGCCCTTTGCCCACAATTACCCCCTCTTTGACATTCATGGAGGTGATTTCCTTACAGCTATGTTTGACTTTGTATTCCAGGTGGGGCCAATCAGGTTCATTCTTCTGTGAACTTGAAACTTAAATTTAGAATCTGTACCTCACTCTTTGCATGTGCTGGCATGTGCCATGTGAACTATTTAGACAAAGACAGGGGTGGGGGTGGGGGGCTAGATGGGCAAGAAAAAGCAGGAGGGAAGCAAAAATGAGAAACTATTTATCTAAAGAGGTAGACAAGGGCACCTGGGTGGCTCAGTCGTTAAGCATCTGCCTTCGGCTCAGGTCATGATCCCAGGGTCCTGGCATAGAGCCCCGCATCGGACTCCCTGCTCAGCAGGAAGCCTGCTTCTCCCTCTCCTACTCCCCCTGCTTGTGTTCCCTCTCTCGCTGTGTGTCTCTCTCTCCAAAAAAAAAAAAAAAAAGGAGGTAGACAGCTACACAGAGCAAGAGCACACAGAGCCCTGGAGAGAACTGTAGAATTGAAAGCAGAAATTCCCATTAGAACCCCTATTTGGTGGTGAAGCCATCCACTCATAATACTACACTTTGTGGATTAAGGACTTTATCCTGGTAAAATTTATTAAGAGCATGGATAAACAAGGATGCCTTTAAAATTAAGAACTGGCAAAGTGATATTTTAAGGGACTAAGGAGATTTGTACTTTATTATTGTTTTCTGGTCTGGGAGAAAGCCTTGAAATTTTAGACCATGAAATTGGATGAAATACCCAGCAAATGTTTTACTTCTTTAAATTTTTTTATTGTTATGTTAATCACCATACATTACATCATTAGTTTGTGATGTAGTGTTCCATGATTCATTGTTCAAATGTTTTACTTCTTATTTAACATCATTGCCAGTAATGTCCTAGGTGTTAATAAAGACACAGTGTAAGGACTGACCAATAGTTATTGCTTTTCCTCTGCATTCCTCTACTTATCAAATCCAAGGTCAAAACTAACTTTCTGTTTGGACTACTTGTTTTTTTGCAAAACATGCTGTTCTGTATAAGTTGCTCCTTGGTGAGGTAGATCTACTTCAATCAGAGTGACATCATACAGAAGGTGATGGTGAGGTTCCTGTTGTTCCCTTCACATCTGGAATTTCACACCATGGCCTCACCTGGATCGGTAACCTCCTGCTACTTTACCTATGCCTTCACTCACTTGAACTTCTGACCTCTGTGTTGTCTTTTGAAAATCTTCTTCCAAAATTTAACTGCATTTTTTATGTACTGGTGACTCTGATCTGGGTCAGTTATGGTCTGGACAGTTATTCCAAAACATTTATGAAGGCCCTGGGGTAGGAGTTAGGGATACATCCCTGCCTTTGCTCTATTGATGGTCTACGGAAGAGACAAAGAGGGAAATGAACCACCACACTACAGAGCGTGACAACCACCACATCAGGATGTCTGAGCACATTGGAGGGTGACCCTCTCAGAGGTATAAAATGTCTAAGAAGGCTCTCTAGAAGAGGCAGGATCCACACTGAGTCCTGAAAGATGAGTAGGATTGAGCTGGGTAAAGAGTGCGTGGATGGATGATGTTCAGAGGCCCACAGTTAGGGAGTACATGGCATGCTGGCTGGATTGAATGTGCTTGGTCAACCTGGAGCCCCAGTGCTACAGGAGAGGGAGGTAGAGAGACTGGCAAGGGCAGATCAGGAAAGGCCTTGCAAGTCTTGTTAAACAGTTTTTAACCTCAAAGAGTTGGAGACTGGTAGAAGAAGGAAGCAAGGAAAGGAAACACAAGAAATCACAGTTTGATGAGAAGTTTACAAAGATCCAAGTGATTGACCTGAGTCCACAGCCACTGGTAAATCAGACTTGCTGGATGACACATTTGTCTCTGTTGCAATAACTATTTTTTAACCGCAAGAGTTAGAAGTCCCAAGAAATTAAACATAAGTATCTTCATTTCAGTCTTGCTACCTCAGCTCACCAGAGGAATCAGTAGCATTATTTTGTAGCTATGGATGCTTCTCTAAATTTTCATTTCCATGGGAATATCTGGAGAGTCAATCAGAAAGTAGAATAAGCAGGTTTCATGGGATATAATCACTGGAGCAACTTTATGTTTGTCTTATATAATCACTTAAAATTTATTCAGTAAAAGTTCTTCCAGTGTCCTGAGTTGAAAGTTAAACCAGTCTCACAATTTCCTGATTAAGCTCTGTGATCACTTTAAAATTACCCAAATAACCTTAGTTATTTAATTTAAATATTTCAGTCCTGGGTGGACAACTTGTCACTGCATTCAAGGCTGCTGTCTGGTAAAGGAGAGAGCAGGGTCTTATTTCTCACCTTCTCTGCCACCTGAGAGCTGCCATCTTTACTGTCCCTCCCCCAGAAGTTTTGGAGCCTTGGAAGACAGGAGGCCTGGGGGTGGGGGCATGGAAGAAAGTTTCTTACTTGGAGGGCACCATCAGAAGATGGCAAGGTGATGTCCCAGCCTTACATCTTTCAAGCTGACTCTCATGTAAGGCCTTTGCCTCAGCTGGGCCCCTCGTGCCATGAGCAGTGCATTTTATCCCTCTGGCAGCTGTACTCTACTGGACCCCCTTTGCCCTTTCAGGCAGGCTCCTGGGAAGGAGATAAAATGAATCAAGGCCAGCTTACATCTTCAACCCCACATAATTCACATCTGATTTCTGGAAAAGACTCATGCTGCTTTTATGCATGCGTGGAGGCCAATCCCAAAGTAGCCATCTTTGTTTAGCTCCCATCTACTCAATTTCTCAGGCAGGAGTCAGATCCCCATCACACGAGCCCCTTAGCTACAGAGAACATGTCTGGCTCTCCACTGATGCGTACAGCTCTCTATAAAAATACCTTCTCCATATTTTCTGACTAGCCCTTTTAGAGCCTCATCAAAGGTGAGGGACTCGAAATTCAGGAAACCACTTTTCATACATTACTTTTGAAGCCCTTTTTGCTTAGGGCACCTCTTTGTAATCTGATCTTTCTCATATCTTGGTGCCTCAATCAAAACTTCCAGTGTAACATTTTGCTACATAGACCTGTAAGCATATTGCTACATGTTGGGTAAGTAAAGAGATGTTCCCCATGCTCCTTGCTTCTGAAAAAAAGTATTTGTGAGAGATGGGGAAGAGAGGAATTCATTGGCAGAAGTTAGGAAGAGTTTGAAGAGAAATGAAACAGAAGGAAAAAAATCATAACAAGAGTAGACTTTCAGTGGAACATCTGAGAAACATTTGTTGAGAAGATGGGTCATTGTTCTGGTTGGAAGTCATAACTGATCAAAGAAATATATCCAGTTAAGAGTCCTGGTCTCCGGCCAGAGCTATTATTTTGGTTTCAGGGAAGCAGCCCAGTGATTCTTGAGAACATATAGTTTATGAAATAGCCTTTAAGTTTGTGAGATGCAGCCTTGCTTAGGATCCCTTAGTGGTCAGAGAGACCATTAGCTCCTTCCATCCCCAAACGACTATTTGTATTCCATTATAAGCCAACTCATTAAAGAATAGACCGTTTATGTCAGGCTTAATGATCAACTCTGTAACTGGAAAGCATTGTAGTTTTGCTTCTCGTTTTATTTTCCCTTTCACATGCATGAGATTTGGGGGCCTTTAGTCAGAAAGTGTCTGAAGCTGAATCATCTTGTGTCTGAAATGAGATGTCTCCTGGAATAAGTGCAAGGTGGTTCCAGAAGAGACCACGAAGCCCCTCACTCTCCTCCAGGGTGGTGATGAGGAGCCATGGTTTACTCTCCAGGATTGGCAGAGCATCCCTTGTTGTACCTGGAGAGTGGAACAGAAGTCTACACTGTAACTCTCCAGGTTTGGGCTGCTGAATACACTTTGAGTGTCAAGATCTCAGTGGTAAAACTTTTGGTATTCAAATCATCAATTGCATCGATCCTTTCATAAACAGGTGGCTCATGTGGATGAAAACTGGAAAGTCAATTTTTATCCATTTTATAAAGCTCTCTCATTGACTAAAACATTTCTAGTTGTCTTTATTCAACACCTACTCCTTGCCAGCCTATTCTTGTTGTGAATACCTTTTGGGGTATCTTTCCAGGTCACTAGTCCCCCTTTAATCTCATTATCAAAAGCAATGACTCTCCTTCTCCAGCAGCCATCCTGTACGGTATGATGGATGCTCCAACCTCATCAGATTAGACCAAATTTGGGTACTATTTTACCCAAGCTAGACCAATCAGAATCCTTTTCTTCTAAATTTGGAATTGAGATCAATAGAAACCAGGGAGATTGTCCACATGTGGCTGGAGATGTAACATTTATACTGAGGAATCGGTGAAGCTGTCTTCTGCTGGGTAGCCTGGAGCAAAACAAGGCATCCTACAAGGACAGGGAGAAATGATGGAGATTCACAGAGAGAAACAGAAACAAAAGATGGGGAGAGAGCATGGTATGAATTCCTGGCATCATCCTGGATCCAATGTCAACCTTTCCGAGAACTGGCTGCATTCCTGACCTTGATTTCCATGTAGGGTAACAGCATAATCTGGTTTGTCCAGTTCGATTATAATAGTACTCTCCTTCACTGTTCACACAATAAAGTCCACAAACATCCTATTTCTATGGAACCCTAATTCTTGTAAGAGAACACCCCTTTTGCTTTCAAGTTAGTTCAAGCGGGTTTTTCTCACTTACATTAGAACCAATGAGGATAGCAGCCTTAACAAACGGACATCTTAGAGAGTTCTCTTCATTTTGTAGATGAGAAAAGGGATGCTCTGGGGATTTAGGCAAATTATCCAAGATCAAACACCTAATAAATGGCGGAGCTGGGGTATCAACCAGACCTGGCCACCTCCAAAGCCTATGCAGTTTCCATCAGGCTTCAGTGTTTCTCAAGGACACAGACATCGGTTGTTTTTGTAGTCAACAAAAATTTTGTCTGTCTCGAAGCCTCTGAAGACAGATTGGGTGTCCAAAAAAATGAATCCCAAACTTTTCTGATTAAATATCTGCTTTCCAATTGCTCTTTGAAATATGAGATCGAAAATGGCAATGCTGATGAAGATGAAATGAGCTCGGGCAGAAGCCTGAGCTGAATTTGGGAACGATGATTAGTGAACCCAGTGCTGGGGAGAAACAAAGAGTTTGTTTGCCTTTTCTCTATTATCCATTTGTTATTGAAAAGGCGGACAAATCTCACCTGAGAGCGCTCTAATTAAAAGGTCTTTGGATAAGAATCCGAATGCAACAGAGGGACGATAAATTAAAGTATGTGTGTTCTTTGTACTGTTCTGGTTTCATTAGCCACTGGACCACATCTTTTTCTATTATTCACCAGGGATCACTACACAGAACAGCAGTGAATGCAGCCACTGGCTGAGTCTGGAAGGCCCATTAGACACCAATTCTTAGCCTTTTTCTCCCCATCCTGGTAGAGTCACAGCTTTCAGAAAGGAGAGGCATTATATGTGTTTTTAATTAACCTTACCTGGGTGCTGGCTTTTTTCATCTAGGTCAGCTCTGACACAATGAGTACAATGTAACTAGATTTTCTCTTCAGGGATGATCAGGTCCTGGTTGGAATTGCAGAAAGCTTTTTGAACTAGACTTCCCTAATGCACACACACAAACACGCACACACACACACACACACACACACACACACACACACACAGTCTTTTCCCCTGGGGCTTGGACCCAACTTCCTAACAGAGGGAACATCCACCTCCATACCACCACCCACAAAATCCAAGCATCTTTCCTGATACATTCCTTATTGGCATAAATGAAGGATCTCAGAAGTGAAAAAAGTCCAAGCCTAATAGAGGATGTCCGCTGGCATGCTTTTCTGAGTAAAGTGCTTATATTTTCCCCCACATTTCACCCTGTCCTCTTAATGGCGAAGGAAGTGGTGCTAATTTTACTGGTCAGCAATCAGAAGAGATCAATAGAGAGCACAGGTGCCAATTTGTAGAGGAGGTGTTATTTCTAAACAGCATGCCAAACTCCGGAATTATATTGAGTTTTAAGGGCAAAACCAGGTCTAATAACTTTTTATTCTTTCCAGTTTCCAATATGTTATTGTCTCACTTGCTAAATGTAATTTGCTCTGTCTACTTCCTTAGGGGAGGGGTGGTGGGAAGAAAGAGAAAGAAAGATCAAGTGGGGAAAGAGAGGAAAAGAATTGGAAAAGCTCTATAAATGATCAGGGCCCAGAGGATGACATAATACCAACTAGGAACTTTAAATAGTCCGGCAGTGTATGCATTGCTGCTGAAGCTTATTGGCCAGTTCTGACTGAGAAAGATTATTTAATGCAAATGTGTCATTTCATTATAATTCTCCAGCTAGTGTAAATCAAATTTCAACATTTGCTCAACATTGAGCCTAAAGCCACAGACAGAGAACAGATACGGTTCAATGCTTGGGGTAAGTTCTCCTCTATCAGGTTCCGTTCTCAGGACAGAGTTGTTCAACTTGGCTGTTCTACTCATCATGCATTAAGAAGGAAGTCCCAGAACCATTGAGCCTCCTCTGTATTTCTGTAATGCACCCCAGAATGGACTAAGTGGTATGGTGGTGGTAGGGTGTGATTCTGAAGAACAGTTTAGAATAAGCAAGATGCTTCTTGACCTGCCAGTTGGTAAACAAAAGTGCATTATCAACACTGATGGGAAAGGTACCAATAAAGGGGCTTTTGGGACTCCTAGAAGGAACATTTGGTTTTTCAGAACATTCCTTCATATTTTTGCTTGAAGGAAAATATATCCTTTTTATTTTTTCGCTACTAATTATTCTAGAAGAGGGAAGTCAGATTATTATTTTTTTTAACAATTGCCTAAAATCGGAGTGGGTGCAAATCATACTTAGCTCATATTTGAGGGAAAACTACAAAAGAACAGATTGTGCATAGAAAGCCATTGCCCAATGATTTTTTTCTCTTTAAGATATTTCTATGAGGTGAGAGTCACACATTCTCAAATATATTTACACTCAAATTACTGTACCAACATTTAGATCATTTGCAAGTAACAGTGTGAAACCAGCAGCCTCAGAAGTATTTATAACTGAGATGCATGATTGGTGGCACAGAAATTGTTTTATAAAATACTACACCTATCATTTTCAATTGCTGACTTAAGGTGAATGACCTGTATAAAAATATAAATTATTTGTGTTAAGGAAACGGTAATTAAATATGAGCTTTGTGTATTAGTCATTAATCTTTCCATTTAAATGCAAATTCTTCATTTCAACCACTACTTGAAGATACGTCTAATATGAAACAAGTTTGATCTTCTAATGTGTTATTTCAGATGAGGCCTTTAAAATATGCATTTTCTTGTCATGGGGAAGGGTGGGTTCTATTCACATTTTTAAAAATGCACTCTAAAAAAAACAGTCAACCAAATACTACTTGAAACTCAAATATAAAAGTCCCTTCATTGGCCAAGGGATGTCTAGAAGTGTGTGTGTGGGGGGGCGGAGGGATGTTGAGAGAAGTGTGTGGTAGTGGTTATCTACTCTCTCCCAACGATTCTGGATTCATGGACTGCTGCGGACCTTGGAGTTATTGTTGGATTTAAAAATACTTGTGCCCACCCAAGCATTCTCTTAACAGTCAAAAAATACATATGGCTTGCCTACATATTTTAATAGTAATTACTATATTATACGGCAGAAATCACCATGTTAAACTCTTGACTAGACTCACTCACTAAATCTTCATAATAACCCAGTGCTATGCATGTTATTGTTATCCACAGTTGATAGATCAAGAGGTGAGACACAGATTAAGGAATTGGTCTAAGAGTACATGGAAGTTAAATAAAGGAGCCAGAACTCAAACACAGATCAGCTGACACCAGAGCCTGTGAATTCAACTCTAGACTCTGCTGCCTTCCCAGATTAAATTTTATATAAAGGCATTTCTGAGTAATTTTTTTAAATCAGTATTTTAAAAAATATATATATAGTCCTCAAGTATGAGAAGGTTGAGATCCTCTGCTCTAATTGAATGAAGGCCTACATCTCATTGAGTTGGCTGTTGTCAGCTGGATGCTTCCTGAAAATAGGAGTTCAAGATGAGGTTGGGGAGAGTGCAACTGAGGGTGTGCAGCTCATTCATGAACTAACTTCCTGCCACTCAGTGGAAACAACACAAGGCTTATGTCAGGTCCCTTCAAGAGGGATGAATGATGGTGTCGTAACTATGAATAAACCATTCTGCAAATATAGCTCTCCTGTTCCTTATTAGATGGCTAGAGCGAGATAGCCCCAAAGAGAAAAAAATGAGGAGATGAAGTACAGACTAAGTCAGAAAATAGAGTTGGTGCTGATACTAAGGTTGGAAAAAAGCTTCTGTAACGTGCAACCCTGGGTAAAAATGGCAGTAATATCACCTAGCAGTGGCCAGTTAGATTACCCAGTGATTCATTTACCTGAGGCATATGTCAAATGGACAAGCTTTTTTTAATCCAGTGATTTTAGAGGCTGGCTGGGCTAGAAGAAAGAGTGGTAGACCTGTGATTTGCAAAATTCTTCAAGCAGCAAGTCTTGGCAGAATTCATCTGGGCTGTTGTCTTATAGGAGCTGGGTGTTCTGAAATAGGCCATGGGCAGTAAGGGGTCAGGCAGGTTCAAAGCCTTTTGTTTAGAGGTGTTGCACCTGCACTACTGGGGGTCTCTCTCAGTCCTTCATTAGGGCTGCACCCTTTTTAAAATCAGCTGGATAAAGAAAATTGGTCAATTCATACGGAAGAGAACATGTGTTGCAGAAAAACCTGAGGCCCAGCGATATCTGTCCCCCGCCTCCTCCTGACTCTGTAGCTTGTCCCCTTCTTGGGGACAGCTTCACCCTGACATTGTTGGGCTGGCACTTGCAAGTGGCCGCCACAGGAGCATTTATACCTTGGGAATTGACATGTTCTATAAAGCAGGACTCTCGCTGCTGTTTCCCTATTTCCTTCCCCCTCCTCCCCTCCCAGCCAGTCATAAAACTTTGGCCAGCACAACCTCTGTCTCTTCTCTGCCACCACTTGGGTGATTTTTGGCAATGAAGTTCCCTGCAGAGTACTTCAGTCTCTTTGTCTATAAAATGAAAATACTAATATTAGTGCCTAATCATATAATTTTAGAGAGGATTAAATGAGATAATAAATGTAAAGCACATGTCAGGGTGCTTGGCATTTAGTAAGTACTTGAGAAATTCTGGCTCCTTGGCATCCTCATTGCCTTTCATTAACCAGAATAGATGTGATCTCTCTAATGCAGAGATCACATTATTTCCCTACTTAAATCCTTCAGTGACCCCACCCGGCCCCCTCCCTGCCCATGACGATTAGCATCCAATCAAACTGAACCATGAGAGACTATGGACTCTGAGAAACAAACTGAGGGTTCTAGAGGGGAAGAGGGGAGGGGAGTGGGGGGAGAGGTTAGCCTGGTGATGGGTATTAAGGAGGGCACATACTGCATGGAGCACTGGGTGTTATACGCAAACAATGAATCATGGGACACTCCATCAAAAACTAATGATGTAATGTATGGTGATTAACATAACATAAAAAAAAAAAAAACCTTAGTAGAGAAAATGAAGCAAATAAATGGCTTACTTGGGAAGCAACCCAGTGGCCTTAACCTACCGCTCCAGAGGGAGCATTTCCCCTCTGCTGGAAATCACCACAGAGGGTTTGATGCTATTTTAAGGCTTTGTCCTTGTAGTTATTAGGAAGCAATAAGGAAAGACAGGAAGGGCTGTTGTGGTTCGTTACTGCAGGCAAGGATCCCTCCAGGTGTGTGGCTGCAGAAAGAGGTCACATACCAGCAAAAGCTCATTTCAGAGACTCTTGTTGGACTCTTAGGTAAATGGACTATATTCCACCTCACAGAGCTTTGGTTAAGAGGACAAGCTACAGAATCAGGTCTTTAGTGTCCACCCCATGATCTAGTAGCTACATGACTTCAACAAGGTTTTTTTTAAACCTTTTCGAGTGTCTGTTTTTCTTCTACAAAATGGGCATGTGAATGCCAGTTTGTAATCTCACTGTGAGCACTGAGCATGGTAACTGGTATTAGCTCTATTGCTGTTGCTGAACCACCCTCTGTGGACGAAGTGGCAAATGCAGTGATGGGAAAGGGGAAATTCAACTATTTTTTTTCCTTTTCATCCTCCTGATGAGAGTTCTGCTATAGCTACTTCTAAGATTCTAGAAAACATTCTGTTCTCTTCAGGCATGAGCTGACACCAGGAAGACCATTTAGTGGCCTCATTCGGGCATTAAAACAAGAACAGTTTGTGGGGGTTGTTCCCGACTCATGCTCTGGAGGTCACTTTGGTCTCTGACCTCTTCAGTATGCCCCAGTTTTATTTGCTGGTCAGTCTGTCCCTTACCCTGGGAAGGCTGGGGGGGTGGGTGTCAGCCTCCGAAAACAGAAATAATTATAAAGGTTAAAGTAGTTCATGGCATTATAATTAACTGCTATATTAGGTATTTTACAATCTTGACACTGCCACAGACAGAAATGTTTAATCAGGATAGAAAGTGCCTCGGAGTTAATCCATTTTCATGGTGGAAATTGCAGTGAAGGTATGAAATCGGGCCAGCCTTCTCAGGAAGGAGAGGCAGCCCATTTGCCTTGTGGGTTGGATGCTAGTCACTTTTTCCTGCAGCTGTTAGAACTTCATTACTCAGAACTTTCTATGCTGTAAAGTAACTTTGTTACTATAGCAAAATCTATTTATCAGCCCTTCTTGGGGTCAGGATTCTTAACATAGTTTCCTCCTCAGAGCTCTGTAAGCCATGACCTGTGTACAAAAATAGCACAGTGTGTATCCTGGTTAAGCCTGAAAGAAAGTTGACCTTAGCCAGTCCAAACTCTGACTTGGACCTCTGACCCTCTCTTGCCTCCAGGCAGCACTGAGCAACCAAGAGAAGGTAGGAGTTGACAGTGTTCCAAAGGTGGCTGCGCCCTGGTCTGCAATGACTTCTTGCTCTATCATGACAGGTCTATATATGGCCCTTAGCACAACACTGGCATAAAATTGACCTTCGATGAGTGGTTAGTCTTTTTTAAACAGGCTCTACCACTCTGCCACTAGGCTGAGACAGGTCACTTAACCACTCAAAAAATCTCATTTCTTCCCTATAAAAAAATAACTTTGTGGGACTCTGGAGAGAAACAGAGCTAATAGATCTATGACACCTAGAATACAGGGTGAACCCCACAGATGGAAACCGTTAGGATTCCCCTGACTGCAGTAATGCATGAACCACAGAGTGGGCTTATCACGTGTGTTGTTATTACTTAAAATGGCTATTTTGAGGGCGCCTGGGTGGCTCAGTTGGTTAAGCGACTGCCTTCGGCTCAGGTTATGATCCTGGAGTCCCGGGATCGAGTCCCACATCGGGCTCCCTGCTCAGCAGGAAGTCTGCTTCTCCCTCTGACCCCCTTCCCTCTCGTGCTCTCTATCTCTCATTCTCTCTCTCTCAAATAAATAAATAAAATCTTTAAAAAAATGGCTATTTTGATAAATTTTGTCCTAGATATAAAATAAAGATCATCCTATTTAATAACTATATTAGTGTTCTCAGACAAATGTATCTACTGATTTTGAAGTCTGTTAGCTTTTGCAAAGGTGGAAGTAAATGAATATATAAAATAAAAATTTTAAGCCCTGATTTTTTTTTAAGTCACACCCTAATCTTCTCTTTTAGAGTAGGATTTCTTGTCCTTGGCGATGACTTACCCGTAAGGAGATATTTGGACAGCTTATACCCATTCTACAAACGGTGGATTTCTGCTTGCCACTGCCCATCTGATGGGCAATTTAAAAAATGGTTTCTAGCACCTGTGCAATGCAGAGCTACCCATGCAAACACTTTACCATCTCTGAATGAGAAACAACTAGGCCCCCGATGCAATCGGGTCCGGAGGGTGCCAGATAATTTCTTTGTACAGCCTGCCTGTCCTTATCTGTGGGAGGTGTTTATTTTTAGCTCCCCACACTGTTTCTAGCACCGTCCCTCCTTTGGAGGCCGACAGCTTGTTCCAAGGATCTTAAACAAGCTGTTAAAAGCAAGAGACTGCTGAAGCCAGGGAGGCAGCCAAGCAGCCAAGAAGGTGATTAGAGCAGAGTTCACCTTAGGTGTTAGAGGCAGAGGACAGCTTCGGAGAGTGTCAAGCAAGTTGGCCAACAAACTTTTAAAAGATGGCCTTGGTGACACTCGCCTGGAGCTTTGAAGAAACAATGCTTAAAAGAAGCTGAGAGCATGAAGGCAGCTGGGTACGGAGGCTGATGCTGGATGTGTGACTTCTCATAAATAGCAGGAAGCTGGACTTCTGAGCTCAGACTGCAAATGCCAAGAGCAGAAGCAGGGAAAGAAATCCAGGGTTGGTGACATTCCCACAGGGCCAGCTGGTTGGTGCCTGTTCAGGCTAATTTGGGGTGGCAGGAGGTCTGTGCTTGAGGTCATATCCATAATCATGGTTAGTGTCAGAAGCCTACACCACCCAGACAATCCCTGGACACCTGCAGGGGAGAGAGCTCCAAGGTTAAGGAAATAAGCAAGGACAGAATCTCTGAGCAAGTTAAGTCCCACAGAAGGACTTTTTGTGGCAAGGAAGGAAAGAGGAGAGGCTGGGAACGTGACCTGTCTGAGTGGTACCAAGTGTGCTGAGTGCCCTTGATAAATATTAAATAGCAGTAGTGACATCATATCACATCAGGTGTGTCTTTAGGACTCAGGTGAGCCTGGTTGAACCAGCTCAGCATGGCAGTCACCCAAGGGCCTGACCCCAAGGATCTTTAGTGTGAAAGGGACAGATGGGAAGCAAGATAGTAAATTCCAGAGACTGTAAGAGCAGCTGCAGCTCTCAGACCTACCAGAACATGAGAGAGTTCATCACCACAACCACTGGTCAGCAGGCTGTCTGCCTGGCTGTTTTTATGTGCAGCAGATGGAAAGGTTGCAAGTGGCTTTATGGAACACCCAAGGCGAGACAAGGGAAATGAAATTCTTTTCTCACAAAGAACACTGCGTGGATCTTTGGGTGGCATTCAAAGACCTAGAGGCAATGAGAAGTGGGGTTTTGGCTGCCCAAGAAGATAGCAAGAGAATGAATGCACTGCTAGTAGATTGTAAAGAAAATAATCTCCACAGCTACAGGTGGAGCTGCAGAGCCAGAACATTGGCCTTTAACAATGGTGGAGTGTTTTCCTTTAGAGCCTTTTGTGCTGTCCACTCCATGGCCATTTTTCTGACCTTGAGGTATGCATTGAGAGTTGAATGAATTGCCCATGATGTAACCAATATGATGGAACCCAGGTCATTCTCTCGGCTGTTGGTGAAAGAAGTTGGACCCCTCACTCTAAATAAGTGACATAACTGGTCATCGTGTCACTTGAAAGCTGGGAGACAGTTGTGGGAAGTCTGTGGCCTTTGAAATCAGAGTAAACCTGGACTCACATCCCATCTCCACTATTGACTAGTTCTGTGACCTTAGCAAAGCCACTCAGCCTCCCAGCCATGAGCCCACAACTATGGAGGAATAGGGAATTAGGGAAACAAAGCCAGCTTTGTAAGGCTAAGAGAATGTGTCAATCACCCGATAAACTATCTGGCAGTGTTGCCATTCAACTAATTCTATCAATCTGTGTTAATAATAATAAAATCCAACAAGAAATTAGAACCCAAACAGCTATCTTTGGGATAAGAATCCAACAATGAGCTAAAACAGGGTAAGAACCTACAGTTCTAGATTGTCTTATGGCATTTAAAATTATGTCACAATTATGTAAGCATGCACTGTGGATAATTCTCAGGAGCAATGTATTAGAAAAAAATGGCATTGTCTCCCAAATACTTACAAGTTAATTATGTAAAAGGAAAAGAGAAAGTTGGAGATTCTGGGCCACCAAGAAGAGCTGTGTGTGGTTATATCTTTTTCAGCCAAACTGGGAATGTAGATAGAAAAATCCATGAAGCTAAGAGACAGAAAGGATACTTCCAGCTACGGGAAACAGGAATTGGAGAGGAAGGAGGATTCCAGCAACCGGGATGGAGCCGAAGAAGGGCGTAACAGAACATAGACCATTACAGGGAGGGCATCTAAGAGTCCACAGCCACCACAAAGGTATCTCCCTAAGGCTCTGGAGATCTCTAAGCATTCAGCTTGGTGCTTCAGAAGATGATGCCCGATGAAGAAGTCACCAATGCCAGTGCTACTTGAACAAAGAGGCAATAGAAGCAACCAAGCAGGATCCATCTGCTTAAGCTAGAAGCAGGAGACTTGGGGAGCATGCAGCCTATTAAATATAAATAACCCATATCATCGTAAATATTTTATATGGCTGCAGACGGAGAAGGTGCCATATTTTATACCCTCATTGTAAATTTAAATACTTTATTGTTGCCAATTTTGCCATTGCCCTCAGCTAAAATGAGTCATTTATGGAGATTGACAGTATTTGGTTATATCACTGGTGATCATTCCTGTCAGTGATTGGCCTGATGATCTCTCCCAAGAAAATAATTGCCACCTATTGGCAAACACTAGAGACTTATGAGTGTGTTTGCTTTTAAGTGATCCTAAAAGACGTACAGCTATGTGCATATATTAAGGCGGGAAGACCTTATCTTTTAGGATGTAGAAACTTGAGGAAAATGTTATGAAGGAAATCAATTCCTAAGCTTTATTCAAATAAATAAGCAGTAAGGGTTCTCAATGAAGACCTTGATATAATTTATATTTTTGTATAGCATTATAAGTATGAATGAATACACAAAATGTGGTATATCCATATAGGAATAGTATCTTGAGATAAAAAGGAACACCATACTCAAGAACACACTACAATGTGGATAAATCTCCAAAGCATTATGCTGAATGAAAGAAGTGAGACACAAAAGAACACATATTGTTTGATTCCACTTGCATAGAATGTCCAGAATAGGCAAATTCATAGAGACAGAAAGGAAATTAAGGGTTGCCTAAGTTTGGGGGTGGGAACAAGGAATGACTGCTAATGGGCATCGAGGTTTCTTTAGGGGCTGGTGGAAATATTCTAAAATCAGATTGTGGTGATGGTCACACAACTCTGAATATAATAAACGATTATTGAATTATGACTTAAAATGGATGAATTTTAGTGGTGTGTAAATTTTATCTCAATAAATCTGTTAACATGAAAAGAGAAGGAGTGTGACATTTTCTAGATGCAACTAGAAGACCGCTTTGCTGAAAACAGAAGTTTGCACCCTCCCAAGAAGAATAATAAAATGGGACATGGGCTTAACCTGAGAGGCTGAACCCTATACTCTGTTCCTCTTGGTTAGAGCAGCATCCCTCACCACCTGGCAAAGATGTGACCAGTTTCCTTCAGGGTAGGCCAACTGATACTTAGACATGTGCCAGTATATGCATTCAGACACCCCAGCTCAAGGAAGAATAAGCAAAAGCAAACTAAGTGGACCAGTCCTTACAGGGTGGGTAGGACATTAAGAGCACCAAAAAGAGAAAAACTGGATTAAATGTGAATTAGTCCCAAGATAGGAGTGTCTCAACAGGAGTTGAAAGCCCAAATTGAGTGCGAGCCAGAGACAGTTGTTTTACAAGCAGCATTCACATCCTGGTACCAGGATGGAGCAGGGGTGGCGGGGGCTCATTGTGCCTTGCACTGCATATCCTGTCAGTGTGACATCCTGCCAGAAGCGGCAATCCAGCTTATTATTCATAAATGTGATTGGGAACCACAGTTGGGTATTTTTCCCCATCTGTCTAATTAAATGGTAAGTCCCAAAAGGCAGAGACCAGCATGAGCTCCAGCTCATGCTCTCGGCATAGTTTTTGGTACTGGAAAAATATTAAACAATGGTCTAGTAATAAAAGACTGGCATTTTTCACAGAGCTTTTATAGCTGAAGAGCAAAGCAACCCTTTGAATGGAGTTGCAGGAGTTAGTTCTGGTTTTCATATTTCTCAGCAAGAGCCTCACTCCCCACTGTCAATCACATTTTCATATCTGGTAAACCAAGCTGACTCAGGACTGTAATTGAAGTAGTTTCATGTTGGAGGATAACCATTTAAGATCTTAGGTTATAAGTAGTTCTTATTAGAACTAGGAAGAAAATGAGGAGTCATTTCTTCATGTTAGTTCCTGTAGAAGGGGTTGATCAAACTCAACCCAATGCCTAGAGTGGTGCTTTCTAATGAAACTTTCTAGGATGGTGGAAATGTCCTAAAATATAGAAGATATATGTAGCTGGTGGCTACCATCTTGGACAACCCAACACTGGAGGCTCTTAAGTGGGGGAGATTGAACAGCTTTTTGATAACCCACATCGAAGTATTTGTATACAACAGTGAAAAGTTATCACTAGAAATAATTGTCATGGTGATCTCTTCTGTCTAGTCAACAAATATTTATTGTGGACTTTCTGAGTCCCAGGACCTATTCTAGACTCAGGAGATACCTCAGTGAAAAAACCTGGCAAGGCCTCTGCTCTCACAGAATTTATAATTTTATAAAGTCTAGAACCAAAAAAAGAAAAATAAGCAAATAAATGGTTACAAATAATAATCTGTGTTTTCAAGAAGCACACAAAGTGATGAGATATACTGAGCTTTTTTAGACAGAGATGATGTCAGGTCTTGTTGAGAGTGAGGTGCAGGCTTCAGTTCAAAGAGAAGTGGGAAGGAAAGATTGTTCTAGGTGGGTGGGCAATCCTACAAGGAAACACCAAAGCAGGGAAAGAGCTTGATGCCTCTGAGAAACTAAATGAAGACCAGCATGGCTACACAAGGCAAATGGAGAGGAGAGATGGACAAGAGCATGTTGGTGATGTAGAGCAGGAATCAAAGTGTACAGGGCTCATTCATTCACTGGTAGAGTACATTGGAAAGTCTTGGGATGATTTCAAGCAGAAGAATGACATCAACAAGACATAAAATGTTTACTCTGGCTGCAAAGAGGAGAGTGACTTGAGGGGTGCAGAAGAGAGAGTGAGGACACCGGTTAGGAGGTTGCTATGGTCAAAGAGTGAAAGACAAATGGTGATGTAGTCCAAGATATGAGTCTAGATGTGAAAGGAGGAGTTGGGAATTCAGAAATGATTTAGGGAAACTGACAGATCTGACTGGACATTGGAGTAAGAAGAAAATGGAGGAATCACAGGTCATTCATAGGTGTCTGGCCTAAGAAACTGGTGGATTTTGGCATGACTGGCAATAATGGGAATGGAACAGAAATCTCTTTTCCCATTTTAACTCTCTGTTGGCTTTGTGTACATACTCATTCTTCTTTATCATGGGAGGTTGGATGACAATAGATCTGAACTGGACCATTCCATTTAGCACTGATGTGTTTGTGTTTCCAGACCTATCTCTTGAAAGTGCCCTTTATGTATTGGCTACATTTAACTCTAAAATCTATCAAGTTGTAGAAATAAGAAGGAATCTTCTGGACCATTGGTTCCCAACCTTTTAAAATGTGGTACCCCTCTGTAACAATGACATATGGATCTCCATAGGATGGTAATAATACTGGCTGGCCACTTCCTTTGAATGGGATATGGACTGGGAGAAAGCTGCCAAACACACAGCTTCTCTAGGATTATACTAAACTTTCAGTTTAACCAGCTAAGAATCTGGAAATGTAATGAAAAAAAAAAATGTGAGCTACAGGATAGGTGAAGTTGCAGCACTTGGAATCCTGTTAGAGTTAGGAGAATAGTGGGGGTTTTGTAATACTGTTGCTGTCCAGCGCTTATATAATCAGCTTTCAAACCGTGTCCCAGAACTACCTAGGCACTTAAATTCAAGGAAGTGTTTAAAAAGAATCATAGTCTCCTACTTCCTGGCTCACACTTACGATCCCTATCCAGAGGAGAAGGCAGAGTCTGTGCCCAGGGTAAGTGATACCACCCTAGCCCTGTGTTGTGGAAAGCCCAGGTCCTGTTCTGTGCCTCAAAGAGCACTTATCCCTGGGTCAGGCAGGGTCTGTATTGATTATCACCCTTGGTCTTCACTAAAGTCCCTTGAGACAGACTTCTTTTTTTTTTTTAAATGCTATTAACAGATGAAGGTGCTCAGATCTGAAGAGGTAAAGAATAACCATTTTATGTGGGGTGCCTATTAAGAAACTAGTGACAAAATGACTATAGATTCAACAGTGATTTTGGATAAGTTTGTATTTCATTCATTACAACAACATCCATCGACTTTGGAAAATTAGTTGCCATGCCATTCATTTAATATTTAAACAATGTTTTGAATGTCATGAATTCCAGGCCCTCTTGCAATTTTCATGCCCCTCCCAGGAGTTCTTGAGTCATGATTGACATCTTCTGATCAAACTGGAGCTACTTGTTCTAGATTTTTGAAAGCTGAAATTTAAAGAGAGCAAGTGATTTGGCCAAGGGCAAAGAACTTGCTGATAGCAGAGTGGAGGCACAGACCTAGTCCTTCCATCTTTCTATTTAAAATTTTTACTACTCTATCTTACTCCCTAGTAAGATGAATGGGTCATCTGCCTGAAGACCCTAGAAAAGGCAGGTCATTAAATCAGGATCGGCAGGAGGGTTGTAAATCCTACTGGTAGGAGTTGCCTGCAGAGCTCTATGGAGAAAGATCTTGAGGCCCTATCTGTACTTACTGGAAAACATGGTAGTAATTGATTACTGATATTTGCCATAAGTACGTGATTGGGAGTTAAGGCACATGCATCATGCATTTGGATGTGAACCAGTCAAGTCTTGGTGGCTTTTAGGTGAATTCAAGCTGGTTGTCCTCACAGTGTAGAGTCAAGTTCCACTTTCTTTGTGACTGTCCCTGTCAGGTCAAATGCCTTTAAAAATGAGCTGCAGAAGGGTATTAAACCTGGGCGTTGAAGGAAATTTGCCATCTCCTTTCTGTCCCACTTATCAGCTTATGATTTTTTGTTATGAGCAGACAGTAGCAAAAGTTCTGGGCACTGTACGTATACAAAAACCTTCCCTGACAAGGAGAGAGAGGTCATGCTGAACTGAGAGAAATTAGATCATGGTACCTGGGGGTAGCTCTTGACATTTATTCTGAAATTTAAGTTGAAAAACTAAAGAATAGCATTTTAATTTTTCTCTGCTCCAAACCATTTACCTCCATTTACCTCCAAACCAGCAATTTATTGCTTGTAAGTCTGAGTACACAGCTGAGTCTGGAAGTAGCATTAGGAAAAGCACAATTTTCAGTGGAAAGCCTGAATCCACAGACAGGGGTATTGACCAGAAATGTAAGGGCAAACTAATTCAATTACTTTCAGTGGAGTTTAACCTATAATCTTCACTCAAGCATATGGGTACCTCAGACAAAGAGAAAGAACTTTTAAAAAATTGATTGTTACTCTGTGAAAGAGCAAGTAGGAAGCCAGCCTTGTGTGTATGAGGTTTCTTTGGAGGGCCAGAAATCTGTTTCTGTCAGCACAGGAAAAACCATCATGGAGTAAGGGAAGAAATGAAAACCAGAGTGAAAGTTAAACACTTTTTTTCAGATGACCTTGTATAATGATTAAAATGCTGAATTGCTTTTTGAAAGGTTTTTCCACCAGAAGAATGTCAGAGCCACCCCCACCAACCTGCTCCCTTCTTTTCAAAATGTCTGTGAGAGAACATAAAATGGAATATATATTTATATACCTTTTTTCTTAAGAGGACTGGTAAACAATTTGATCTCTCTTTTTTTTTAATTTTTTTATTGTTATGTTAATCACCATATATTACATCATTAGTTTTTGGTGCAGTGTTCCATGATTCATTGTTTGTTCATAACACCCAGTGCTCCATGCAGAACGTGCCCTCCTCAATACCCATCACCAGGCTAACCCATACCCCTACCCCCCTCCCCTCTAGAACCCTCAGTTTGTTTTTCAGAGTCCATCATCTCTCATGGTTCATCTCCCCTCTGACATACTCCCCTTTTCTTCCTCTCCTGTTATCTTCTTCTTTTTCTTTTTTCTTAAAATATGTTGTGTTATTTGTTTCAGAAGTACAGATCTGTGATTCAACAGTCTGCACAATTCACAGCGCTCACCATAGCACATACCCTCCCCAATATCTATCACCCAGCCACCCCATCCCTCCCACCCCCAACCACTCCAGTAACACTCAGTTTCTTTCCTGAGATTAAAAATTCCTCATATCAGTGAGGTCATGTGATACATGTCTTTCTCTGATTGACTTATTTCACTCAGCATAACACCCTCCAGTTCCATCCATGTCGTTGCAAATGGCAAGATCTCATTTCTTTTGATGGCCGCATAATATTCCATTGTGTATATATACCACCTCTTCTTTATCCATTCATCTGTCGATGGGCATCTTGGCTCTTTCCACAGTTTGGCTATGGTGGACATTGCTGCTATAAACATTGGGGTACACGTACCCCTTCAGGTCCCTACATTTGTATCTTTGTGGTAAATACCCAGTAGTGCAATTGCTGGATCGAACGGTAGCTCTAATTTCAACTGTTTGAGGAACCTCCATACTGTTTTCCAGAGGGGTTGCACCAGCTTGCATTCCCACCAACAGTGTAGGAGGGTTCCCCTTTCTCCACATCCCCGCCAACATCTGTCGTTCCCTGACTTGTTAATTTTAGCCATTCTGACGGGTGTGAGGTGGTATTTCATTGAGGTTTTGATTTGGATTTCCCTGATGCCAAGCGATGTTGAGCACTTTTTCATGTGCCTGTTGGCCATTTGGATGTCTTCTTTGGAGAAATGTCTGTTCATGTCTTCTGCCCATTTCTTGATTGGATTATTTGTTCTTTGGGTGTTGAGTTTGATAAGTTCTTTATAGATTTTGGATACTAGCCCTTTATCTGATATGTCATTTGCAAATATTTTCTCCCATTCTGTCGGTTGTCTTTTGGTTTTGTGGACTGTTTCTTTTGCTGTGCAGAAGCTTTTTATCTTGATGAAATCCCAATAGTTCATTTTTGCCCTGGCTTCCCGTGCCTTTGGCGATGTTTCTAGGAAGAAGTTGCTGCGGCTAAGGTCGAAAAGGTTGCTACCTGTGTTCTCCTTTAGGATTTGGATGGACTCCTGTCTCACGTTTAGGTCTTTCAACCATTTGGAGTCTATTTTTGTGTGTGGTGTAAGGAAATGGTCCAGTTTCATTCTTCTGCATGTGGCTGTCCAATTTTCCCAACACCATTTGTTGAAGAGACTGTCTTTTTGCCATTGGACATTCTTTCCTGCTTTGTCAAAAATAAGTTGACCATAGAGTTGAGGGTCCATTTCTGGGCTCTCAATTCTGTTCCATTGATCTATGTGTCTGTTTTTGTGCCAGTACCATACTGTCTTGATGATGACAGCTTTGTAATAGAGCTGGAAGTCCGGAATTCTGATGCCGCCAGCTTTGCTTTTCTTTTTCAGTATTCCTCTGGCTATTCTGGGTCTCTTCTGGTTCCATACAAATTTTAGGATTATTTGTTCCATTTCTTTGAAAAAAGTGGGTGGTATTTTGATGGGGATTGCACTGAATGTGTAGATTGCTCTAGGTAGCATTGACATCTTCACAATGTTGATTCTCCCAATCCATGAGCATGGAACGTTTTTCCATTTCTTTGTGTCTTCTTCAATTTCTTTCCTGAGTATTTTATAGTTTTCTGAGTACAGATCCTTTGCCTCTTTGGTTAGATTTATTCCTAGGTATCTAATGGTTTTGGGTGCAATTGTAAATGGGATCGACTCCTTGATTTGTCTCTCTTCCGTCTTGTTGTTGGTGTATAGGAATGCCACTGATTTCTGTGCATTGATTTTATATCCTGCTACTTTACTGAATTCCTGTATGAGTTCTAGCAGTTTTGGGGTGGAGTCTTTTGGGTTTTCCACATACAGTATCATATCATCTGCAAAGAGTGAGAGTTCGACTTCCTCTTTGCCGATTTGGATGCCTTTGATTTCTTTTTGTTGTCTGATTGCTGTGGCTAGGACTTCTAATACTATGTTGAATAGCAGTGGTGAGAGTGGACATCCCTGCCGCGTTCCTGACCTTAGGGGAAAAGCTCTCAGCCTTTCCCCATTGAGAATGATATTCGCTGTAGGTTTTTCATAGATGGCTTTTATGATATTGAGGTATGTACCCTCTATCCCTATACTCTGAAGAGTTTTGATCAAGAAAGGATGTTGTACTTTGTCAAATGCTTTTTCTGCATCTATTGAGAGGATCATATGATTCTTGTTCTTTCTTTTGTTAATGTATTGTATCACGTTGATTGATTTGCGGATGTTGAACCAGCCTTGCAGCCCAGGAATAAATCCCACTTGGTCGTGGTGAATAATCCTTTTAATGTACTGTTGGATCCTTTTGGCTAGTATTTTGGTGAGAATTTTTGCATCCATGTTCATCAAGGATATTGGTCTGTAATTCTCTTTTTTGATGGGGTCTTTGTCTGGTTTTGGGATCAAGGTAATGCTGGCCTCATAAAATGAGTTTGGAAGTTTCCCTTCCATTTCTATTTTTTGGAACAGTTTCAGGAGAATAGGTATTAATTCTTCTTGAAATGTCTGATAGAATTCCCCTGGGAAGCCATCTGGCCTTGGGCTTTTGTTTTTTGGGAGATTTTTGATGACTGCTTCAATTTCCTTAGTGGTTATAGGTCTGTTCAGGTTTTCTATTTCTTCCCGGTTCAATTTTGGTAGTTGATACATCTCTAGGAATGCACCCATTTCTTCCAGGTTATCTAATTTGCTGGCATAGAGTTGCTCATAATATGTTCTTATAATTGTTTGTATTTCTTTGGTGTTGGTTGTGATCTCTCCTCTTTCATTCATGATTTTGTTGATTTGGGTCATTTCTCTTTTCTTTTTGATAAGTCTGGCCAGGGGTTTATCAATCTTGTTAATTCTTTCAAAGAACCACCTCCTAGTTTCGTTGATCTGTTCTACTGTTCTTTTGGTTTCTAGTTCATTGATTTCTGCTCTGATCTTTATGATTTCTCTTCTCCTGCTGGGTTTAGGCTTTATTTGCTGTTCTTTCTCCAGCTCCTTTAGGTGTAGGGTTAGGTTGTGTATTTGAGACCTTTCTTGTTTCTTGAGAAAGGCTTGTATTGCTATATACTTTCCTCTCAGGACTGCCTTTGCTGTATCCCAAAGATTTTGAACAGTTGTGTTTTCATTTTCATTGGTTTCCATGAATTTTTTTAATTCTTCTTTAATTTCTTGGTTGACCCATTCATTCTTTAGTAGGATGCTCTTTAGCCTCCATGTATTTGAGTTCTTTCCGACTTTCCTCTTGTGGTTGAGTTCTAGTTTCAAAGCATTGTGGTCTGAAAATATGCAGGGAATGATCCCACTCTTTTGGTACCGATTGAGACCTGATTTGTGACCTAGGATGTGATCAATTCTGGAGAATGTTCCATGGACACTAGAGAAGAATGTGTATTCCGTTGCTTTGGGATGGAGTGTTCTGAATATGTCTGTGAGGTCCATTTGGTCCAGTGTGTCATTTAAAGTCTTTATGTCCTTGTTGATCTTTTGCTTAGATGATCTGTCCATTTCAGTCAGGGGGGTGTTAAAGTCCCCCACTATTATTGTATTGTTGTCAATGTGTTTCTTTGCTTTTGTTATTAATTGCCTTATATAATTGGCTGCTCCCATGTTCGGGGCATAGATATTTACAATTGTTAGATCTTCTTGTTGGATAGACCCTTTAAGTAGGATATAGTGTCCTTCCTCATCTCTTATTACAGTCTTTGTTTGAAAATCTAGTTTGTCTGATATAAGGATTGCCACCCCAGCTTTCTTTTGGTGTCCATTAGCATGGTAAATGGTTTTCCACCCCCTCACTTTCAATCTGGGGGTGTCTTTGGGTGTAAAATGAGTCTCTTGCAGACAGCATATTGATGGGTCTTGTTTTTTAATCCAATCTGATAGCCTGTGTCTTTTGATTGGGGCATTTAGCCCATTTACATTCAGGGTAACTATTGAAAGGTATGAATTTAGTGCCATTGTATTACCTGTAAGGTGACTGTTAACTGTCTGTTGTCTGTGTTCGTTTCTGCTCTTTGCTGCTTTTAGGTTCTCTCTTTGCTTAGAGGACCCCTCTCAATATTTCTTGGAGGGCTGGTTTCGTGTTTGCAAATTACTTTAGTTTTTGTTTGTTCTGGAAGCTTTTTATCTCTCCTTCTATTTTCAATGATAGCCTAGCTGGATATAGTATTCTTGGCTGCATATTTTTCTTGTTTAGTGCTCTGAAGATATCTTGCCAGTCCTTTCTGGCCTGCCAGGTCTCTGTGGATAGGTCTGTTGCCAATCTAATGTTTCTACCATTGTAGGTTACATATCTCTTCTCCCGAGCTGCTTTCAGGATTTTCTCTTTGTCTCTGAGACTCGTAAGTTTTACTATTAGATGTCGGGGTGTTGACCTATTTTTATTGATTTTGAGAGGGGTTCTCTGTGCCTCCTGGATTTTGATGCCTGTTTCCTTCCTCACATTAGGGAAGTTCTCTGCTATAATTTGCTCCAATATACCTTCTGCCCCTCTCTCTCTCTCTTCTTCTTCTGGGATCCCAATTATTCTAATGTTGTTTCGTCTTATCATATCACTTATCTCTCGAATTCTGCCCTCGTGATCCTGTAGTTGTTTCTCTCTCTTTTTCTCAGCCTCTTTATTTTCCATCATTTGGTCTTCTATATCGCTGATTCTCTCTTCTGCCTCATTTATCCTAGCATTTAGTGCCCCCATTTTTGATTGCACCTCATCAATAGCCTTTTTGATTTCGATTTGGTTAGATTTTAGTTCTTTTATTTCTCCAGAAAGGGTTTCTCTAATAACTTCCACGCTTTTTTCAAGCCCAGCTAGTATCTTTAAAGTCATGATTCTGAACTCTAGGTCCGACATCGTACTGATGTCCGTATTGAGTAGGTCCCTGGCAGACGGTACTACCTCTTGTTCTTTTTGCTGAGGTGATTTCTTTCGTCTTGTCATTTTGTCCAGAGGAGAATAGATGAATGAGAGAACAAAAGGCTAACAGGTTTACAACGTCCCCAGCAAATATACTGTATACAAATCAGAAAAGACCTGAAACCAGGGGAAAAGAAAGGGAAAGAAAGAAAAAAGAAAGAGAAAAAGAAAAAAAAAAGATAAAAACAAAAACAAAACAATTCAAAAAAGGCAGAATATGATCAAATATGATCAGGCTAGTGCATAGATCAGTGCCACACACTAGATTTTGGGCGTATTTTGGTCTGTTAGAAAAAAGTGCCTCCTAAAATTTTAAAGGAAGAAAGACATATATGTACAAAATAAGGGTTGATACAATGAAGGGATGGAAGATGACTGTAAAGATGAAAATTATAAAAGATTTTATAAAAGGACTTGGTAAGATAAGTTGTTTGAAAAAAGAAAGAAGATTTAAGGAAAAAAAAAAAAGGAAAAAGGGAGAGAATGTGATCAGGCAGGAGACTAGAACAAAGCCATACACTAGTGGTTTAGGGTATATTTTGATCTGTTAGAAGAAACTGTACCTCAAAATTTTAAAGAGAGAACAACTTATATATATATGCCAAAAACAAGGATAACTACTATGAAGGGATAAAATATGACTCTAAAAATGAAAAAAAAAAAATGTTTTTTTTTTTTTAAAAAAAGGGATTTATAAGATGTTGGTTGAAAAAGGGAAAAAGAAAAATAAAAAAAAGTCAACAAAAATTAACTTTGATGAAATAATGAATCATGGTAAAAAAAAAAAAAAAAAAAAGAAGCCATGAATCTATGTGCAGTATTCCCCTAGCGCTGGAGTTCTCCTATTCTCCTTGATCGATCAACTTGGTCTTGGCTTGCTGGCTGTTTGTGCTGATCTTCTGGGGGAGGGGCCTATTGCTGTGGTTTCCAAATGTCTTTGCCGGGGGCGGAATTGCCCCGCCCTTGTCGGTCCGGGCTAAGGAAGCTGCTCCAGTTTGCTCTCAGGAGCTTTTGTTCCCTGCAAGCTCTCGGTACAGCTTTGGAGGACCAGGGCGAAAATGGCGGCCTCCCAGTCTCCGCCCGGAGGAGCCGAGAACTCGGGGCCCCACTCCTCAGTGCGTCCCCAGAGAAAAGCAGTCACTCCCGTGTCCCCGGTCTCCGGCCGCACTCCGTGCTCACCCGGCCTGTGATCGAGCGTTGCTATCTCTGGCACCCGACCCCGCTCGGAGTCTCCAAAACCAGCAGATCCCTGCAGTGCGTTCCCGCACCACTCCTCCCCAGGAAGGAAGGGGAGTCTCCCCGGACCTGCCGCTTGTTGGGTCCCTGCTGGGGGAGCCGTGCCCCGACTGGGCCGCAGATCACAGTTTATGGCATCCCCGAGCTGAGAGCCCGCGACTGGGCTCCGTCTCTGCAGCCGGCTTCCCCGCTCTGATACCTGGGAGCTCTGGCGCACTCAGGCACCCCCGGTCTCTCTGTGACCCCAAGGGTCCTGAGACCACACTGTCCCGGGAGGATTCCACCCCCCGCTTAGCCACTGCAGCGACGTCCCTCCGCCGAGCCAACTTTTAAAAGGTCCGATTTTGTGCTCCGCGGCTCTAGCACTTGCCAGAAGCGGCCGGCGGAGGCCCCTCCCCCGCCGTCTATCCTCCCGAATATCGCCTCGGATTCACTTCTCCGCACGTCCTACCTTCCAGTAAGTGGTCACTTCTCTGTTCAGAGAGTTGTTGCTACTCTCCTGTTCGATCTCCTGTTGAGTTCGTAGGTGTTCAGAATGGTTTGATCCCTATTCAGCTGAATTCCTGAGACCAGACAAAATCTAGGTCTCCTACTCCTCCGCCATCTTGCTCCGCCCCTCAACAGTTTGATCTCTTTTATCTGAAAGTTTTGCCAATGTTTTCATCAGTTCCTGTGGAGATGGCCTGTGATTCCGCTTTTTCTTTGAACAAAGAACATATTGGGTTTCTTTGCACTGAGAAATAGAAGGCTAGCTAAAAGTACAGACTTCAAAATAATGCTTATCGTACATTTGGGGAGAGCATATTGAAAAAATAGTGCCTGGTGCCACCTGTACTGAGAAGCCTACTTAGGCTTCCATGAAGCTTCCAGAATCTTCTGGAAAAGCCTGTGAGATATGCTCAGCTGGAGACAGTGTTGGTATTTCCCTTTGATTCTGATTCATTCACTTGTATCTCCATTAGCAATTTATTTTTAATTCAGTGTTCTGTGGAAAAAGCATATTGCTGGAAAACAGACACATCTTACATACATATGCCTGACATTTTAAAAAATGAATGTAACACACTCCATGCTCAAAATAAACAGTCTGTCTTTCCCTTCCCCATCGAACAATATTTATGAGCCTCCAGGATGAGATTGCTAATATATTTGCCACCATCAGTATCCCAGGCCTGGCTGTGTAATGGCTTAGTTCTATTCTCTGAACCACCTAGGTGCTGGAGTCATTGGCTCTCAGGAAGACCAGTCTTCTCCAGGTGATCTGCTAGATTCAGGAAAGCAATACCTTGAAGATAACTGAGGAAAGTTCTTAGAGTTTTTGTGTTCTTTTTTTTTTTTTTAATTTTTTATTGTTATGTTAATCATCATACATTACATCATTAGTTCTTGATGTAGTGTTCCATGATTCATTGTTTGTGCATAACACCCAGTGCTCCACGAAGAACGTGCCCTCCTTAATACTCACCACCAGGCTAACCCATCCCCCCACCCCCCTCCCCTCTAGAACCCTCAGTTTGTTTTTCAGAGTCCATCGTCTCTCATGGTTCGTCTCCCCCTCCGACTTACTCCCCTTCATTCTTCCCCTCCTTCTATCTTCTTTTTCTTTTTTCTTAACATATGTTGCATTATTTGTTTCAGAAGTACAGATCTCTGATTAAACAGCCTTGCACAATTCACAGTGCTCACCATAGTACATACCCTCCCCAATGTCTGTCAACCAGCCACCCCATCCCTCCCACCCCCCACCACTCAGCAACACTCAGTTTGTTTCCTGAGATTAAGAATTCCTCATATCAGTGAGGTCATGTGATACATGTCTTTCTCTGATTGACTTATTTCACTCAGCATAACACCCTCCAGTTCCATCCACGTCGTTGCAAATGGCAAGATCTCTTTCCTTTTGATGGCTGCATAATATTCGATTGTGTATATATAAGACTTCTTTATCCATTCATCTGTTGATGGACATCTTGGCTCTTTCCACAGTTTGGCTATTGTGGACATTGCTGCTATAAACATTGGGGTGCACGTACCCCTTCGGATCCCTACATTTGTATCTTTGTGGTAAACACCCAGTAGTGCAATTGCTGGATCGTACGGTAGCTCTATTTTCAACTGTTTGAGGAACCTCCATACTGTTTTCCAGAGTGGTTGCACCAGCTTGCATTCTCACCAACAGTGTAGGAGGGTTCCCCTTTCTCCACATCCCCGCAAGCATCTGTCGTTTCCTGACTTGTTAATTTTAGCCATTCTGACGGGTGTGAGGTGGTATCTCATGGAGGTTTTGATTTGGATTTCCCTGATGCTGAGCGATGTGGAGCACTTTTTCATGTGTCTGTTGGCCATTTGGATGTCTTCTTTGGAAAAATGTCTGTTCATGTCTTCTGCCCATTTCTTGATTGGATTATTTGTTCTTTGAGTGTTGAGTTGGATAAGTTCTTTATAGATTTTCGATACTAGCCCTTTATCTGATATGTCATTTGCAAATATTTTCTCCCATTCTGTCGGTTGTCTTTTGGTTTTGTGGGCTGTTTCTTTTGCTGTGCAAAAGCTTTTTATCTTGATGAAATCCCAATAGTTCATTTTTGCCCTGGCTTCCCTTGCTTTTGGCAATGTTTCTAGGAAGAAGTTGCTGCGGCTGAGGTCAAAGAGGTTGCTACCTGTGTTCTCCTTTAGGATTTTGATGGACTCCTATCTCACATTTAGGTCTTTCAACCATTTGGAGTGTATTTTCATGTGTGGTGTAAGGAAATGGTCCAGTTTCATTCTTCTGCATGTGGCTGTCCAATTTTCCCAACACCATTTGTTGAAGAGACTGTCTTTTTTCCATTGGACATTCTTTCCTGCTTTGTCAAAGATGAGTTGACCATAGAGTTGAGGGTCCATTTCTGGGCTCTTCATTCTGTTCCATTGATCTATGTGTCTGTTTTTGTGCCAGTACCATACTGTCTTGATGATGACAGCTTTGTAATAGAGCTGGAAGTCCGGAATCGTGATGCCGCCAGCTTTGCTTTTCTTTTTCAATATTCCTCTGGCTATTCGGGGTCTCTTCTGGTTCCATACAAATTTTAGGATTATTTGTTCCATTTCTTTGAAAAAAGAGGAAGATAATTTGATGGGGATTGCATTGAATGTGTAGATTGCTCTAGGCAGCATTGACATCTTCACAATGTTTGTTCTTCCAATCCATGAGCATGGAACGTTTTTCCATTTCTTTGTGTCTTCTTCAATTTCTTTCATGAGTATTTTATAGTTTTCTGAGTACAGATCCTTTGCCTCTTTGGTTAGATTTATTCCTAGGTATCTTATGGTTTTGGGTGCCATTGTAAATGGGATCGACTCCTTGATTTGTCTCTCTTCTGTCTTGTTGTTGGTGTATAGGAATGCCACTGATTTCTGTGCAGTGATTTTATATCCTGCCACTTTACTGAATTCCTGTATGAGTTCTAGGTGTTTTGGGGTGGAGTCTTTTGGGTTTTCCACATACAGTATCATATCATCTGCAAAGAGTGAGAGTTTGACTTCCTCTTTGCCGATTTGGATGCCTTTGATTTCTTTTTGTTGTCTGATTGCTGTGGCTAGGACTTCTAATATTATGTTGAATAGCAGTGGTGAGAGTGAACATCCCTGCCGCGTTCCTGACCTTAGGGGAAAAGCTCTCAGCTTTTCCCCATTGAGAATGATATTCGCTGTAGGTTTTTCATAGATGGCTTTTATGATATGGAGGTATGTACCCTCTATCCCTATACTCTGAAGAGTTTTGATCAAGAAAGGATGCTGTACTTTGTCAAATGCTTTTTCTGCATCTATTGAGAGGATCATATGATTCTTGTTCTTTCTTTTGTTAATGGATTGTATCACGATTGATTTGCAGATGTTGAACAGGCCTTGCAGCCCAGGGATAAATCCCACTTGGTCCTGGTGAATAATCCTTTTAATGTACTGTTGGATCCTATTGGCTAGTATTTTGGTGAGAATTTTTGCATCCATGTTCATCAAGGATATTGGTCTGTAGTTCTCCTTTTTAATGGGGTCTTTGTCTGGTTTTGGGATCAAGGTAATGGTGGCCTCATAAAATGAGTTTGGAAGTTTTCCTTCCATTTCCTTTTTTTGGAACAGTTTCATGAGAATAGGTATTAATTCTTCTTTAAATGTCTGATAGAATTCCCCTGGGAAGCCATCTGGCCCTGGGCTTTTGTTTTTTGGGAGATTTTTGATGACTGCTTCAATTTCCTTAGTGGTTATAGGTCTGTTCAGGTTTTCTATTTCTTCCTGGTTCAATTTTGGTAGTTGATACATCTCTAGGAATGCACCCATTTCTTCCAGGTTATCTAATTTGCTGGCATAGAGTTGCTCATAATATGTTTTATAATTGTTTGTATTTCTTTGGTGTTGGTTGTGATCTCTCCTCTTTCATTCATGATTTTGTTGATTTGGGTCATTTCCCTTTTCTTTTGGATAAGTCTGGAGTGGTTTATCAATCTTGTTAATTCTTTCAAAGAACCAGCTCCTAGTTTCGTTGATCTGTTCTACTGTTCTTTTGGTTTCTAGTTCATTGATTTCTGCTCTGATCTTTATGATTTCTCTTCTCCTGCTCTGTTTAGGCTTTATTTGCTGTTCTTTCTCCAGCTCCTTTAGGTGTAGGGTTAGGTTGTGTATTTGAGACCTTTCTTGTTTCTTGAGAAAGGCTTGTATTGCTATATACTTTCCTCTCAGGACTGCCTTTGCTGTATCCCAAAGGTTTTGAACAGTTGTGTTTTCATTTTCATTGGTTTCCATGAATTTTTTAAATTCTTTAATTTCCTGGTTGACCCATTCATTCCTTAGTAGGATGCTCTTTAGCCTCCATACATTTGAGTTCTTTCCAACTTTCCTCTTGTGATTTAGTTCTAGTTTCAAAGCACTGTGGTCTGAAAATATGCAGGGAATAATCCCAATCTTTGGGTACCGGTTGAGACCTGATTTGTGACCTAGGATGTGATCAATTCTGGAGAATGTTCCATGGGCACTAGAGAAGAATGTGTATTCTGTTGCTTTGGGATGGAGTGTTCTGAATATGTCTGTGAAGTCCATTTGGTCCAGTGTGTCATTAAAGTCTTTATGTCCTTGTTGATCTTTTGCTTAGGTGATCTGTCCATTTCAGTCAGGGGGGGTGTTAAAGTCCCCCACTATTACTGTATTGCTGTCAATGTGTTTCTTCGCTTTTGTTATTAATTGGCTTATATAATTGGCTGCTCCCATGTTAGGGGCATAGATATTTACAATTGTTAGGTCTTCTTGTTGGATAGAACCTTTAAGTAGGATATAGTGTCCTTCCTCATCTCTTATTACAGTCTTTGGTTTAAAATCGAATTTGTCTGATATAAGGATTGGCACCCCAGCTTTCTTTTGGTGTCCATTAGCATGGTAAATGGTTTTCCACCCCCTCACTTTCAATCTGGGGGTGTCTTTGTGTCTAAAATGCGTCTCTTGTAGACAGCATATGGATGGGTCTTGTTTTTTAATCCAATCTGATAGCCTGTGTCTTTTGATTGGGGCATTTAGCCCATTTACATTCAGGGTAACTATTGAAAGGTGTGAACTTAGTGCCATTGTATTGCCTGTAAAGTGACTGTTACTGTATATTGTCTCTGTTCCTTTCTGAACTGTGCTGCTTTTAGTCTCTCTCTTTGCTTAGAGGACCCCTTTCAATATTTCTTGGAGGGCTGGTTTCGTGTTTGCCAATTCCTTTAGTTTTTGTTTGTCCTGGAAGCTTTTTATCTTTCCTTCAATTTTCAATGAGAGCCTAGCTGGATATAGTATTCTTGGCTGCATATTTTTCTCGTTTAGTGCTCTGAAGATATCATTCTAGTCCTTTCTGGCTTGCCAGGTCTCTGTGGATAGGTCTGTTGCCAATCTAATGTTTCTACCATTGTAGGTTACATATCTCTTCCCCCGAGCTGCTTTCAGGATTTTCTCTTTGTCTCTGAGACTCGTAAGTTTTAGTATTAGATGTCGGGGTGTTGACCTATTTTCATTGATTTTGAGAGGGGTTCTCTGTGCCTCCTTGATTTTGATGCCTGTTTGCCTCCTCACATTAGGGAAGTTCTCTGCTGTTATTTGCTTCAATATACCTTCTGCCCCTCTCTCTCTATCTTCTTCTTCTGGGATCCCAATTATTCTAATGTTGTTTCATCTTATCGTATCGCTTATCTCTCGAATTCTGCCCTCATGATCTGTAGTTGTTTCTCTCTCTTTTTTCAGCCTCTTTGTTTTCCATCATTTGGTCTTTTATATCGCTGATTCTCTCTTCTGCCTCATTTATCTTAGCAGTTAGTGCCCCCATTTTTTATTGCACCTCATTAATAGCCTTTTTGATTTCGACTTGATTAGTTTTTAGTTCTTTTATTTCTCCAGAAAGGGTTTTTCTCATAACTTCCACGCTTTTTTCAAGCCCAGCTAGTATCTTTAAAGTCAGGATTCTGAACTCTAGGTCCGACATCGTACTAATGTCCGTATTGAGTAAGTCCCTGGCTGACGGTACTATGTCTTGTTGTTTTTGCTGAGGTGATTTTTTTCATCTTGTCATTTTGTCCAGAGGAGAATAGATGAATGAGAGAACAAAATGCCAACAGGTTAACAACGTCCCCAGGAAATATACTGTATAGAAATCAGAAAAGAACTGAAACCAAGGGGAAAGAAAGGGAAAGAAAGAAAAAAGAAAGAGAAAAGAAAGAAAGAAAAAAAAAAAAAAAGAAAAAGATTAAAACAAAAACAGAACAATACAAAAAAAGACCAAATATGATCAAATATGATAAGGCTAGTGCATAGATCAGTGTCACAGACTAGATTTTGGGCGTATTTTGGTCTGTTAGAAAAAAGTGCCTCCTAAAATTTTAAAGGAAGAAAGACTTATAAATGTACAAATTAAGGGTTGATACAATGAAGGGATGGAAGATGAGTGTAAAGATGAAAATTATAGAAGATTTTATAAAAGGAATTGATAAGATAAGAAGTTGTTTGAAAAAAGAAAGAAGAAGATTTAAAAGAAAAAAGGGAGAGAATGTGATCAGGCAGGAGACTAGAACAAAGCCATACACTAGTGATTTAGCATGTATTTTGATCTGTTAGAAGAAACTGTATCTCAAAATTTTAAAGAGAGAACAACTTATATATATATATGCCAACAATAAGGGTAACTACTATGAAGGGATCAAATATGATTCTAAAAATGAAAAATAAAAAATGTTTTTTTTAAAAAAAGGGATTGATAAGATGTTGGTTGAAAAAGGGAAAAAGGGAAATTAAAAAAAAAAACAGTTAAAAAAATTAACTTTTAAAAACTAATGAATCTTGGTAAAAAAAGCCATGAATTCTATGTGCAGTATTCCTCTAGCGCTGGAGTTCTCCCGTTCTCCTTGATGGTGAACTTGGTCTTGGCTGGCTGTTCGTGCTGATCTTCTGGGGGAGGTGCCTGTTGCCGTGGTTCCCAAATGTCTTTGCGGGAGGCGGAATTGCCCCGCCCTTGTCAGTCCCAGCTAAGCTAGCTGCTCGGGTTTGTTCTCAGGATCTTTTGTTCCCTGCAAGCTTTCCGTAAGGCTTTGGAGGAAGACAGAGAAAATGGCGCCCTCCCAATCTCCGCCCCAGAGGAGGCAAGAACTCGGGGCTCCACTCCTCAGTGCGTCCCCAGAGAAAAGCAGTCAGTCACTCCCGTGTCCCCGGTCTCCGGCCGCACTGCGTGCTCACCCGGCCTGTGACCGATCGTTTCTATCTCTGGCACCCAACCCTGTGTGAAGTCTCCAAACCCAGCAGATCCCTGCGGTGCGCTCCTGCACCGTTCCTCCCGGGGGAGGAAGGGGAGTCTCCCCGGATCTGCTGCTTGTTGGGTCCCTGCTGGAGGCGCAGTGGTCCGACTGGGCCATGGATCAGTTTATGGCAACCCCGAGCTGAGAGCCCATCCCTGGCTCCATCTCTGCAGCCGGCTTCCCCGCTCCGATACCTGGGAGCTCTGCCGCAGTCAGGCACCCCCGGTCTTTCTGTGACCCTGAGGGTCCTGAGACCACACTGTCCCACGAGGGTTCCACCCCCGCTTAGCCACTGGAGCGACGTCCCTCCGCGGAGCCGACTTCTAAAAGTTCCGATTTTGTGCTCCGTGGCTCTAGCACTTGCCAGAAGCGGCCGACGGAGGCCCCCTCCCCCGCCGTCTATCCTCCCGAATAGCGCCTCGGATTCACTTCTCCCCACATCCTACCTTCCAGAAAGTGGTCGCTTTTCTGTTCAGAGAGTTGTTGCTATTCTTTTCTTCGATCTCCTGTTGAGTTCGTAGGTGTTCAGAATGGTTTGATCCCTATTCAGCTGAATTCCTGAGACCAGACGAAATCCAGGTCTCCTACTCCTCTGCCATCTTCGAGTTTTTGTGTTCTCAATGGGCGGTCCTATTTACTTTAATAATGGCAATCTACTTCCTTTGTGTTACGCACATTGAATAATAAACTCATAAAACAGTTGGCGTCCAGTAGATCTGAGATGAGTCCCTATTCCACTGTTCTCTGAGCTCCTGGGCAAGACTCTTGACTTCTCTGTCTCCGTTTACTCATCTGTACTTATGCATACACCCCTATCTTAAAAGGTTATCGTAAGAATTAAATGAAAAAATGCTCATATAGTGCTTAGCACAGTACTGGGTATATTAATTATTATCAGTTGCTAAACCAACGATCAGACAACATTATTAACATTTATAAGTAATTTTGCATTTCACAAAGGTGCTGTCTTGAACAGCATCTGAAAAGCAATCTGGTGTCCACATTAGCATCCTCTTTGAATGTGATTTTAATACTACAGATGATTTATCTAAGCTGGGTCCCTTAGCTCATTCCAAAATAGGTTGACTGCAATTTAAAAATACTTCCTCCAGGGCCCTGACCCACTGGGAAGCCATGATATTCTGAAGAAATCTGTCAGCTGCAACAGGTACTGGCCTTTGGTTGAGTCTTAGGGATTCAATCAACTGTGAGAAAGATTTTCTGCTAATAATTTAAAAAAAAAAGCTCTAAGCAAAACCTATATATATATAACATATATATAATATATTATATATATAATATATAATATATTACATATATAACATATATACAATGTATTATATATAACATATATAATATGTTATATATAACATATAATATATTACATATATTATATATAACATATATATATTATATATATAACACATATAATATAACATATATATAATATAATATAATATAATACATATATAATATATATGTTTGATCGATCGATCGATCGATCTATCTATATAGATCCAGCTTGGATTTAAAGTAGATTCTCAAACTGAGTATTAGTATTTCTTCAATCCTAGAAAGGTCTAGCCCTATCTTTCTGAAAATTCCCTTCCCATATATTTTTCTTCTGCACCTTCTCTGAAACATAGATGACTTAGCAATCTGTCCCTATTGTCTCATATTTGCTTTTCTGTTGTCTCTTTATCTGAGTCTATATTCTGAGTGGTTTCCTCAGTTCCAGAGCACCTGGAATGTATCTAATATGTTGTTCAAACTGCTCATTGCTGTCTTAAGTTTAATGACTAGATGTTCTGTTGCCAATATTCTATTTGGTTTTCTTTCAAATCTTCATGAATCCTTTAAAAATAATGTCCTGTTCCTTCACTAGTGTTTCTTTTTTTTTAAATTTTTTATTAACATATTATTTGTTTCAGGGGTGTATGTCTGTGATTCATCAGTCCTACACAGTTCACAGAACTCACCATAGTACATACTCTCCCCAATGTCCCTCACCCAGCCACCCCATCCCTCCCACCCCCTTCCACTCCAGCAACCCTCAGTTTGTTTCCTGAGATGAAGAGTCTCCTGTGGTTAGTCTCCCTCTCAGGTTTCGTCTTGTTTCATTTTTCCCTCCCTTCCCCTATGATCCTCTGTCCTGTTTCTCAAATTCATCATATCAGTGAGATCATATGACACTTGTCTTTCTCTGATTGACTTATTTCGCTCAGCATAATACCCTCTAGTTCCATCCACGTCGTTGCAAATGGCAAGATTTCATTTTCCGATGGCTGCATAATATTCCATTGTATATATACATACCACATCTTCTTTATCCATTCATCTGTTGATGGGCATCTAGGCTCTTTCCATAGTTTGGCTATTGTGGACATTGCTGCTATAAACATTGGGGTGCACGTGCCTCTTCAGATCACTACATTTTTATCTTTGGGGTAAATACCTAGTAGTGCAATTGCTGGGTCATAGGGTAGCTCTATATTCAACATTTTGGGGAACCTCCATACTGTTTTCCAGAGTGACTGCACCAGCTGGCATTCCCACCAACAGTGTAGGATGGTTCCTCACTAGGGCTTCAATGCCTTTTTTATCTTTGAAGATTTTGAACACATTTATTTTATAGTTTCAATCAGATGATTATCTTTAGGTCTTGAGGTGCTAATTCTCCCACTTGCTGGTATCAGCTGATTCTCCCTCATGGGACTTTGTGTTCTTGTGCAGGTCATTTTATGAAGAAAAATATATCATTGGGTTTATCATCATTGGTGTTGAGGGTGTGGTGGGATAGGTACTCCTTTACAAGTCCTTTATGTCCTGGATCATAGAAATATCCCTACTGGGCAGTTAAACATGTGATTGTCCTGTGCTTATTTGTGTGTTTGTTTCTCAGCTGCGGGTTCCCATGCCATACGTCAATTTGGACATATACCTGATCATTATGTGATGTACGCAGTGGATTTTGATGCCTTTGTGTGTAACTGCTTCTCCCACCTGTACCGCCAGGTAGACTGCCGCCATACACTGCAACTCTAGGCAAACAGAGGAGGTTTTCTGGCTTTCCTTTCACAGAAAGGAAAATATTTAAAGACTCCCACATTTCTGTTGAGGTATCAAGTCCGGCCTCTAGTCTCTCATTATCCAAAAAGTCACCAGGGTCTCAGATCCATCCAGACTTTGTGGCCCTCTTTGTTTCTGGACACCTGGATATTACCTCCCTTGCAAGCTCTGATATGGATGAACTTACTGGTTTTCTCCTTTTTATGTTTTGTTCTTCCATTCTTTTGTTTTTAGCAGGAGGATACCCTTCTATGTTTGTTTGGTGCTGTGGGTTGCCCAGGCATCAGGGAGCATGGCTCAGGCTTAATTCGTGAGAAGTGCTCACTCAAAGCATCAAGCCCAGAACTATTTCAATGCTTTGATTATAAACTTGGGACCTTTTGATAAAGTGACAACAAAATTACATCATACATTTTATGTGTCTTGAATTCCTGTGCGTGTGTGTGTGTGTAAAAGCCCTAGGCATTTAATCATTTAAAAACACAAAGAGCAATTTCTCATGAGGATGCCTCCTTACCTAAAGAATAAGCTAGAATACATTCTGTTCTACAAATCAGCTCTAGATTATCTCAAAATCTAAAAGATTAAATGAAGGCAGTTTGTTTTTCCCATAGTGCTGCAAGCCAGTGACTGTGTTTTCAGCAATGAATAGATCACACCACTGTTGGGCTAATGTTTTCAGAGTGCCCAAGTGGCACATCAGTTATAAAATCCTTATGAAAATTTTGGCCAACGCCCTTTCTCATCGACATGGTAGTACTCAGGCATCTCAATAGTTCTTAATCTGTAGACACATAAGTTGGGTTCCAGAAATGTTCTGTTGTAACAACAATAACAAAATAGTTTGTTCTTACAGACTTTTCTCTCTCTTAAAAACATGTCCTATGGCCTGAAATAGCCACATTTCCCTGTGGTAGAACAGGCATGAAGGTCAGTACTTGGGACCTGAGAAGTGGAAGGGAGGTAGAACTAGAAAGTTGTGGCCCTTTCTTTCTAGCTGACAGGACAGTAGGGCCAGGACTGGGTAAAACAAGTGAGGTGTTTGCCTCGGGCACAAGATTTAGGGGGACTCCAAGAAACTCCATGATTAAGATACCTGATATTTTAAGGCACTATTTTTTAAAAAGTCGAATTGGCAAACTGTGAGCCCGGGCTTTCACCTGCTGTGGTGAGTAAGGTTTCATTGGACTCAGGGCCGGGATAAGGGTAAGGTGAGTGAGACAGAGCTGTCTAAGTACATGGTCAGGTATCGTTCTTATTTAAAATTTGGATACTTTGTTCATCATGGGAGTTTTGCATTAATTTTTATTGAAGATATTGCCTTAAATATTATTTATCTTTATTGTTCCCTTAAATTTTGCACCCACAGGGAGTGCCTCATTTCTGTCACCAGGGTCTGGAAGCTATCATGGAGAAATGACAATGTCTGAACTGTTACATCTCCATGTCTAGTAGTGCAGGCACCAGGTCAGCACTCCGGCAGGTGTGACCTTCTTCCAGATATTGCACCTCTGGTGTTCTCTGCGAAGTGGTAGCCAGAACAGTACTCATTTTATAGGATTGTACTGAGGATTAACGTAGGTGGCGCAGCACAGCGCCCAGCACATGGGATCAGTGAGTATAATAAGTTGGTAGCGGCAATGATAGAAAGGACAGACAAGTTGAATAAGCTCTAAACAAAGGCCGATTGTTTAGGGCCTAGTTTGTCTTTCTAAGGATTTTTTTTTGTTCTTTAAGATTTTATTTATTTAGAGAAAGAGAGCACATGAGTCAGGGGAGGGAAAGAGGAAGAGGAAGAGGGAGGGAGAGAATCTCAAACAGACTTCACGCTGAGCACAGAGCCTGATGTGTGGGGCTCGATCCCACAACCCTGAGATCATGGCCTGAGCCAAAACCAAGAGTGGGACGCTTAACCGACAGCCACCCAGGCACCCCAGAATGTTTTTTTTTAATTGTGGTAAAACATACATAGTATAAAGTTTACCATTTTCACCATTTTTAAGTGATCAGTTCCATAGCATTAAGTGCATTCACATTGTTCTGCAATTATCTCCAGAACTTCTAGAGGTTTTGAACCCTATCCTTTCGGGCTTGAAGGGACTATGGAAGGCTTTGGAGCAGAAAAGTGGCCTAAAGGAGAATGTGGGGGAAATAAATTTGGGAGGAGAATCTAGAATGATGCAGAGTAAGAAAGAAGAGGGGGAAGGAAATAGTTAGGAGGGTCTGTCAGTGGTCCAGATTTGAAGTGGCAAAGGCACTGATCAAGGAGGTGACAGCAGTAGTAAAGAGAAAAGACAGAGGAAGACGGTGGGAAAGGTCCTTAGACAATGAGAGAAGAGTGGAAGGAAATGGAAGGAAATCAACTGCGTGAGGTGAGATTTTGAAGTGATTCAATTCATTAAAAAGTTGCTTTAGGCATAGAGACAGTGGAGCTGAGGGTCAGACAGATGCTTCCCTCTCAAGGTGGTGTGCTGTGACCAGCTCCAATCACAAGCAGAACTGAGTTTTCAATTTTAGGAATTTTTAAAAAAGATTTACTTATTTATTTTAGAGAGAGAGTGAGAGAGAACCAGGGGAGGGGCACAAAGAACCTCAAGCAGACTCCCGGCTGAGTGGGGAGCCCAACCCAGGTCTTGATCCCACAACCCTGAGATCATGACCTGAGCTGAAATCAAGAGTCTGATGCTTAACCCACTGAGACACCCAGATGCCCCCAATTTTCAGGAATTTTATGAGCTACCTATTAAACCTAACCAAAAGTAAATATGAAACTTACAATTAAATAAATCACATTAAAAACAAAGGTTAAAAGACTCAACAGCCATCATTTCCTGATTGTGTTATTCCATTATCATATTCTCTCTCTCTCTGAGCTCATCACATCTATTCTATCAGTTAGAGTGCAATGCTCTGTAATGGCATGTCACTGAGCATCCCTTCCCAAGGCCACATTCACGGACACCCTGGGAGTAGCTAGAAAGCAGTTGTGGTGGGGATATTTACACTAGGAAACTGGTAAAGGCTACAAAATGGGGTGGGATTCATTGTTATCCTGATTGTTTAGACCTGGAAGGGTGATGGGGAAATGTTAAAGATGCACTTGTTGCTTAAAAGTGTGTCCTGTCGGCAGCCAGTACCCTAGAACTACATGTCAAATCAAGGTGAATGACTGGAGAGAAGAAGACAAAGGTTTGGCAAAAATCAACAAAATAATCCTATGCCAGTTAATTGGAATTTAACATAAAGAATACTGTAAATTTTATAATTCATAAATTGTGTGCTACATAGCCTTTATATCAGTAAAATTTATAATTAAAAAAATTTATAAACACATAAATATTTGGGCAATCAGTCGAACACTTACCATCACACCTCTGACTATAATCTTCTATGATAAAGAGATTTATTGTATAAATATGTATGTATTATTGTATCAACCTTATACCTGCCTTTCTGAAAGACAAATGACTTATTTTCCAGTCAAAATGGAAAACTGGACGCACTCTCTACTTTATAAACAGTGAAATGTGTTTCTTCGGGCAGACCACAGCAATTCTAACCCCTTACTTCTTTACTCTTACCACTAGCAATAGTACTGTTTAAGCACAACTGTATCCGAGGCACCATGCAACGTGCTTTATTCACGTTTCAGTCCTGACTCTGCTTTGTGAGGTAGGTCCCAGTGTCATCCCATTTTATAGATGGAAAGACCGAGGTAGCCTTACTGTAAAGGTTGTACAATGAGGAAGAGGTGAGGGAGAGACCTGAATGCAGACCTTTCTGATTCTTTCTGATCCCTTGATTCAGATACCTTCTCCATATTTCCTTGAAAAATGTATATGTAGAAAAGCTTCTTCGAAAAGGATATATTTTTGGTAACAGTTATTGATCACCAGTTATGTCCCTTGTGCCCTGTGGGGGGACAAGTCCGATGAGAGGTCTACAAAGTGGCCTCTGACTCTCAGGAGCTCATTCTGTTTACAAGCTTGTCTGTGCTTGAGGCTGTCCCCATCAGCTTTGCCAGTTTTACAATGAGAGGACTCAGTTCCCACACAAACCGCGCCTTTGTCACAGCTGACATCAGCTGGGCTTCATTTGCTCCAAAGCCAAAGACAGTCGTTTCTTGTGGCCGTGACACTCATCTCCTAAATCTCCCTCAAACAGTTCACTTGCTCCTCCTCCCACTCGATGTTCTTTAAGGCAGGGTGATGCAGAAATTGAGCCAGGAGTCCCTTCCAGCCAGGGGGTCCTTACACGTGGTACAGTTATCTCTAGTTACAAAGCCTCTAAGAGTCTCCTATCAAAATTCTGTGCTGCTGTACGAGCTCTCAGCTGGTTCATTTGAGTTGTGTCCAAAATGAGAAATTTCAACGGCTGTTGAACAGTGTTGTTTCCCAAGTGGATCGGTACAAGAACATTTGACGTCAGAGTCTTGGACTCTGAGATACATTAGAGGAAATTTTCAGCACTGGATCGTCTTTCCCTTCACCCACACTCCAAAGTGAGCCTGCGTTCACCAACACCTCAGGCCCAACTGGCAGGAACGGAGGAGGGATAGTTTGAGGATTTTGGTTCCCCCCCTCCCTCTTATTTCCTTTTTCTCTCTATGTCCACTTACCAAGATATTTTTTTGTCTTCTTCGTTCAAACTAGGCCAGTAATTAAGAGAGAATTCAGAAATAATGTTGATACACATCTGTGTTGCAAACAGAAGCTCCAATAAAGAAAGGCAGAAATGAGGTTTGCTAAAGATAGAACAAAGATCCTTCTGTTCACCAATGATTGAAAAATACAGATTCTGAAACATTAAATACAATATAAATAAACCAAACATAAACAAACATACATGTTGATATTTATATAAAAGTTGAAGCATATTCAGATATAATGGCATTTATCCTTTTTTACTTAAGAGAAGAAGAGAGGAAGGGGTATTTGTGAACAGGAGAACCCACTGTCTGAATGTCCACGTGGGTGTGCCCTGTGTTTAGACTCATACAAATATAGAGCTGATTCTTGTCCTTGAGTGGTCTATAGCCTACATTTCCCAAAGTGGAAAATACATTGTTTTGTGTAAGTCCTAGCGATGTCACCAATAATCCTTGTCTTCCTACTCACCAATTGTCTTCTCTGTGCCAGACCAAGAGTGAGATCTCCTTCCCTCTCCTCATCAACACCAGGAGGAGGGAGGTGAGAGAGGTGACTGGTTTACATTCTAGCAACGGAAAGTTGAGAGAGCTTAAGCTATTTGTTCACTGTTACAGGGCTGGTGGGAGGCAGGCTAGGATTAGAGCTTGGGCCTTCTAATTTTGGAGTGTGGGCGCTTAGCCTCTGTGCTCAGGCTAAGGCGAGGGTCTAGATTAAAAGCCCACCTCTGCTACTTCCCATCTTAACATAGTTTGGTAGTGGTGGTAGGGATTTGCTTTCTCTTCCTAAGCCTCAGGTTCCCCTACTTCAAATAGAACCAACCTTGCAGGGTGTTGTGATAATGGAAGAGAATGTCAGTGAGGAGCTTGAAACAGACCTGGCAGGTGGATGACAGAAATCATAAACTGATTTGTGGGACCAGTTCTGCTGAGAAATGGTGCCCAGTCTTTAACAGGTAAACTTTAGCTGTGAGTATAGAGAATTATTGTAAAAACTCACCCTTATCTGACATTTATTCATTTAATATCTATTCACTTGTTCATCCATTCAACAAATATTAAGCATCTACGCTGATGTGAGGCATTTTCTTCAGTTCTTTATGTATTTTTTTTAATTCAACCTAAAAACCACACTGTGTAGCAGATGTAGTTTCTGAGGCATCTTTTTGGCATTTGCCGGTTTAACCATTCACGCCACCTGTTGCATTGCAGGTACTGGGCTAGGCTCAAGGATGGGCTGAATGCATTTCCCACCATGGTGGGATAAGGGGCTTATGGTCTAGCCTGAGCATCAGCATGCAGCATGACAAGGGTGTGAACAGAGTGTCCTGACCACAGAGGGGAGAGACAGACTTGTGGTATGAAAGAATTCACCTCCCAGACAACCTTTGAGGGCACTGGGGAGGATGGAGGCAGGCATAGCAGGCCTAGGGAACAGTGAGAAACCCAGCATGGCTGGAACATCAGATGCAAGGCAGCTTGGGGGTGGAGTGTCCATTTACCCTTTGGAATATAGTCTTACTGTTGGCATGGCAACTGCTGCAAAATAAATTCAAGGTGGTGCTTCAAATGATGCCTCCGAGACTGTCCAGGAGTCATTTAAATTGCTTGTTTGTTATGTATAAGGATTTGCCTAACCTCCAACCTGCAACTATAGCTTGGCAATCTCTTGTTTATTGTGCTGATATTGTTTATTGAGTCATTATTCTCCTTAAACCTTTTTTTTTTTTTTTACTTTTTGCTTTTGCTTTTTATTTTGCCCATCTAGAAAATATGCCCAGGCATTGTGTTGATATTCCCAGGCCCCCTTGAGATACCCTAGGCCTTCCCTCTCTTCCTCTGATGGAAATGCTGCCACGGTAGTATTTGTCATCTCATTTCTCACCCCTGGACCCCTGCACTGAGCTATGGTAGATGTCACGGTGCGCTCAGCCCATCATGCCCCCTCCCCACTGTGAATTTGTGGAATGGTCCAGAATTCAGGCTCCTTGGAGCAGCACAGAGTTTGCACCTTCTAGGTTGAGGAATGAGACAGTCGGTGCTGACACCATGAAAGTATCATAGATACAAACCTGCCCTGCAAACTAACAGCACACGTTTTTTTGCCCTTGATTGATTCTTAAAACAGAATAAAAAAGAATGCATGAAAAGCAAATAAATGACAGGGTGCTTTTTCCTATTCAGGGTTCTAAAGCCAACAACAGTCTTTGGCTTCTTAGATTAGTGGTAGATTTGCCAAAGCAAAATAAATGTCTAAAACTCTTCCTCTTCCTGCTTTCTGTGTGTGTGTGTGTGTGTGTGTGTGTGTGTGTGTGTGTGTGAGTGAGAGAGAGAGAGAGAGAGATAGAAAGAGACCACCAGAGATAGAGAAAGAGACCACCAGAGAGAGAGACAGAGACCACCAACCACAAGGGGTTGAGGAGGGTGGAGTTAGAAGGGGCTGATGTGTCTTCAGCTTATTCAGGAGAGTTGATCTGTCCACCTTTCCAGGAGAAACTGAATATAAAATCCTTAGGCATGAAAAGAACCTCTCACATATGGACTCTTTGGGGATTCAATTCACACTCTTCTCCGCTTCCTTTCTCACCGTCTCTTTTGAACTTGAGGGGAAAGCATTTCCCATGCCGCTCACTTCTCTTGTTCTCAGATAATAAAGAGAAAGAACTAAGAGGCTTAAATGTCAAGATTTGTAGGCCCCACAAGGTTTTCAGTTTGAGCGACGACTCAGCATCAGGCTTGGTGACAATGATAGGAAAGGGGTAGTGTGGCAGGTACTCCTTCAGCCCTAACTTTGTTCCAGGTACTGTTCTGAGAGCTGTACATTCATTAATTCATCCAGTCCTCCCAATGATCTTACAAGGTAATAACAGGATTAATGTTATTACATCCATTTTGCAGATGAGGGAACTGATGTTAAAGAGATAGGTCATTTGGCCCTGTCCTCACAGCTAATAAGCATGAGAGTGAGGACTTGAACCCCAGCATTCGACTATAGAATGGTAGTTCTCAATCAGGGGCAATTTTGGCCCCCATGGGACCTTTGGCCATGTCTGAAAACATTTTTAATTATCACAATGCGGGGGGGCTCTGCTACTGGCATCTTAGTGGATAGAGCTGAGGGATGCTGCTAAACACCCTCCCCCTAACAAAAAATTATCAACCCCAAATGTTCTGAGTGCCTCGCCTAAAAACCCCTGCCTGCCCTGGATTTATCACTTCTTACAGTCCTCGTGCTGAGAAGGATGATGGAGGCCAAGAACTGGTTATCCAACCTGAGATCAAATGTTTAAGCTGTGAATATAGTCTGATTCTCTGCTGGCTGGCTGAGCCACTCCACTTCTGTTCTCTAGTGCAAGGAGCAAGGTTCTCCTGAATGGCCTTTTGCATGACTTCTGGCTGAATTTGGCAGGGGGAGCTCCTTGAGTTTTGCCTAAGCCAGCCGTCACAGGCGACGTGGGTTTAGAATCTCAAGACCACATGGGAGGGAATGAGAAGAAAGCACTCACAACAAAGTTATTTTTCACTTCCTTTGCTCTCCCCTTCCCCACCCCTACCCCATCCTCTGTATGAGAAGTTTTCTAAGTGGAATCATTGGGAAATAAATCCATGACTTTACAGGAAACATCTTCAGGAGAGTGGGGACCTGTGGAATCCTTTGTTGGGGGATTTTTAAAAAATTATCAACATGAAATTTGTTTTAGCATTCAAGGAATCAGTGTTCTCTCTAGGTTCCTTAAGACTTGCTTCTCTTGACCCAAAAGAGTTCTGAGATTACCTTCAAGTAGTTACATTCGATCTAAATCCCCCGTGTAGTTTTGGGGGAGTGTGGTCCTTGACCAGTAGCCTCAGCATTACCTGGGGGCTTCCTAGAAAAGTAGTATCTCAGGCCCTGCCCAGGTCTGCAGAATCAGAATCTGTATTTTAACAAGACCCCAAGTTACATATATATACTGGTTTATGATGTTTTGATTTTTTACTCTGAAAATTATTCTAAGAATCATGGGTCCAAATAAATGGCAGCTCTCCTCACTAAGCCTCAGATTCCAAAGTTTTACAATGTTCAAGTTGTGTCAGTTGGGCTCTGGGGCCCGATTGCTGCTCACAAACATTATGATGTCCCAGATTTATGTAATCAAATAGTTTCTGAACAATCCTAATGAATCAGTGTAGAAATGTTTGAGCTACCCCACCGGTGATATTTCATACACTTTCAGTTGCCCACCAGGCTCTTTGCAGGACCCCCCTCTCACCAGGAAGGAATATTTCTTATTAACAGCCATTCTGCTTTGGCTGTGGCTGGTTGTCAGCTATTTGATCTGACTTCCGTCACTTGGCAGTTTCTTAGTTCGATTGTGATGTCTTACAAGGTATGTGAATTAATCTACTTCCCAGTCCTCTGCCACCCACACCCCAGTTTTTAAGTTGAGGTCCCATTTTAAAAACCACATCCCAGGGTTTCTAAACCCTTGCATCCATCCATCTGAACATGGGCATGTGTTTCAAGATCACCATAGTACTAGACTTGCTTTCTTCCCTCTCCATTGAACTGCAAGGCTTTTTTTTTTTTTTCCAGGATATGTTCTTATTTTTATTTTTTTCTGCTTTTTTAAAAAATTTTTTTATTATGTTAATCACCATACATTACATCATTAGTTTTGGATGTAGTGTTCCATGATTCATTGTTTGTGCATAACACCCAGTGCTCCACGCAGAACGTGCTCTCTTTAATACCCATCACCAGGCTAACCCACCCCCCCACCCCCTCCCCTCTAGAACCCTCAGTTTGTTTTTCAGAGTCCAACGTCTCTCATGGTTTGTCTCCCCCTCTGATTTCCCCCCTTCATTCTTCCCCTCCTGCTATCTTCTTCTTTTTTTTCTTAACATATATTGCATTATTTGTTTCAGAGGTACAGATCTGTGATTCAACAGTCTTGCACAATTCACAGCACTCGCCATAGCACATACCCTCCCCAGTGTCTATCACCCAGCCACATCATCCCTCCCACCCCCCACCACTCAGCAACCCTCAGTTTGTTTCCTGAGATTAAGAATTCCTCATATCAGTGAGGTCATATGATACATGTCTTTCTCTGATTGACTTATTTCACTCAGCATAACACCCTCCAGTTCCATCCACGTCGTTGCAAATGGCAAGATCTCATTCCTTTTGATGGCTGCATAATATTCCATTGTGTATATATACTACTTTTTCTTTATCCATTTATCTGTCAATGGACATCTTGGCTCTTTCCACAGTTTGGCTATTGTGGACATTGCTGCTATAAACATTGGGGTGCACGTACCCCTTCGGGTCCCTATATTTGTATCCTTGGGGTAAATACCCAGTAGTGCAATTAGCTGGATCATATGGTAGCTTTTTTCCAACTGTTTGAGGAACCTCCATACTGTTTTCCAGAGTGGTTGCACCAGCTTGCATTCTCACCAACAGTGTAGGAGGGTTCCCCTTTCTCCACATCCCCGCAAGCATCTGTCGTTTCCTGACTTGTTAATTTTAGCCATTCTGACTGGTGTGAGGTGGTATCTCATGGAGGTTTTGATTTGGATTTCCCTGATGCCGAGCGATGTGGAGCACTTTTTCATGTGTCTGTTGGCCATTTGGATGTCTTCTTTGGAAAAATGTCTGTTCACGTCTTCTGCCCATTTCTTGATTGGATTTTTTGTTCTTTGGGTGTTGAGTTTGATACGTTCTTTATAGATTTTGGATACTAGCCCTTTATCTGATATGTCATTTGCAAATATTTTCTCCCATTCTGTCGGTTGTCTTTTGGTTTTGTGGACTGTTTCTTTTGCTGTGAACTGCAAGGCTTTAGACTGTGCCTTTACCAGTCAAATAGATGACATGGTCATCCAGATCTTAAACAAGATGGCTGCTACCCTGTTGAAATGATGAGATCGCCAGAGAGGTGTGAGGGTGCAGTGAAGACAAGGTCACAAAAGCAAATGTCTGTGTGGGCCAGAAGAGAAGGCGGGGGGCTATTATCATAGAGACTGGGGAGATGTGATAACCTGTGCAAGTGTGTTGGGGGGGAGGGGTTGCAGCACATGCACATTTCCAGCTGGTTGTTCCCAGGAAGGGGGATGTCAGAGCCTTTATGTGATCTGAATTTTCTTTTTAATTGAGAGAAGGCACAAATCTGAGAAGACATTTTAATTTTTTTTCAGTGTTGGCATAATTCAATTTCCTTTTGTTTTTCCATAAACATGGGGAGAACAGAATGAAACACATCTTACAGCCCTGAAGGTGTCCCTGTGGTGGGGATAACTCCATTTACAAGTTTTTAATGGACCTCTTCTATGGGCCTAGTGCCTTGTGTCGCTCGAAGTTTGTTTTGGATTACTCACAGCAGAATCACACAAAATCACCATGTGCCCTTTCTGGTCCCTGCCCAGGACAGCCAAATCACAAATTCCATAGAATCGTTCTTTTAGCATGCTCTCTGGGAATTTCTGAAGACATAAAATTGTGATCCTTATTAAGTCTGGTGACTTACAAAATACGAAGACGTGAAAGAGTACCCTAGAATCTACTAGAGAAAATAAAATTATTATACATTAAACAATAATTTAAAAACTGGAATGATGGGGGGGTTGGGACTCAGGTTTATAGATAACTCAGATCAATTGCCTTAAGCTCTAGGCAATGGCCAGTTTCCTCAGAGTTTTGAAGGCAGCCAGCTCTTTAACTGGGAAACAGCCTATAGGGACCAGTTGTGTACTGATTGAATTTTCTAAGCACAGGCATAGAGATGGGGGTTGAAAAGTCAGATGCCTCAGAGGCCAGTTAGGTGATGTGAAGGAGTGAAGCAGGCCAGCGTGAGAGGAAATGGGGAATGGAGTAGACTTGAAATGTACGTGGCCCCAGTAGAGGGGGAAATTAATCTCTGAAAAAGAGAAATAGTAACTAGAGACCAAGACAAGCATATTAAAACAAAATAATTTGCAGCTATTTAGGCTCTAATTTTATTAGGGATTCAGAAGTAGAGACTTCAGTCTGCTCCTCTGATATTCCCCCTAATTGCACAGGTTACTTCTACCTTGTGGGGTCTGAGATCCTTCACATGTTGAGTGCTGGGATGGCCCAGATGCAGAAAAGCTCCAGCACTCTTGTTCTTTCTTTCTTGAGCAACAGGGCAATTGTGTTAGTGGTCCTTAAACTGAGCTTCGGCCCATGGAAAGAGCACCAATAACAACAAGAATAATGATCAACACGTACAGAGTGGCTAACATGTGCAAAACTGGGTGGCTTTCCTCCTAAGAAAGGAGAAGAGCAGACAGGCAGGAGCACACATGGTGTGCATAGAGACAAAGAGAAGGTGGAGACAGAGCTGAGTTTCTCTTTGGCTACTGCTCACTCAGTGCAAGTCAAATTTTTTCTTGATGATTATTCCATGTCACAGTAAAAAGGCAAAATCCATTCATTCATTCATTTAACTCATATTTATTGAGTACCTATTATGTGCTAGTGATAGGTTAAGTGTTAACTTGTCCAGGAAATTCCTCCAGGCTGGCTTCCCAGAAAAAGACTTGGCCTCCTTCGGTCCTCTGCAGAAGCTGGCCACAACCTAGTACTTCAAAGGTCAATCCTGGTGAGTTCCAAGTCTAGGACCCCAAATCTCACCGCTACCACCACCGCATTATACTAGGTAAGAGGCCAATGCTTCCCCCTCCAAAAACTCTGAAGTGATGAATTCTGTCTCAAGCTTTTCTCATTGTAGAGCTGCAATGGTAAAGCTTGGGGCTCAGCTGGACCTGATGTTCTGCCATGCTATAATGCTACTGTATCCGCACTTCTCATCATGCTGGTGCTTCCCTAACTAGGCAATTTAAAAGACCACACGGTTGGAAGGTCAGTGTTCTCCTACTGGGTTTGACCTCTAACCTTGCTGTAGCTCTGTGTGCTGCTCCAGAATGCAATGGGCAGTAAGGATCCATACACCTACTCCTACTCCTCTCTCCAATACTTTTCTCCAGTGATGCTGCTTGGCCACCTGCCCTTGTCTGCATGACTGTCAGAGGTTGGGCATGCAACAGAGAACAAGTCAATCAAAGTCCCTGCCTCATGGAGCTTACCTCCCTGTGGAGGAGATGGCAAATACACATGTGAGCAAATGACGGGGGGTGAGGCAGAGCAGTAGAGAGATAAATTGCAAAATGACCAGTACTGGGATAGGAGTGAGAGGTGCTGTGGGAGCAGGGGATATCAGGGAGAGACCACCGAAAAGGTGGAAGCTTCCAGACAGCCTCACTTTCTTAGCTCATCATTTAATGTGGCTTCAGTAAATAGCAATATATTATTTGTTTTTTAAAATTTATTATAAAGCTAAAAGTGTCTATTTTTGTCAAAGCTTATGTCCACCCTTCATTTGAGGCTTTAAAATATGCCCTATCTTTTATCATAAAATGATACAGTCGATCATTTTAATATCCTTAACACACAAATTAAAAGTTGCAAAATAAGGGAGAGAGAACTTTTTATGAGCCTATGGCATTAAAGCCACCTAGAACCATCTCTCCAGCCAAATGTCCTGCCAGTTCTAATTATTGAGCACTAACTGCATGTGAGACACTCATCTAAATGCTTATGTGTGTTTATTTATTTTTGTGTTTACTTTTTTTTTTTAAGATTTTATTTATTTATCTGACAGAGAGATAGCACAAGTAGGCAGAGCGGCAGGCAGAGGGAGAGGGAGAAGCAGGCTCTCTGGGGAGCAGGGAGCCTGATGTGGGGTCTGATCCCAGGACCCTCGGATCATGACCCGAGCTGAAGGCAGACACTTAACCAACTGAGCCACCCAGGCACCCATTGATGTGTTTACTTTTTAAATCTTCAAACTAACCCTGGAAGAAGGGGACTATGATCTTCTCTGTTTTGATAGAGGAGATAACTGAAGCACACCGAGGTGCGGAAACTTGGCTATGGTTATACTGCTAGTAAGTGTCAGAGCCTGGATTTGAACTCTGGTGTACAAATCCCAGAGGTTGTGCTCTGATCATCCCTTCCTCCCCACCCCCAGTCAACTAGTAACAGTTGGGAGGATGGTAGCCCAAAGTTCTGGCAATCATTTACATGTGTAGCTCCTCTCCTTCCTCCCCTCCCAGCACTGGATTTGGAAACCATTCAATGAGAATTACCCTAGACCCAAGGAGAAGGGTCCCAAAGACAGGTAGGCCTTCTTGGACGTTCCCCAGAGAAGTGAAAATGCTTTGCCGGTGAACTCACTGTGCATATTTGCTGCTCTCTGGATGTGTCCCCATTGGGCCAACTTCTGTTCTCAGCTGTTTGAATATATTCTGGCAGCTCAGAGGTGTAATTCCTCCAAATGCTGCATTCCCGCTGAGCCTGCGGGATGAATTGTGCAATTTCAGGTGAGCACATCTTTAAACCCTAGCAAGGCTTGTAGTTTCTCCCCTCCTGCTTTCACTGCAGGTCCCGCTTGGAAGATTGAGGGTCTGAGAGCCTATGCCAGGCCCTGGGGTGCAGAAGGTGAGGTGCTGGGATGGAGATGGAGGAGGTCAGGAAGAGGGGTATGGAGCAGTGAGGGCTGCCCAGGCCAATGCCAGATCCCCACTTTGAGAACTGGGATCGTCTAATTTTCCAGAGTTTTCATTTGTTTATGCGTCTATTTGTTGTAAAAATATTTTCTGAATGTCAGCTATGGGCTGATACTACTAGGTCTGGAAGAATGGTAACTGTTAAGACAAGTCCACCTTATTGTGAGCAGGTGTAATGGGAGGGGGGCCATGACTCAGTCAAGAAGGCCAGAGACATCTTATTGGGGGCAAGTGGGATTAAGCAGTGTTACAAAGGTAAAAAGAGATCCCTCCTCCCTTCATCCTTAGCACTTTGATTCTCTTTACATGTCAGGCATTGTGTCAATTGCTTTCTTGCATTGTTTCCATTAATCCTGCCAACTCCCTGTGAGGTAGGTTTTATTTTTAGTGCCCTTTTATAGGTTAGAAATGTAAGAGACAGAGGAGCTAAGTGACTTGCCCAAGGTCTTTCAACCATAAGTCGTGGGACCATTTTTTCTCTTTTCTATGAGGCTGTATAGCCTTGAGGGCAGTTGGCAAATTCTCATTCTCACGGAGAATCCTGAGGAAGCCCAGGTGATCCTCCTCACACAAGCAAAGGCAGCAGGCAGTCTGCCTCGGCCCAGCAGAGCCACACTTGCAGGGCATGGAGTCCTGCCCCAAGGGCATCAGTCAGCTGTGGGACGACCGCCAGGCCACACACCCCACAGCTCTTCTTGCACCCTCTGCTCAAAGCTTCACATAGGCTCATACAAATCTTCCCAGGAACCCATGAAACAGAGCAGAGCAAGGGACTGAAGCTAAGGGCTCTGGAATCAAGTCAAATCCCAGCTGGGGCACTCAGAAGGACCATCTTGGTACAAGTTTCAGAGACAGATTTTCATTTTCTTCATTTCTAAAATGGAACTTTAGCTCATAGGTTCCTGTGAGGATTTAAATAAGGCCATCTGTATAAAATAGCACAATGGTGCTTACCACTTAGTAGGGACTCTACAAGCGGTCCTTTTTTCTAATGGTATCATCATGGGCATCTTCGTCATTAAAGCTGATGAGGATGGGCTTTGAAGTCCCCTAAGGAAATCACTTTAGGCCCACATGGGTGGGTGTAAGGAGGGGGGCACCTCTGCGATGTTGGTGGGCTGTTTTGGCACCAGACTCATGCAACAGCAGAGCAAGAGCTCAGATTAAGCTCCTAACGTATACATTATACCAGGGGAATGAACCAAAGGTGAGAAATAAACACAGTAAGGGAATGGACATTTCTAGGATTTCCCCGCAGAGCTGACTTGTTCACCATCTGTCTCCACCACCGAACAAAAGGCAAACTCTATGAGAAAAGGAAGTTGGTCTTATGTAGTTCTTTATCCTCTTCAGCTAGAACAGTTTCTGAGTCACTGTAGCTCCTTAATAGATATTTTCTGATTAAGCAAATGAATGACTGAATTCTTCTCTGGCCTGGTTCAAGGGTCATTTTACTAGAGGGTCAGGATATGGAAATGAGGGACTTCCCAAGAATGGCCTGAGCTTCCCACCTGAAAACCCAAATACCTAAATAACAGGAATACTTAATAAGTGGTAATTATCCCAGTGGACTGCCTATGTACTGATGATACACTAAGTGCTTAATGTCCGTTATGTCACAGTGCTCAACACCTGTGAGGTAAGCACTGTTATCCCCATGTCACAGAGCGGGGAAAGGAGGTACACACAGGTGAAGCAGCCTACCCAAGACCATATGGCCAAGAAGCCATGTGATCCTCAAAAAAAAAAAAGCCATGTGGTCCTCGATGGGTTCCAGGGTCTGTTTGTAGAGCCTGTACTTTAAGAAACTACTTTCTCCAACCTCTCCCATCCCCATCTGAGGATCAAAGAAAACGCCAAATAGCCTCACTCTTTTCAGCGCACAAGGATACATTTTGGGAAAGACAGGACACATAATATTGAGTATCCATAGTCAAATTCGAGTACAAGTGAACTTTCCAGTTCTGTAACCCATATGGCCCCCCTGCGGTGACCACCTGCTACCCCTGGGGGACCTGGGACACTGCCCTTTCTCTACTACCTGCACCAGCTCACACATCGAAATGTGTCTGCTCAGTGGCCCATTTCTTCCAAGTTCCTCTATGCCCCCATTCTCCTGAGCAACTTATTTGAGCCAAGATAGTCAGGTGTTTTTTTCAGAGCATTCCTCCAGTCTCTAGTGCACATCATTGAAAGGAATGGGAACAGTAAGGCTCAGAACTCCCTGCTTCCCATCCCTGCTTCAGAAACAAGAGCTCAGCTTTCAACTTCTCTCCATCTACCTGTTTGGTTTCTGCCCTTAAACAAAGGATTTTATGGAGCAAATAACTAAATAAATAAGCTTAAAAACTATTGGTTTAATTTCATCCTCAGTGTAGTCATCTAAAAATGTTTTGGACTGTTTGCTCTGTGCTTGGCCATGTTCTCAACATCAGGGAAGTAAAGACAGGCAAAGTCCTTGCTCTCATGGTGCTTACATTCTGGTGGCGAGACAGGAATTAAACAAATTTATAATAGAAATGAGGACAATAACAGTAAATGTTAAATAACTAAAATCAAGCAATATGTCTGAATGGTGGGATCCCAAAAGTTATGTCTGAGTCCTAATTCCTAGAACCTGTGAATATTACTTTATATGGCAAAAGATGAAATCATTTAAGAATTTTGAGAGAAGGAACTTTTCTTAGATTATGCAGGTGAACTCTAAATGTAGTTACAAGTATCCTTATAGGAGAGAGGCAGAGGGCGTTTGAGACAGAAGAACATGAGGTGGTGGGACCACAGACCCAGAGATTGGAATGATGCAGCCACAAACCAAGAAATGCCTGGACCTGCCTGGTGTGGCCCTGCTGGTATCTTGACATCTGATTCCTGACCTCCAGAACTGTGAGAGAATAAGTTTCCATTGTTGGAAGCCACCCATTTTGTGGTCCTTTCTTACATTAGCACAGGGACTTTAGATAGAGTGGTTAGGAAAACCTCAGAAGAGGTCACATGTACGCTGATATATAAATGACAAAAAGGATCCTCCTTGTGAAGACCTGGGGAGAAACATTTCAGGCAGAGGAAACAGCTAGTGGAAAGGCCTTAACGCAGGATTCTAGCAGGGAGGCTAGTTAGGATGCTATTATAGGGGCCAGGTGGAAGGTGTTCCTGACTAAACTAAAAGTTGTGGTTGAGAAGAGAGGGAAAAGTAGATGGGCTTGGAATAGCTCCTGTAATAAAGTCAATGTTAATGGTTTCTGGACTAGATATAATGGTGAGGGAAAGCAAGAGAAGATTTGGCTTGAACCACTGGAAAAATACTGGTGCTACTTGCTGAGATGGTGAAGAACAAGCAGGAAAGGAAATCAAGAGGTCTTCCCTTTATCATATTAAATTTTAAATGCTTATGGACTCCCAATTCTGGGATTAAGGGATACATCTGGGTGGGAAATCTAACTTTGGGAGCCACTGACAGATAGGTATCGAAGCTATGGGACTAGGTGAGATCATGCAGGGAGAGTGTGTAAATAGGGAAAGCAAGACCAAAACAGACCCCAAGGTACCAACACAGAGAAAGCAGGATGATAAGGAGGAGTCAGTGAGGGAAACTGAGGCAGAATGACAAACACAGTAAGAGAGAAACAGTAGAGTGTGGTGTTTCAAAAGCCAAGAGAAGGAAGACTTTCTCTAAACAGGAAGGCATCCACCATATCAAAATAAGTTCTTCATGCCAGGTAACTTACATGCATTTTCACTGGGGAGTGAGTTTTCCAGGCCAATAGGTTTCTTCTTACTGCCATCTCCCATAATTGGTAGAGGCTCCCTGGAGTCCAGTGATGAGAAGTATTCCAGTGCTCCACCTGGGCTTGGCAGGAGAACGTACTATGATTGGCTGATGATACTCGTGTGAGAAGTTGGGCAAGCGTTCTGTGTATTTTAGGACCCTGTCTGATCCAGAGGAAAGAGATGAGTTAGGATAATTTCAGGGGCTTGTGTAAGGCATCAGGAGATAAGCTGTGGCTAGGGTGACCCATCAAATACCATGCCATAAGCCAAGTCCATCCTTGTGTAAGGACCACCCTGCATGGATTCAGGACTAGAAACAGGACAGTTTCTGGAATAAGGACATACAGAGAGGCAGAGACAAGAAGTGAGGGCTATAACTTAAGCCCGGGCCTCAAGGGCTTTGAAATCTGACGTCCAGATTCAACTCATAACTCTCCACTTACTGTGAGGATACGGGTAACTAACCTTAGTGAGACCCATTTCCTCACCTGCTGAATGATATACATGCAATGGTGAGGCCATAGCAACATGTCAGGCCAAGTCTCTTGGGAATCCCTAAAGCAAGATCTGCTTTTTTGAGGGGCCCGAGTGATACCTTTAATTTAGGGGACATAGTAGAGGTTTATCCTCCCTCTATGGCCATTGCACCCTCCTTATAGAGAGTGTTACACAAGACAGGTTCTCAATAAATGATCAAACAGACTTGGATTGCAATGTCACTGATTCTGTGCTACAGGGACATGCTAACTTATAATCACATTTTGTTAAATAAGAACCCCTTCTTAGAGTTATAACTGGGAATAACAACAAGAAGTATGTCAGTATGTGCCTACAATTTTTTTTCATGCTCCCAGCTTTTAGGGAGAATACTGTGCAGAATACCGTGCATGGCTATTAGGTCTTTGTTGGACAGATCAGGGTAACAGAGAAGTCATGGTAAAGAAGCTTAAAGAAGGAGAAGTAGATTTCCCTACATAGCATATGGAACATTTGGGGGATGGGGGTTACCTAGAAATCTGGAAGATGGGATTAAAGAGAAGGGGAAAGTATGGGTGTGGTCAGTATGGGCAAAACCACTTGAAGACAGAAGAGGTAATTGAACAGCTACCATGAAGAAAGGGATATTTGGAAAAGAGATAGTTAAGCTCTATGAGAAGAATTTTGCCATTTTGTGAGACATATATCCTCCCTGTCACCTCTTCAAGAGTCGTTCGGTAAAAATGTATATTGCTTTGCAAGACTTTTTGGATTAAAGTGTGTATGTGCGTGGTAACTTTGTGCTGAGGCTGGTCTTACGGTGACTGTTATTTAGGTTCCATGGGTAACAAAGTGTCTTCCTATTCATCTTCCAATTTGACCTTCATGGCACCTGTTATAAAAACTCATCATATTTTAGTTTTACATTGTTTCCTATCTGAACAAGGAGGGACTAAGTCTTGCCCTGTGTCCCTGAGTTAATCATCGGCAAGCCGTCAGTAAAATCCAAGTTTCCTCTCCCTTAGACGAGGGTGCTTTCTCTCCCCCCTTTCCCTCCTTCCCTGCCTTCCGTCCTTCCCTCCTTCCCTGCCTTCCGTCCTTCCCTCCTTCCCTCCTTCCGTTCTCTCTCTCGTCCTCCTCTCTTCTTCCTCCCCATTCTCTCCCTGTGTATTCATGTTAGTAGCGAACCACAAGCATAAGACATTCCCTGATACACCACCATGCTTTTAGTTGACAATTTTAGTCCCAAAGAGTCCAAGGCTGTGTCTTCTGGGAAACCAGAGGGCCTGCCCGTGGTGTTTAAAGATGTGAAGACCCAGAGGACTTACATTTTCAGTTTCCAGTGGGAAGGCTTTGAATAGCAGCCTGGATGGTAATAGATGCATCTAGGCCCTTTGCCTCCTAAAGACAAAGAATTGAGAGCCCATGGGGATTTGGTGACTCCCCGGGGCCAAGCAGGGTTTTAATAACCTGGAGATATGGAGGCTGTCTCACGGGGGCTGCCACTCCACATTGGGTCACCCCACCCAGGCCTGAGTGAGTAACAGGCTGCTGTCCCCCAGGGCCCACGCTCCTGTTTTCTTCCGCCTTCCTTGAATTGCTGAAAGCCTATTCGTGTGCAGTTTGGCTAAGAAAAATCCTGTTGCTTTCCAAGCGGATGCTTTGTTGTTTCTGTTACACAAACATATGAAAAATCAGCATTTCCCACTCTGCATCGAGCCAAAATTGACTGCTGTCTCTATATAATAAAGCAGCATGTTTTGCCCCTCTCTTCTAAGTGGAAGACACAAAGTCTCAACAGACAGAAAGAACGTGTTTATTGATTGAGCTTCATCCCAGAAACTGGACTGCACCACAGGGAGTGAGCAGAGAGTGAGCAAGCGGGCCAATTTTAAATACTCTGCAAGTCCTCCTTAGCGGTATTAATGAGCAGTGGACTGAAGTGCATTAAGATCTCATGTGATGGAGTAAATGAAGGCAGAGCTTTGTGTTTCATAATGACCTGAAAATTCACTGGTAAGTGGAAGGGAAAAGAACCACTCATTTCCTGAGTTGCCCGTCCTCTCTTGCTGATTTGGAAATGCACTGGTTCCTCAAATGCAGCAATAATAAAGCTCTTATGAATGCCGGAACAAGCCCTGTATGCATACAGGGGAACACAGGAGTGCTTCGGCACTGTCTTAGGAGAAGCAGCAGAGAGATATGGGGCAGCACAGCTGGGCAGAAGCCAAGAAGAGACTTGCCTCTAGCTCTTGTCATGAGTCTGAATCACCTCTACTTTTCCTTATCCTGTGCTGCTCCCTGCTCTCCTGGGTCTACCAGCTCCTTGGAGCAAAGTAGGCCTGTGAAGGGCTGGTCCTGGCCTCCAGGGCCCTCTCTACAGACCCTTGATCATTTCCCATCCCAGAATGAGCTTGCTCAGACTCCGGAATGTGCTACTAACAAATACATGGAGCTGAGCCTCTGGCAGAAGCCACTGCTTGCTGTCCCCGTGTGGTAACCGGTGGAAAACAGCGTACCTGCTGCTTGCCTGGATTCTGGCCTTGGGGGTCTGCCAGCTCCCCTCTCCTGTAGCAGCTGCCTTTTTTTTTTTTTTTTCTTCTGCTCCTGGCATCATCAAATTGCCATACTTGAAAACAGACCCCTGGGGTAGCTCCTCCTTCAGCTATAAAACCTGAGCCTTGCTCCTGCCTGGAATATGAGCAAACTTGATTGACCCAGAACTTAGAGCCCCTGTCAAGGGGCTGCTTTTTCCCCTGTGAAGCTGCCCTTCATTCCTAAAAACATTGGGGAGAGCCGAAAATCCAAGGGAATTTGGGAGAGAAGTGGGGAGAGGGAGAGAATAAATGGCATGAGGCAGGGGGGTGCTTAGAATCTGGCAGATCTAGGCTCCGATCCCAAATCTGCTGCTTGCTACCAGCAAATTCACTTAGCCTCCCTTAGCTTCATGCCCTCAGCCATAGAAGGGGGACAATAATGATTCATAATGGGAAGATTAATTGGGATAACACGTAAAGGGCCTTCGAGCAAGGAACCGGACATAGACCACATATTGAAATGTTCCTTCTTCCACCCACCGCTCACCACCAATTTGCGACGACCAAGCACTTACTAGGTATTCTATAAATATCTGAAGAACAGAAAGATGATTTGAATAAGTCAACAAATGTGTAATTTAAAAACACTGAATGTTGTAATGGATTAAGCCTTCAGTCAAAGTCAGAAGATCTGGTTTTGAGTTCTGACTCAGATATAGCTGAAGGAACTGCACAAGAAATTTGATCGTGAAAATATTTATGTAAGCTTTGTTTTTTCTTGGATATTTTCCTCCTGCATTTTGTATTGTAGGAAAATACACATACCATAAAATGTATCATTTTAACCATTTTTAAATGTATAGTTGAGTGGCAGTAGCTTCATTCACAATATTGTACAAGCATGACTACAGTTTTTATTATTTTTTATTGTTATGTTAATCACCATACATTACATCATTAGTTTTGGATGTAGTGTTCGATGATTCATTGTTTGTGCATAACACCCAGTGCTCCACGCAGAACGTGCCCTCTTTAATACCCATCACCAGGCTAACCCATCCCCCTGACCCCCTCCCCTCTAGAACCCTCAGTTTGTTTTTCAGAGTCCAACGTCTCTCATGGTTCGTCTCCCCCTCCGATTTCCCCCCTTCATTTTTCCCCTCCTGCTATCTTCTTTTTTTTTTTTTTCTTAACATATATTGCATTATTTGTTTCAGAGGTACAGATCTGTGATTCAACTTCTTGCACAATTCACAGCGCGCACCATAGCACATACCCTCCCCAATGTCTATCACCCAGCCACCCCATCCCTCCCACCCCCCACCACTCCAGCAACCCTCAGTTTGTTTCCTGAGATTAAGAATTCCTCATATCAGTGAGGTCATATGATACATGTCTTTCTCTGATTGACTTATTTCACTCAGCATAACACCCTCCAGTTCCATCCACGTCGTTGCAAATGGCAAGATCTCATTCCTTTTGATGGCTGCATAATATTCCATTGTGTATATATACTACTTCTTCTTTATCCATTCATCTATCGATGGACATCTTGGCTCTTTCCACAATTTGGCTATTGTGGACATTGCTGCTATAAACATTGGGGTGCACATATCCCTTCAAATCCCTACATTTGTATCTTTGGGGTAAATACCCAGTAGTGCAATTGCTCGATCGTATGGTAGCTCTATTTTCAACTGTTTGAGGAACCTCCATACTGTTTTCCAGAGTGGTTGAACCAGCTTGCATTCTCACCAACAGTGTAGGAGGGTTCCCCTTTCTCCACATCCCCGCCAACATCTGTCGTTTCCTGACTTGTTAATTTTAGCCATTCTGACTGGTGTGAGGTGGTATCTCATGGAGGTTTTGATTTGGATTTCCCTGATGCTGAGTGATGTGGGGCACTTTTTCATATGTCTGTTGGCCATTTGGATGTCTTCTTTGGAAAAATGTCTGCTCATGTCTTCTGCCCATTTCTTGATTGGATTATTTGTTCTTTGGGTGTTGAGTTGGATAAGTTCTTTATAGATTTTGGATACTAGCCCTTTATCTGATATGTCATTTGCAAATATTTTCTCCCATTCTATCGGTTGTCTTTTGATTTTGTGGACTGTTTCTTTGACTGTACAAAAGCTTTTTATCTTGATGAAATCCCATAGTTCATTTTTGCCCTTGCTTCCCTTGCCTTTGGCGATGTTTCTAGGAAGAAGTTGCTGTGGCTCAAGTCGAAGAGGTTGCTGACTGTGTTCTCCTTTAGGATTTGGATGGACTGTTGTCTCACATCTAGGTCTTTCAAACATTTGGAGTCTATTTTTGTGTGTGGTGTAAGGAAATGGTCCAGTTTCATTTTTCTGCATGTGGCTGTCCAATTTTCCCAACACCATTTGTTGAAGAGACTGTCTTTTTTCCATTGGACATTCTTGCCTGCTTTATCGAAGATAAGTTAACCATAGAATTGAGAGACCATTTCTGGGCTCTCTCTTCTGTTCCATTGATCTATGTGTCTGTTTTTGTGCCAGTACCATACTGTCTTGATGATGACAGCTTTGTAATAGAGCTTGAAGTCCGGAATCGTGATGCCGCCAGTTTTGCTTTTCTTTTTCAATATTCCTCTGGCTATTCGGGGTCTTTTCTGGTTCCATACAAATTTTAGGATTATTTGTTCCATTTCTTTGAAAAAAGTGAATGGTATTTTGATAGGGATTGCATTGAATGTGTAGATTGCTCTAGGTAGCCCTGACATCTTCACAATGTTTGTTCTTCCAATCCATGAGCATGGAACGTTTTTCCATTTCTTTGTGTCTTCCTCAATTTCCTTCATGAGTATTTTATAGTTTTCTGAGTACAGATGCTTTGCCTCTTTGGTTAGATTTATTCCTAGGTATCTTATGGTTTTGGGTGCCATTGTAAATGGGATCGACTCCTTGATTTGTCTCTCTTCTGTCTTGGTGGTGGTGTATAGGAATGCCACTGATTTCTGTGCACTGATTTTATATCCTGCCACTTTACTGAATTCCTGTATGAGTTCTAGCAGTTTTGGGGTGGAGTCTTTTGGGTTTTCCACATAGAGTATCATATCATCTGCAAAGAGTGAGAGTTTGACTTCCTCCTTGCCGATTTGGATGCCTTTGATTTCTTTTTGTTGTCTGATTGCTGTGGCTAGGACTTCTAATACTATATTGAATAGCAGTGGTGATAGTGGACATCCCTGCCGCATTCCTAACCTTAGGGGGAAAGCTCTCAGTTTTTCCCCATTGAGAATGATATTCCCTGTAGGTTTTTCATAGATGGCTTTTATGATATTGAGGTATGTACCCTCTATCCCTATACTCTGAAGAGTTTTGATCAAGAAAGGATGCTGTACTTTGTCAAATGCTTTTTCTGCATCTATTGAGAGGATCATATGATTCTTGTTCTTTCTTTTGTTAATATATTGTATCACGTTGATTGATTTGCAGATGTTGAACCAACCTTGCAACCCAGGGATAAATCCACTTGGTCATGGTGAATAATCATTTTAATGTAGTGTTGGATCCTATTGGCTGGTATTTTGGTGAGAATTTTTGCATCCATGTTCATCAAGGACATTGGTCTGTAATTCTCCTTTTTGATGGGGTCTTTGTCTGGTTTTGGGATCAAGGTAATGGTGGCCTCATAAAATGAGTTTGGAAGTTTTCCTTCCATTTTTATTTTTTGGAACAGTTTCAGAAGAATAGGTATTAATTCTACTTGAAATGTTTGGTAGAATTCCCCTGGGAAGCCATCTGGCCCTGGGCTTTTGTTGCTTGGGAGATTTTTGACCAGTGCTTCAATTTCCTTACTGGTTATAGGTCTGTTCAGGTTTTCTATTTCTTCCTGGTTCAATTTTGGCGGTTGATACATCTCTAGGAATGCATCCATTTCTTCCAGGTTATCTAATTTGCTGGCATAGAGTTGCTCATAATATGTTCTTATAAATGTTTGTATTTCTTTGATGTTGGTTGTGATCTCTCCTCTTTCATTCATGATTTTGTTGATTTGGGTCATTTCTCTTTTCTTTTTGATAAGTCTGGCCAGGGGTTTATCAATCTTGTTAATTCTTTCAAAGAACCAGCTCCTAGTTTTGTTGATCTGTTCTACTGTTCTTTTGGTTTCTAGTTCATTGATTTCTGCTCTGACCTTTATGATTTCTCTTCTCCTGCTGGGTTTAGGCTTTATTTGCTGTTCTTTCTCCAGCTCCTTTAGGTGTAGGGTTAGGTTGTGTATTTGAGACCTTTCTTGTTTCTTGAGAAAGGCTTGTATTGCCATATACTTTCCTCTCAGGACTGCCTTTGCTGCATCCCAAAGATTTTGAACATTTGCGCTTTCATTTTCATTGGTTTCCATGAATTTTTAAAATTCTTCTTTAATTTCCTGGTTGACCCATTCATTCTTTAGTAGGATGCTCTGTAGCCTCCATATATTTGTGTTCTTTCGACTTTCCTCTTGTGATCGAGTTCTAGTTTCAAAGCATTGTGGTCTGAAAATATGCAGGGAATAATCCCAATCTTTTGGTACCAGTTGAGATCTGATTTGTGACCTGGGATATGATCTATTCTGGAGAATGTTCCATGGGCACTAGAGAAGAATGTGTATTCCGTTGCTTTGGGATGGAATGTTCTGAATATGTCTGTGAGGTCCATTTGGTCCAGTGTGTCATTTAAAGTCTTTATGTCCTTGTTGATCTTTTGCTGAGATGATCTGTCCATTTCAGTCAGGGGGCTGTTAAAGTCCCCCAGTATTATTGTATTGTTGTCAATGTGTTTCTTTGCTTTTGTTATTAATTGGCTTATATAATTGGCTGCTCCCATGTTAGGGGCATAGATATTTACAATTGTTAGATCTTCTTGTTGGATAGACTCTTTAAGTAGGATATGGTGTCCTTCCTCATCTCTTATTACAGTCTTTGGTTTAAGATCGAATTTGTCTGATATAAGGATTGCTACCCCAGCTTTCTTTTGGTGTCCATTAGCATGGTAAATGGTTTTCCACCCCCTCACTTTCAATGTGGGGGTGTCGTTGGGTCTAAAATGAGTCTCTTGCAGACAGCATATCGATGGGTCTTGTTTTTTAATCCAATCTGATAGCCTGTGTCTTTTGATTGGGGCATTTAGCCCATTTACCTTCAAGGTAACTATTCAAAGATAGGAATTTAGTGCCAATTTATTGCCTGTAAAGTGACTGTTACTGTATATTGTCTGTGTGCCTTTCTGGTCCATGCTGCTTTTAGGCTCTCTCTTTGCTTAGAGGACCCCTTTCAATATTTCTTGTAGGACTGGTTTCTTGTTTGCAAATTCCTTTAGTTTTTTTTGTCCTGGAAGCTTTTTATCTGTCCTTCTATTTTCAATGACTGCCTAGCTGGATATGGTATTCTTGGCTGCATATTTTTCTCGTTTAGTGCTCTGAAGATATCATGCCAGTCCTTTCTGGCCTGCCAGGTCTCTGTGGATAGGTCTGTTGCCAATCTAATGTTTCTACCATTATAGGTTACATATCTCTTCTCTCGAGCTGCTTTCAGGATTTTCTCTTTGTCTCTGAGACTTGTAAGTTTTAGTATTAGATGTCGGGGTGTTGACCTATTTTTATTGATTTTGAGCGGCGTTCTCTGTGCCTCCTGGATTTTGATGCCTGTTTCCTTCCCCACATTGGGAAGTTCTCTGCTATAATTTGCTCCAATATACCTTCTGCCCCTCTCTCTCTTTCTTCTTCTTCTGGGATCCCAATTATTCTAATGTCGTTTTGTCTTATCGTATCGCTTATCTCTCGAATTCTGCCCTCGTGATCCTGTAGTTGTTTATCTCTCCCTTTCTCAGCTTCTTTATTTTCCATGATTTGGTCTTCTATATCACTGATTCTCTCTTCTGCCTCATTTATCCTAGCAGTTAGTGCCCCCATTTTTTATTGCACCTCCTTAATAGCCTTTTTGATTTCGACTTGGTTAGATTAGTTCTTTATTTCTCCAGAAAGGGTTTCTCTAATAACTTCCATGCTTTTTTCAAGCCCAGCTAGTATCTTTAAAGTCATGATTCTGAACTCTAGGTTCAACATCGCACTAATGTCCGTATTGAGTAGGTCCCTGGCAGACGGTACTACCTCTTGTTCTTTTTGTTGAGATGATTTTTTTCGTCTTGTCATTTGGCCAGAGGAGAATAGATGAATGAGAGAACAAAATGCTAACAGGTTAACAACGTCCCCAGAAAATATACTCTAATCAAATCAGAAAAGACCTGAAACCAGGGGGAAAGAAACAAAAAAGAAAGGAAAAAAAAAAAGAAAAAGATAAAAACAAACAAGAACAGAACAAAACTAGAAAAAACAGAATATGATCAAATATGATCAGGCTGGTGCATAGATCAGTGCCACACACTAGGTTTTGGGTGTATTTTAATCTGTTAGAAGAACGTGCCTCCTAAAATTTTAAAGAAATAAAGACTTATATATATGCAAAATAAGGGTTGATACGCTGAAGGGATGGAATATGACTGTAAAGATGAATACTATAAAAAATTTTAAAAGAATTGATAAGAAGATGTTTGAAAAAAGAAAGAAGAGGTTTAAAAAAGAAGGAAGGAAAGAAAGAAAAAAAAAAGGGGGGGTAGAGAATGTGATCAGGCAGGAGACTAGGTCAAAGCCATACACTAGAGATTTAGGGTGTATATATATATATATATATATATATATATATATTTTTTTTTTAAGATTTTATTTATTTGAGACACAGAGAAACAGAGAGAGAGAGAGAGAGAGAGAGAGAGAGCCTGAGCAGGGGGAGAGGCAGAAGCAGGCTCCCCACTGAGCCAGGAGCCCGACGTGGGGCTCGATCCCAGGACCCTGGGATCATGACCTGAGCTGAAGGCAAACACTTAACCATCTGAGCCACCCAGGTGCCCCTAGGGTATATTTTGATATGTTAGAAGAAACTGTATCTCAAAATTTTAAAGAGAGAACAATTTATATACATATCTACCAAAACTAAGGGTAACTACTATGAAGGGATAGAATATGACTCTAAAAATGAAAAATAATTTTTTTTTTAAAAAAGGGATTGATAAGATGTTGGTTTAAAAAGGGAAAAAGAAAAATTCAAAAAAAAACAGTTAAAAAATTAACTTTGAAAGACTAATGAATCATGGTAAAAAAGCCATGAATTCTATGTGCAGTATTCCTCTAGCGCTGGAGTTTTGCTGTTCTCATTGATCGGTAAACTTGGTCTTGGCTTGCTTGGCTGTTCATGCTGATCATCTGGGGGAGGGGCCTGTTGCCGTGGTTCCCAATGTCTTTGCCGGAGTCGGAATTGCCCCGTTCTTTCTGGTCTGGGCTAAGTATCTGCTCGGGTTTGCTCTCGGGAGCTTTTGTTCCCTGCAAGCTTTCTGTACAGTGTTGGAGGACAACAGTGAAAATGGCAGCCTCCCAATCTCCGCCCTGGAGGAGCTGAGAACTCGGGGCCCTGCTCCTCAGTGTGCCCCCAGAGAAAAGCAGTCACTCCCATCTCCCCGGTCTCTGGTCGCACTCCGTGCTCACCCAGCCTGCGACTGAGCATTTCTATCTCTGGCACCCGACCCCGTGTGGAGTCTCCAAACCCAGTAGATCCCTGCGGTGCGCTCCCGCACCACTCCTCCCGGGGGAGGAAGGGGAGTCTCCCCGGATCTGCCAATTGTTGGATCCCTGCTGGAGGAGCAGTGGCCCGACTGTTTCGCCAATCACAGTTCATGGCCACCCCGAGCTGAGAGCCCAGGCCTCGGCTCCATCTCTGGAGCCAGCTTCCCCGCTCTGATACTGGGAGCTCTGCCGCACTCAGGCACCTCCAGTCTTTCTGTGACCCCGAGGGTCCTGAGACCATACTGTTTTTGCGAGGTCCACTCCCAGCTTAGCCACTGGAGTGACATCCCTCAGCGGAGCTGACTTCTAAAAGTTCCGATTTTGTGCTCCACGGCTCTATCACTTGCCAGAAGCGGCCGACAGAGGCCCCCTCCCCCGTCGTCTATCCTCCTGAATATCGCCTCAGATTCACTTCTCCGCACGTATGACCACTATTTCTAAAACATTTTCATCACCCCAAACAGAAACTCTAGTCTGTTAAACAGTAATGACCCATTTTTCCCTCCCTCCAGCCCCTGGTAACCTCTATTGTCTCTCTAAATTTACTGATTCTCAACAGTTCATATAAATGGAATCATATAATATTTGTCCTTTGAGGGTGTCTGGCTTATTTCTAACCAAGTATAATGTTTTCAAAGTTCATCCATGTAGCATCTGTCAGAATGGCATTTTTGATGGCTGAATAATATTCCATTTTATGTACATATCACATTTTGTTTATCCATTCATTTATTGGACCCTTGGGTTGTTTTTACCTTTTGGCTACCATAAATGATGCTACAATGAGTACTGGCATACAACTCTCTGAGTCTCTGCTTTCAGTGATTTTGGATATATATACCTAGAGATGAAATGCCTGGGTTATGATAATTCTATGCTGAGCTTTTTGAGGAACTACAAAATTGTTTTCCATAGTGGTTGCACCATTTTACCTTCGCACAAGCAATCCAGCAGTGGTATAGCCAGGGTCAGGGAAGGGGACGTTCCGATTTCTTCACATTCTTGTCAACACTTCTTATTGCCCGTCCTTTTAGCCACCCTAGCAGCTGTGAAGTAGTATCTCATTGTGGTTTTGATTTGCCTTCTCTAATGACCTATGATGGTTGAGCATCTTCTCATGTGTTTCCTGACCATTTGGAGAAATGTCTCTTCAAGTCTTTCTTGCCCATGTTTTAGTTGGGTTGTCTGTTTATTAAGTGGTAGGAGGAGTTCTTTATATATTGTAGTTGTTAAACCCATACCAGACATATGACTTGGAAGTATTTCTACCATCTGTAGGTTGTCTTTTCATTTTACTTAGCCTTGTTTTTAAGAGTTATGGACACATGCACATATATGAGGGTGACTTAACATTATGAGAGTGATTCTTCAGTTCAAGGGCCAAAATCAGCCTTATAATTGTTTGTCTCCAACCTCCAATGTAATGTCTGTCCCTTTGGATAGGAAGTTTCTCTGCACAAGAAGTGTATGACTTGATAGAGCTATACTTCTGCACTCTACTAGCTTCTCAGGAGCAAGAGGGATTTGAGTCATTTTTTTATACTAAGTAGTAACCTAAACCTCTGGTTAGGTCCAGCATCAAGCAGTCCACAGAGCCATAAAATGTCTTCTGAGTTCTACCAAACATCCTTGATTCAGCAGTGAAGGGAGGAAGTGAGATGACCTAATTGGATGGATTTCTAACATGGCTAAAATCCAAATAACCAGACAGCAGGCGGATCCTGACCCAGAAGATGGACTATATTTGGACAGAGCTTGATGTTTAATTGAATACATGTTTCAGAATTCCAAGGGAGCATCTTCTATGACTTTTATAATCTGTGAATCAAATATAAAGGAGGAATTCTCGCCTCTTCACTCTGGTAAGAGGCAATGGGCCCAACCTTTGGGAACTTTCTGAGTGAAAACAGTAGGGGCTCCCAAGGCTGGAAGGGAGGGGGCAGGACATGGAGAAGCACTGTCCCTGCCTGTCTCTCTCCTCCCTACTCTTCATTCTTTTGTACCTAGAGAGGAAATGGTCAAACCTGAGAAGAAGAAGAGGAGGGAAAAAAAGAGGTAAGGAATTAAAAAAAAAAAAAATCGACTTGATCAGCTCTAAGGTGAGCAGTCCTACTGCCACAGTAAAGTATAAACACTTTTGGGTATGATCCGTTCAGCAGGCAGGTGAAGTGTGAAGCCGAGTCTTCGGGGTCCCTGATGAGAGCCCTCATTAGAGGAAGGGGCAGGAGTTTCTGCTCTCACATGCAGTGGGAGAAAGACTCCAGACCTTTTTAGCCAGGCAGGGGTTTGGTAGTGCAAAGGAAACAACAGGCTCTTCTCACCATGGAGCTTCATAGCATTAGTCCAAGGACAAGTAGACACTCCAAAGTCCTAGAGGCAAAATCAAGAATTTCTCTGCTAAGTGCTAAACAGGAGGTTCAGCTTAGCATGGGATCCTGGGATGGTGCTTTGACATGTCTGCAGTTGGAGAAAGATTCCTGCCAGAAAAGGCCAGAGGCCACTTGAAATAGACAGGTTTATTTGATATCTGTAGAAACAAGAGAAGAAATTTAAGTGTTGGCCTGGGAGCCCATTTGGTGGTCTACTAGTACACACTCCCCTCCCTAAACACCCCCCGACACACACACACACACACACAAAAAAAAAAAAAAAAAAACGAGAGAGAGAGAGAGAGAGAGAGAGAGAAGGATGAGATGGTAATGGGAAAGAAGTATTTGTTCCTGGTCCCTTGCCTGATGCGATGCCAGTCTTGTTGCCTAGACATAATGCCAGACTGCATGACAGACTTCGGTGCCAGGCAACAGCAGAAGCAGCAAGCTGTATTTTTTTTATTCCTCTACCTTGCCAGATGCCCATGAAGGGAGCTCTCCCTTAGCCCATAAACAACCAAGACTAATAGAATATCTCTGGCAAAGGTGGTTGGCAGAAATCTCTGCCATCTCAAATATCAGGCTATAAGGAGAGACCCAGTTCCCTTGTTCCACAAGCAAAGTGTTGGCAAGCCACAGAAGGAAAAAAGACAAGGTAAAAACATGTACATTTTGGGGGAAAAATTCAGGTTGATCCATATTGTTTTAATTGTCTCTGGAAAAATCTTTCTGTTCCATGAATTTCCAATTGGAAGACATTTGAGATGCTGCTCTTCCGACCAGAAATCAGGGATAGTAAGAACTCCCTGCACAAAGAGAAACATGCTGAGGTCCAGGGCTCAGGCCCAATCCTCCTCCAGCATTTTTATCAGGCTCAGAGGGTGGGTGGAGCAAGACCTTGGAAGTCATTCTTTCTTCTGCCATTATGTCAACAGCATGTCTTCCCAGCTCTGGGGAAGGCATTGCTCATTTAGCAAAGTTGGTATATGCCCCTCCAGCCCTCTGAAGAGCACCTGGTCCCTGTAGTTGGCATCTAGAATTCGTAGCCCAGTCTCTAGGTTTGAATGGCTCCACCATTCCCTCATAGTATGATTTTTGGGAAAGTTGTTTAACTTCTCCATGCCTTGATTTCCTGGTGTCAGGGCAGTTTAGCCAAATAGTTAATAGTGAAGGCTCAGAGCCAGAGTGACTGGGTTTAAATCCCCCATTTACTGGCTGTGTGACCATGGGCAAAATTGACTGACTCATTCTAGGTGACATTTTTCTCATCTGTAGAAAGGGGGTCATAAGAGTAGCTACCTTATAGGGTGCTTGGAAGCCTCAGATGAACTAATCCAGGGAGAGTGCTAAGAATGGCCTGCAGCAGAGAACAATGAGCCGGGCTGGATGTTTATCTTCCTATCAGCCCTGCCCTGTCCTCTCTTGACTTTTCCCCTAGCGCTCTGGCCACTCCCACCTTCCTTCAGTCTTGGAGCAGACTGACCTTCTGCCCAAGGACCTTTCCTCAGGCTGTGGTCTCTGCCTATGCTTGTACCCTGACTCTCAGGACCACCTATTTTTTGCTTTCAGGTCTCAGCTGTCAGGGAGGTGCCTACGAATCCCCTGGACAGATCAGAAGCCCCCTTGTGCCGTAGCTCTCCCTTTATCCCTTTGTCACAGTTTTAATATATTAATTTATCATTGGATTGGCATGTATTAGATATTAGAATGTAAACTTCCTCACCATGACATTGTTGGCATTTAGTATTTTGTACAGATTAGGCATTGGATGAGTAAATGAATGGAGAAATGCACATTTCCCTTGGGCTGGCCTGCCACCTTCCTGTCTAAGGACAAGAATTACATTATCACGGGGCTGAGCTTGCATCCACTGATTTTTGCAAAGAATAATACTAACAGTGGTGTTGATTTAGCTTTAGGAAGCAGTCACTAGTGATACTCTGAGACACAGAATATACAGGTGTTTGTGAACCTGCAGGTGAAAAAGATGGTCTGGGGTTTGAGAAGGCAGTGGGGTGGAGTCACTAAGAGTATGGGCTCTTTGTTCAGACTGCCTGGCCTAGAATCTATGTCAGCATCACCAGCTGTGTGATCTTGGGCAGAATCTGTGCCTTGACTCTATCCTTGCTTATAACACTTCCTGGGGTCATTGTGAAGATAAAACAAGATCACGCATATAAATTTCCTGGCATATAGTAAGTCCTATGCTAGTAATTTTTTAAAAAAATTCAGATACTATTTTTCAAACACTATAACAAATCCTAGAGACAAACTTTTTTTTTTCCCCTAAATCCTTGTCTCCTTTAATGTGTCAGGTTTCTGACTATCTTAAGTGGAAATGTAATCAACACAGCCATTTAAATTTATATGTGATCAAGATATCTTGGCTGATGTTAATCCAAGCATTTATGATCCCTTAAGGTATGTTTACATTAGCTAGTAGAAAAAAATGTAAAATGCACAAAGTGCACTTGAAAGGTAGGCTTTGGTGTCTGTAGCCACATGTGACATGCAAATAAAAACTTAGCTAACAAGGTGGCAGGCCAGCCCAAGGGAAATGTGCATTTCTCCAAGGTGCATGTGTGTTGTGCCTTGAGCACATCCTTGAAATGCATACATGTGTCTTCATATGGTACTTTTCCCTCTGGGGTTGCACAGTTAAGCCCATAAAAATCATGATCTGCCTGAACATTTGGCTGAAGACTGGATATTTCAAACTCTGGACACTATGAAAAAACACTGTTTTCTTTCTGCCAACATCAACAGTTCTCTAGCCTGTTATCAGTGGAATCATTCTCCATTGTTCCTTCACCACCATCTCTGGGTAAATTAGGCTGTTCTTTGTAGAAAATAGTCACCTAATAATCTGTGTGCAGCCCAAAGAGGAGGGGCCCCTCTGGATTCTGCCCTCCTGAGTACCTCACCAGTATAGTGCTCATTTGTGATTAGAGACTGTAGCGTAGCTGGTGGTATTCTCCAACCTAAATGCACCTCAGAATCACTTGAGCCAAAAAAGTGTCTGGTTGTTGCCGAGGAAGACTAGTGTTGTGAGCGTTCTATATTGGCCTGCCATTGGTGGTGCTTGATAAGCAATGTTTTTGATTACTCCATAAACCATATTTATGTATGGATTAAATGCTGTGATATGGGAAGGCATTTTGATGGAAAACTTATCTTTTCCAAACTCACTTATTCCAAAAATAATGTACTGAGTGTCAACTATGCCCCAGAGATCATTCTAGGCTCTGATTATTCAATGATGACTAAGATAAGCCAGATCTCTGCCCCCAAAGGGCTTATAATCTAAGAGGGGGTGGAATGAGGATAATAAATTAACTGAAATAAGTAAGTCAAAAGATAATTTCAAATGTGGTACATGCCAAGCATTTGAAGAAACTGGGTGATGCAATGGGGAATCAGAGGCTAGGAGCAACTACCCTGGATGATGAGACCTATTTCTGGAAGGAACCAGAAATAGGAGGATCTGGGAGAAAGGAGTTCTAAGCAGGAGAAAAGCAAATTCAGAGTGTATGAAGACAAAAATGAACTTGATCCTGTGAGAAAGACCGGGAGGCTACTGCTGCCGCTGATGTCTAGTGAGTAAGAAGGAGGCAGGCCAGGGATAGATCACACAGAGCCAAGTAGGCCCTGCTCAAGAGTAGGACTTAATCCTGGAGATAGGAAAAGGTTGTAGGGTTTGAATAGGCATGTGCTTGGCTTGATCAAAATCTTTAGCAGGCTACTCTGACTGCTGTAATATCCTGACAAGGGGGCTCATACATATACCCAGACCCATTTCTTCCACTGAGGATCGGTGGAAGACTGATATGAATGACATAAAAATGAACTACTTTTCCTTTTACTTTGGAATATTTATTCAGTGCCTTAATATTATCCAGTCACTCTAAAGACCCTATGCTTATGCTGGGGTTTCCTGGTTTGCCTGGCTTCCCTGGACCCCCATCCCCAGAGTTGGGGTAAGCCCTTCAATTCCATTGGGAATTTAGGGAGTTCCGTACAAAGTATGAAGTGTAGAAAATTCATATAAACAAATAAAGACAGACCTACCTAAATTAGATGGTGCTTACAAAGATATTTCTCAAGCCAGTTCACCCCAGCAGTTTTTTAATAGAAAGGAATCAAACAAATCAGAATCATAATAGGACAAATCATGATTTTCTTCTTTCTGGAGCCTGGAGAGAATTGAACGGAAAGCAAGTGTATTTAACTCCCAACAACAAGAATAGTTCCTTATGAGTGAGTGTAGAGGTGACCTCTGGATAATGGATTCAGATGCTTGGTCACCCACAGGTTATAAGGTCTGAGCTCCATTGGTTACGCCTGTCTGGTCCACCACTGTGCCTGGCACTTACGTGCTCAGTAAAGGTCTACTGAAAATGGATAGATGTCCACTACATATCCAGTGTATTAAGTACTTTGGCAGGGAATGGCAGCAAGGCCATTTATGCTGAAGGGGTCGGGATGGCAAAATACCTACCCATTCTGCGCACAGAGCCAGAGGTCACTAGGAATAGCCAATGAAGAGTCTTAGAGGATATATATATATATATATAATATCAGTAAGGAGAGGAGTTTATGGTCAGACTGAAGGCTGGAATTCAGGCTTATGGCCATGGACTTTTGAGTGATCGCAGGGTCCAGGCTATGCCCTGTGAGCAGGGATCAGGAAGAAAATGGAAGAGAGAGGTGAGGATGTTAGAAACTGAGAGGTAGGTGCCTACATAAAAGGTAGAGGTTGGGATAAAGTGGAAGTCCATGAGTCAGATATCCAAATCTCTGATTGATGGGAAGGAATGGCCAGTACAAGTATACAAGGGTGATGTGGTGGGGCTGGAGTGGGAGGATGTTATAATTAAGTGGCCCAAGTCTCAAAGAATCATAGATTTTGCCGCTCCCGTTGGGTTGAAGTGTAATGACTTGTCTGCTAATCTTTCTGTCCACTAGATTGTAAGCTCCTCAAAGGCAGAGACACTGTTGCATCTGTTGTCACATTCCCTGTGCCTGGAATGTGATAGGCATTCAGTATGTATTTGCTGTACTGAGAAAGTATCCCTGGTATACCCACCTAGAAGATTTCATGATTCAGCACCTCCTAATCAACCCCAGCAGTGGGTGTGCAAGTCCAGCACTTCCCTCATTTCAGTCAATTTGTGATTTTTTTTTTTTTTTTACTCTACTATAAAGCAGCAGGCCCTGGGAGCAGGGATACTATCCCAGTCATCTCCATAGTCCTGTGCTTAGCCCACTAGCAGGTGTTTAGTAGATGCTAAGTGCTTTTTGTTAAAAATAAAAGATTTAGTGACATCCTGCACGCTTCTTATCCTCTAAATATGAAGGATTTAAGTGGGGTTAATGGTTTTTCTCCAAGATAAAATATGGTATACCTATATAGAGAAAGAGTAATTAAACAAAAATGTCATTTGGTAAGTCACAAGACATGTGCAGAGACATGCTGTTGTTCCTTATTGGAGTCGTTCTTATTTGCCATGCAACCTGACGAGTGCATGTACATTTCCTGACTATTAAGAGAAAGGGATATCTGAGGGAGCGTATAGGACCCAGAAATGCAATGAACAGATGGTGCTGGCTGTTGTGAGCTGGCTTTGACAAGGACAAGCAGGAGTGTGAGGGGGACTGAGCTATCCCCAGTGTTCATTGAGAGTTAATTGAGGGGTGTGCTCCCATTGCTATTGAAAGCCAGGGTTCATCTTGAGTAAACAAGGCTTTTCCAAGTGCCACCAGGAGATGAAAGAGCCACTTAGATCAAATCTGACTTGTGTCAGTCTCAATAAGCTCACCTACTTTCCACAGAAAGGGCATACTCTTTGCTCGAGTAAACTCGGCTATGTAAACATCCAACTAAATACATCAGGCACCTGGAAGTATGGTAAAGAAATTGTGAAATGCCCAGGGCAGAAGGGCCTCTTGACCCTGGAACCAGCCTGATTTCACACTAAAATGACACTTGTCTGATTCCCACCATGTATTGGGAATGGCAGGTCCACTTATGTCAGACTCCAACCTGGTTTCCACTGGCCACCTCCAGAATTGCCCACAGAGGCCCAGCTGAGATCACCATGAGCCTGTTCCTATTCTAGGAAATATACCACCTTCTCTTACCCAGTTAATAAACATGCACTATACAGTCAGTAGTAGCCAAACTTTAGCACTACGGGGACACTTGCCTGCCCTCAATATGGTAGGAGAGATGGAAACACAATAAAGTCTAATAAATCTAATAAAGTATGATGTGGCAGCAAGGGTGGTGAAGGCCGAGGCAGCTACGGGCAAACGGGCAGCTGAAGACGATGGGGATGACGATGTCGACACCAAGAAGCAGAAGACTGATGAGGATGACTAGACAGCAAAAAAGGAAAAGTTAAACTTAACAAAAAAAAGGCCACCGTGACCTATTCACCCTCCACGTCCCGTCGCAGAATCTAAACGTGGTCACCTTCGAGGAGAGAGTCCCACCCTCCTGTGCAACGCGGGCAGCGCCACCCGCAGATGACACACGCTCTCCGCCACCAGCCAAAACCACAATGTGAATCTGCAACAGGGGAGGAAAAAAGAACCAAAACTTCCAAGGCCTTGCTTTTTTCCTTAAAAGTACTTTAAAAAGGAAAATTTGTTTGTATTTTTTATTTACATTTTATATTTTTGTACATATTGTTAGGGGTCAGCCATTTTTAATGATCTCGGATGACCAAACCAGCCTTTGGAGCATTCTCTGTCCTACTTCTGACTTTACTTGTGGTGTGATCATGTTCATTATAATCTCAAAGGAGAAAAAAAAACCTTGTAAAAACAAAAACAACAACAACAAAAAATCTTATTCCGAGCATTCCAGTAACTTTTTTTGTGTATGTACTTAGCTGTACTATAAGTAGTTGAGATGGTTAAAAAGGCCAAAGATGAAAGGTTTCTTTTTTTCCTTCTTTGTCTATGAAGTTGCTGTTTATTTTTTTTGGCCTGTTTGATGTATGTGTGAAACAATGTTGTCCAACAATAAACTGGAATTTTATTTTGCTGAGTTCTAACAAAAAAAAAAAAAATCAGGAGGCACAATGTCTAAGGCACAACACTTTATGGATTGAATACATTCTCAAAAGGCAACCTGTCAATTGATTTTTCATAAATTGGATCACATTTCATATGGTCCTAGAGAGCTCACTACAGGAGTCTTATGACAAATCTGGTGAAGAAGAAAATCCTTACCTAATGTGAAACATCATTAGTCTTACATTTATTGATTGATAAATCTAGATATTGGATCCACTTCTCTCTTCCTACCCTAGGTGTGCTGAGACACATGTTTAACCAGGTGGTTGGCTATGCGATGTCATAGGAAGAACATATTTCTACAAGGAAAACTTCATTTAGAATGAGGTTTTGATGTCATACACTTTCAAATTTGTTGGCAACACCGGTATTAATTTCTTAGGGTAAGTCAATGAAGGAAATCTGGAAGCCAAAGCCTAAGGGATGTGGCTCGGTCTCAGTAGTGCCACCAACAGCAAGGATAAGCTCTAGATCACAACTGGTGAATACCAGCAGCAACCAGGACCACATGCGGGGCTGTTAGGACTAAGGATTTGGGTTTATGGAAGTTAACTGCCTTTCCTCATAAGGAGAACTATGTGTGTGTGCTGCTAATTATGACTCAGGTGTTGAAAGTTAATACTGAAAAATATGACTAGCTGGGAAAAGGATCAATTAAAGAATTTTGAGACATTGAGGAGATTTCTAAAATATTTATTTTGGGCTCATATGTCAGACCATCATATAAACAAAATGTAAATATAGTCCAAAGATAAATGCTGTACTTTGCATATTTTAGGCTCATCATGGCTTGTTTAATGGGATGCAATCAGAGTTTCCAACAGGAATATTTAGGGAAGAAGCCCTTTTACTATGTTTCTACTTAGGTCCACAGAAGATTTTTATTTTCTTTAATTAATAGTCATAAAATAGTGTTATCACTTGTACAATATCAGCATATGCCATGTTTATTTCAAAATGTTACATTTATGCATCAAAATATTATACTGCAGTTTTCCTGTCCAATGGGGATAGAGAGCAATTGAGTCTCTCAGCAGGGCATGATATCTTCACTAATTAAGATAACTCACAATTACATGGCGCTTCATGATTTATATAAGACTCAGAACTATATTATCTTATTTAGCCCTTTATTTAACCCTTGTGGCTGGCTGGTTAGTCATTACCATCATCATTTCATAAACAAATCTGAAGCTCACAGAGGTTAAATAATCCAAATAAGGTAACAAAATAATGAGTGAAGTGCCACCAGGTAACTGTGTCCTCTTTTCTAGTATCTAAATGAGAAGCTCGTTCCTGAGAAGAAATCATGCTCTCTTTTAAAGGCAGCCACACTCACTAAAGTCCTCAAAGCCCAGTCCGACCTAGAGTATCACTTCTTCTGGGTACCGCTTAGATCTGTTTGTGTCTCAGAAGGCAAACTCTGGTTCTTTTAGACACAGAACTCTTCTGCCAAATTAAAAGTCAATTTGAAAGAGCAAAACCACAGAGCTGACAAATCTGAAGATCTGTTGTTACTATGTTCCTTCTCTCAGCATTGAACCTGGTGGTAGAAAAAGCCTGGCCTGTGTCCCCGGTTGGCCATTAGCTCAGCCGTGGATGTCTGTTTTAAATGAGAACAGAGTAAGGTTGGGTTTTCATTTTTATTTGAAGTCCAAGCCAAGTTTATTAAAGATAATTAGGCCTTTGGAATAGTGTAATTACAATTGACACAGGCCTCTTGCCAAGTTAGGCAAGCACATTCTTCCAATTACAAAGAGGCGCTAACTATCTAAAAGGAGCAAGATGTCTTTAGCCCCACGGGCTTCCTTTCTGTTTCTTGAAGGCATGATGTTCTTTCCCACGCAGAGCTATTGCACTAGCTGTTCCCTCTGGCTGAGCATCCTGCTTCTGGAAATTAAAACTGGCTTCATCATGTCACGCTCTGCCCATGATGAGGCTATAACCAAGGTATGGATAAAGGGAAGGCTAAAGAATTAGGGCAAACAATGCAACCACCACACCCATGAATACGGAGTAAGACACCTATGTGGTATATGCCACATCTTTATCTGTCATGTATCGATGGACATTTAGGTTGCTTGCATTGTCATAAGAAGGTACAAAAGGGGTGTACACTTGATAGAAAAGCCCAATCTCCACTATTTTCACTGGGTCTCTGGTATTCTCTTTTTCCTGTGCCGATCTCATTGTGTGACGTCTTTCTGTGTGTCTCTTTATTTTTTCCCTGCCCTCCTTTCGCTACATGTGGCTTTTCTGAATTTTGCATTTTTCTTCTTTCTATCTTAACATTTTTATATCTTCCTTTAAATAAAAAGGTATATATTTTAATGGTATTTACTGTATAGTTTTAAGTTCCTTCTTACAAATTGTAAGAAATGAGTAAAACTGTTACATTAAATTCAGCTGCTTTTTATGTAAGCCTTCCATTGATTTTTCTAGACATTATTTATACTCTATATAAAACTACCTCTTTATCTGACACTGATACATGCACCTTAAATAAAATGCTTTTTTATTCCCTACATTGTTGGTGAGGATATAAATTGTAAGCCTTCTCAGGCGGGCAATTGGCAGTGTATTTCAAAATTTAAAACACATGTATCATTGAACCCAAGAGTTCTCACTCCAGAAATTTATCCAACATGTGTATTTGTACATGTGCTCAAGGGTGTTCCTTGCAGCACTGTTTATATTGGGAAAAAAAAAATCTGTAAAGAATTTAAGTAACCATGAATAGGGTGCTGGTTACATAAGTACGACACATCTATACAGAGAGAAATCATGTAGTCATTTAAAAGAGTGGTAACTCTATATGATAAGAAAAGATCTCTAAGGCATATTATTAAGTGAATAATTTCAAGATATAGAATATTGTATAGAGTGCACCATGGTGCTTAAAATGGACAAATAAATATGTGCATAATTACTTATACACATGTACATACGTGGGTATATATATGCATTTCCATCTATATATACACATGGAAAATTTCTGGACAAAATGTAGGAAACTGTTTGCAATGGTTATCTTTATTGACTGCTCCTGGGGTGGAAGAAAGGCAAAAGTTTTTCATTGGGTACTTTCTTTTTAATGGAAGAATAATTAATATACCATATTTTCTTCCAGGTGTACAACATAATGATTTGATATTTTCATACATTAAGAAATGGTCACCACAATAAGTCTAGTTACCGTTTGTCACCATACAAAGTTGTAACTACGTTACTGACTATACATAGTACAACCCTGTGTCTTATTTATTGTATAACTGGAAGATTGTGCTTCTTAATCCTCCTTATCTGTTTCATCCATCTCTTCAGTCACCTCCGTTCTGGCAACCACTGGTTTGTTCTTTGTATCTGTGAGTCTCTTTCTGTTTTGTTTTGTTTTTTAGGTAATACACGTAAGTGAAGTCTTACAGTATTTGTCTTTTTCCATCTGACTTACTTCCCTTAGCATAATACTCTCTAGGTCCATCCATATTGTTACAAATGGCAAGATTTCATTCCTTGTTTACGTCTGAGTGATATTCCACTGTGTGTGTGTGTCTATACATATATCATATCTTTATCCATTCATCTATCGATGGGACATTTAGGTTCCTTCCATATCTTGGCTATTATAAATAATGTTGTAATGAACATAGGGGGTTTCCAAATCAGTATTTTCATTTTCTTCCAATAAAAACCTGGAAGTGAAATTGCTGGATCATAGGGTAGTTCTATTTTTTTTAAAGAATTTATTTGAGAGAAAGAGAGAGAGACTGGGAGAAAGAACATGAGCATGAGGAGGGGCAGAGGGAGAGGGAGAAGCAGACTCCCTGCTGAGCAGGGAGCCCATGTGGGGCTTGATCCCAGAACCCTGGGACCATGACCTGAGCCAAAGGCAGATGTTTAACCAACTGAGCCACCCAGGCACCCCTAGGGTAGTTCTATTTTTAATTTTTGACAAGCCGCCATATGGTTTTCCATGGTAGCTACACCAGTTTGCATCCCCACCAACAGTGCACAAGGGTTCTCTTTTCTCCACATCCTCAGCAACATTTGTTATTGCTCATCTTTTTGATTCTAGCCATTCTGACAAGTGTGAGGTGATATCTCATAGTAGTTTTGATTTGCATTTCCCTGGTAGTTAGTGATGTTGGGAATTTTTTCATGTGCCTGTTGGCCATCTGGATGCATTCCTTGAAAAAATGTCCACTTGGGTTTTCTACACGTTTTTTAAATGGATTTTTTGTTTTTTGATATTGAGTTTTAGTATATTTTGTATTTTAACCCCTTATGGGATATATCGTTTGCAAATATCTTCTCCTGTTCATTAGGTTGCCTTTTTATTTTATTGATGTTTTCTACACCATGGAAAAGCTTTTTAGTTTGATGTTGTCTTATTTATTTATTTATTTTATGCTTTTGTTGTCCTTAGGGAGACAGATCCAAAATTATCACTAAGACAAATGACAAAGAGCTTACTGCCTGTTTTCTTCTCAGAGTCTTATGGATTCAGATCTTATATTTAAGTCTTTAATCCATTTTGAGTTTATTTTTATATATGGTATAAGAAAGAGTCCAGTTTCATTCTTTGGCATGTGGCTGTCCAGTTTTCCCAACACCATTTATTGAACTGTCTTTTCCATAGCCCTTCATGAATGACTATTTGAATTTGATTTAATTATGCTCTTTGGTGTGGACTTGGTACTGTGAGATGTTATTGAGCCAACTTGTCCTTTACCACTATAGAAGTCACATGGCAATAAAAGGGAGACTTTGTCCTCTCTTAGAAAAAAGTCATGAAAATACAGTTTTGAAAGAATGTTTTATGACTTCATTATAGTTTTTGATTTGGGGAACTATAAATTCCACAGCAATCCTGGGCAACTTCTAGATTTCACATAGACATTTGTGGTCTCAGCCTGAAGTTTTGCAATCTTTCTAGCGAGACATTTCTACCTTGATATTTAGACATTTGAACTGTTGTAATTCTTTTAAGGTTTGGGAGACAATAGAGAAGGCTGGAATTTTTAATTAATCATATGCATGATGGCCTAATCCATCTTCTTCACTGTGAACTCCTTGGGGTCAAGAGTCAATCCATAGGACACTGCATCCTGAATATATTCTATAAACACTCAATTGATCAAAGGTTAAATGGTTTCTTTAAAAGCCCACTGTTAACCACCATTGCAAATTATAGTTATATTCTGAGAATAGATGGATTTTCCCTTAAGAAAACTGGCTTGAAAAAAAAATCCCAGGTTATAAACTAATTATTTAGACCAATACTATAGAAGTATGATGAAAGCCATATGTCAAATTTTAAATATTCTAGTAGTCACACTAAAAAAAGTAACAGAAACAGGGAAGATTTATTTTAGTAACCTTTTATTTAAGCTTGTATAGCTAAGATATTATTCAACATGTAATCAATATAAAAATTATTAATGAGATATTTTGTGCCCTTTTTGGTAGGTATTTTAAGAATAAAAGAATAAAGAATAACAGAAATGTGTGTAAAAATCTCAATAACAATTTTTATTTTTAAAATACACCTCAATCTAGACAAGCTGTGTTTCAAGTACTCAGTAGGCATATGTAGATGGTGGGTACCACAAAAGACAGTGTAGATTTAGTAGCTGATTGCATTTAAAAAATGACCCATGAGAAGATTCTTCTAAAGTAAGAAACCTACTAGAGCATTTAAAATAAAATTCAAGTTACAAAGATGAGATTTACATTATGGCCTTTTAGTAATGACTCTGTTTCATAGAGGGAAGTATACTTAAAGTGGAATAATCATGGAATACAGGTAAAAGCTCACCTTCAGCATCAATTACTGCTAACCAAATCACCACTGAAGGTAAATTAAATCAACTATTTTAAATAAGGCTCAGCAATTATAAACACTTCCAGTAAACACCTTGCTGATGGTGAAATAGCATTTTTAAGAACAAAGGCTGAGAAGTGTGGGGAGAGCTTGAAATATTTGTAGCACATATGTGTGACAAGGGTCTGGATATGTCTTCTCTGGTTCTATAATGGGCAGCCTCTCAGCTACACCTCGCCCACTTCAAGTCAGAAATGAGAAACTTCAAGGGCTGTTGAACACTTGGAGAATTTTCACAGTGGAGCAGCTCAGGGCTATTTAGTGCAAACGTTGTGTAAATCATGATGCATTTGAAAAGCCTCTGTATCTGGTGGCCTCAGACCCCACCTGCTCAGTGAGTAGGTAGCAGGCAATGTTCATGCAGCGGTGAAATGCAGGCCTTGAGACCACTGGTGGCCTCCAGGCTCTCATTCTGCCTGAGTGTCATAGAAAGACCCTGGACTTTGTGCCAAAAGAGCTAGGCAAGTTCTTGCCCTGCCATTCTTTTACTGTGAGACCATAAACAAGCCATTGGGTGTTCCTCCACTTTAGGTGCTGAATTAGTCAGGATTCTCCAGAGAAATAGAACCAATAGAATACACACACACACACACACACACACACACACACACACACAAACACAGATTTATTATAAGGTGTTGGTTCATGTGACGAAATGGGGTTAAGAAGTCCTGCAGACCTGGGTCCTGGAGACCCAGGAAAGCCGGGCTGTAATATGAAGGCCAGAGAGCCAAGGGTATGCATTCCAGTCTGAGTCAGAAGTCCTGAGAACCAGGAGCACCAAGGGCAGAAGATTGATGTCCTTCTCAAGCAATTGGGCAGAAAGTGAACCTTCTTCACCTTTTTGTTCTATTCAGGCTCTCAGCAGATTGGAGGATGCCCACCCACATTGGGGAGGCCCATTTGCTTTACCAGTTCACCGATTCAAATGTTAATATCTTCCAGAAACACCCTCAGAGGCACAGCCAAAAATAACATTTAACCAAATATCAGAGCATCCTATAGCCTAGTCAATTGACACACAAAATTAACCACCACAGGTGTCTTATTTCTAAAACAAAAGGATTGGATGAGATCACCTCCAGGGTCTCTGGAGTTTCTGACATTCTATGATTCTTTGTCTCCTAGTGAATTATGTTAGTGGGTGTGGGTGTCTGAATGTGTGCTAAGAAAATATGTGGAGTATTAGCTCCTGATAGGAGTAAAGGTACAGTTAAACAAAAGGCAAAAAAAAAAATCTCTGATAGGTGATGATGTAGGTTCAGGAGTCCTCAGAGAAATCAAAACTTTTTTGTGTGTGTCCTTTAAAGGAAAGACAAATTTTGTTCGTAATATATGAATAATTCTGACTTCAGCCATGTATAAGCATATATAGCAAACAATGAATGTTTTCCTTCAACTTTTCCTGCTTCCACTATATTTCTCAGAGCTAACTACTGTCATTGGTGTAAAGTACATTTTTCTAGTCCTTTTCTCTGCATTTGATCATTGTGTGTGCCTTGTGTGGGTATTCTTATTTTTAAAATAAATGGCGTCACATTATATATTTTTTGTAACTTGCTTTTTTTCACCAATAATATATCTTGGAGATATTTTTGTTAGTGTACCTACAACTATATCGTACTTTTGAACAAATCCCACATTAATGTACCACAATTTATTTAAACATTTTTCCCAAGTGTTAAGTATTTAGGTTGCTTCCAGTTTTTCACTATTATAACATTGCTATGAATACCCCTGAGATCAAATTTTTATGCACATGTCTAAGTATTTCAAGAGATAGAGTCCAAGAAATGGGATTGCTGAGTCAAAAGGTCTGTCTGCTTTTAATTTTGATGAGTACTGCTAAATTATCTTCTACAAAAGCCCTCACCAACAATAATATTAAAAGGCCTACTTCTTCACAGAAGAATCGACACACCATTATCAATGTATATTTTTAAAAACTTTTGCTAATCTTATTGTTTTATTTTATAATTCCTCAACTTTTGGAGAGCTTAGTTTCTCTTCAAATATTTATTGGACTTTTGTATTTTTTCTATGAAATGTCTATTCATATTCTCTTCACAAGTTTCTAAGAAGTTATTTGTCTATTCTTTATTGATTCACAGGAGCACTATTCATATTCTGGATATTAATGCTGTCCTTTGTCTTGCATAAATCTTTTGCATACATTTTTCCCAGCCTCTCTTTTTAACTTTATTATATATTTTGCCATATAGAAATCTTTAATCCTTTAATCTTTATGTGTATTTATATATATTTTGTTTCTATTCTTGCTTAGAACAAGATTATTTCACAATGATCCTCCTGAACTGTTGATTCTATAATACTAGAGGACAAACATATGTGTATTGATGTGTACTATACTAGTAATGAAAAGAGATTTCAAAGAGTCTTCAAAATATGCGTTATTACTGATGTTTCTGAAGATCTCCTATCAGTGAAAGTGTACTATTCTTTGCATCCCTTTCTCCTCATCCGTCCATGGGACACTCAGGCTTGCTTTCTCTGGCACAAAACAACCCCATGCATAAGATGAACCAACCTGTCAGTGGTTAAAATTGGCCCTCCCATCCATTTCCCTGTATTGATGGTGTCTGCATTTACTCCAGCATTTTCTCCTCCTCTGTCGGTCTGTCTGTCTGTCTGTCTGTCTCTCTCTCTCTCTCTCACACACACACACACACACACACACACATTTAGTGAGCATCCAGAGTGTGTTAGGGGCTTTTTCACATGCTCTGGGGACACAATGATGAACAAAGCAGGCAAGTCCCTCCATCACGGAGCTTGTGTTCAGTGTTATCGATGCTGTTCTTTTTATCAGGCTTTGCAGTCTGCAAAGCTCACACTCATAAACACAACTGGGGTGGTGAAGGGCATGGATTTTGGTGTCTGGGAGATCTGAGTTCAGATTCTGGCTTTATCTCTTTTAATCTGTGTGACTTGGGTTAGGTTACTTCAGCTCTTTCTGAATCCCAGTTTGCCTTCCTGTAGAGTAGGGAGATTAATAGCACCTATCACACAAGATTGCTGCAAGGATGGAATAAAGTATGTGAAGAATGTAGCCCTGTGCTAGAATCTAGTAAATACAATCAGTAAATGGCAGGCAAAATTCTTACTGTCACACTTTATCCTCACAAATAATCTGTAGGGTGGTGGCTGAGTAGAAATTATCAAGCCTCATTTCAGAGATAAGGAAACTAAGACTTGGTGCAGGTGCAGTCACTGGGATGTCCTGGGTAGAGGGTTTGACTGCCACCCAGACCAACCTTGGGGTTTTGCTCTCTCTGTGTACCACCTGTGTTTCCATTTCCTTAATACTCTCCTTAAGTTGACTATTCTTTAAACTTTAGCTTGAATAAGTACCTAGAATACCTGTGAAAAACATGGATTTGAAATGCCAGTTTTGTCTTATTTCATATACATGGAAAGAAAAAGAAATACTTTGAGCTTTCTAGAACCATCATCTGAGTCCCACCCAGAATCACCTCAGGTGACATTGGTGGTATGCATTCCCTGTAATATATGATGATGTCCCAAGATCCACGCCTAAAACAAACTGTAAGTGGCTGGGGTCAGTGTTCTCTCAGTCGATGAAGAAATGATGCTCCAGTTCCCAAGCTACAGTGGAGCCACCCTGTCAACCCAGCCCTAACCTGGTTTTGTGAAATGCCAGTGTAGCCCCATTTGTCCAGTGGTCCTTAACATCACCAAAGAAAATGAAGCTAATTCAATGTAATTTAAATGAGTACATTGTGAGTAGCACATGAATACATCAACCACATGTGGAAGTGGGGGCATCCTGCATGGAGTCCAAGAGTAGGGTTGGTGCTGAAAGTATGTGGGAGTGTTGGCTTCATTGGTCACAGCCAACACATCCACTGAAGTCAGGGATGCTCAGCCACAGTGTGAATATTTTGTCCAATTCTGGGTCACACAGTTGTAAGGACACTTTTCTCACTGGGGGAGGGAGGGGTGTGATGGACATGAGTAAGGAAGTTGGGGGAAGTAAACCATATCCCATCAGGAATGCCTTGAGAGGGTTGTTCTGGAAGACCGGGGCTCACTGCCCGGGGTTACTCCAGACAGCCTGCATGGAACCCAATGACTTAGTTCAGCCCTAACTTAGAGACAGTTTCTCAGAAGTGGAGCTGCTCTCCTTTCTGTTCCCACAGCACACCAGGCTTCCCTCTATGCCTGCATTTGCCACACTCTGCTGTATCTCCCATGTTCATTTATTCCCTTTTCATCAAATACTTATTGAGGACCTACTACATGCTATGCCTCATGTACTCTAGAAACACAGAGGTAAACACACAATAGAGATGGACCTTAGAGAACTTCTTATCTAATAGGCATTATAGTATATGCCCTATCCAAAGTTAAAAATGTCACTACCATTTGTGGTGGATAATAAATACATGTTTAATATATTATAAAGCCTATTTCAAGATTGCAAATTCTATTTAAATTCATAATAAGAGGTAAGTACTGTTATTAACTCCCATTTTACAGATGTGGAAACTGAGACTCAGAGACATTAGCCTCCTTGCTCATGATCAGACAACAAGTGACAGAGGCAGGATTCAAATCTACTTCAGAAGCAAATGTTGAATGAATGAGTTATTCAAATTAAAACAGCTTGCTAAAGAAAACAGGTGTCTAAGCTGCATGATGGGCATGTCAGATTTTCAACCCTTTCCCCACCCCCAAGCAGAGGCTGGAGGAAATGTTTCAAAGGCATAATAGAATCATGAGCCATTGGTTAGATGGCCATCCCTCCATGCCCCTAGGATACTCAGACCATCCCTAAGAAAGAAGCTTGCCTTCTTGGTTAAGATACTGGCCTGGACTGCTGCACAGCATAAAAGCAGCCCTGATAGGCATTCTTTCCAAACCTCTGGTAGAAGCTATAGATGATGGAAGAAAGCAAAAGGACCCTTGAGCCCAAGAGAACTTGAAAGGCCTGGTTAGATTTTTTAATTATCACTTTCAGAGTCCCCTTCTTGCTTCCACTCCAATCGGCTTTTGAGGGAAAGACATTCTTCTGTCTTTTCATGCCCAACTAGACTGATGGGAAAACTTTGTAAACCTGGAATTCACTACAGAGTCTGGATAGAAATTCTTTAATTTCCCCTCTAACTCTCCCCTGGATAGGGACAGGCCCTGTAAGAGTCCTTGCAGAGGTAATGACATGGAACATAATTAAAGAATAATTAAACACTGTGAATCATTTTTTTTCACCTCTGTCTTATTAATTCCCCTAAGCAGAGTAGGAGCACCTGCCCTGCCGGGTGACTGGGCAGCACTGCTATGCAGTGCATGGTAGTCTGGGAGGTGGCCAGGTCAGCTGGGTGAGCGGAGCTTACCTAGTCACATGTACGGCCCCCTTCATGCAGGCCCCAACTGGCCTGGATGGTGGCCTGGGGGTGGCAAGCCTCAAAGAAAGAATTGCATATCCCACCGGGCCAGTCTCTTCAAATAAACCTATCTTTTACTCAGATTAACTTATTTCTTCAGCCACTTATATAAAACGCAGTTAGTGCACCGAGAACATGTACAAAGTAAGCACATCAAACATTTGTTTAAAAACTAACAGTAAAGGGCGCCTGGGTGGCTCAGTCGGTTAAGCGTCTGCCTTCAGATCAGGTCATGATCCCAGGGTCCTGGGATCAAGCCCCACATCAGACTCCCTGCTCAGTGGGGAGGCTGCTTCTCCCTCTCCTCCCTACTTGTGCTCTCTTTCTCTTGCTCACTTGCTCTCTATCTCAAATAAATAAGTAAAATCTTTAAAAAAATAAAATAAAAACCAACAGTAAGCACATTTAACATTTCTCTCAAGAAAACCTTCTGAGCTTTGGAACTTGATTCTTGTCCCAAATCTGATGTCAGCCCTCCAGTTAATGCTTTTCCTGTCTGTTTCTCCTGCTACCACTTATTTTTGCTGTTTTGGGGTTTTCTTGCTCTTAATTAAGGAGGTATCTTCTAGAATATAGCAAAAAATCCCAATGCATGAGCTGGAGGTATTGCGTGTGCCTTTGTGCAAACTAGGAAAATGTGTCTCTGCCTCTAGATTCAGGAAGCCCTGTGCCAAGGTACATGGCTTGTGGCACAGAGGAGGATTGGAAATGCAGCCCACATCCCCTTTCAAGATGTACCCCTGTCCAGGGGCAGCCAGCCATGAACCCAAGTCTTGATTCTTCAAGGGCCCAATGGAACTGAATGAGGATAAGGGCTGAGGCCTGACATTCTCCACTGAGAACAAAACTGGGTTCTTAAGACCTTTGGCGATGTAGACATGTAGACTCTTGAGCAGTATGATTTTCAGACTGGCCTTTAAGGACTGTTTTACGTTCCAAAAAGGAATCTCAGGGGCTGATAAAGGAATGAGGTAGGAGGTCAAGAATATATCTTTTTTATTTAGGGTGGCCCAAACTTTTCACCTAGTTACAATGTAGAGCTCCTGTATGAAAGTGGTAGAGGAAGGGGAATCCTAAGGCTAAAATAACAATAGATTGAAGACCATTAGTCTGTGCTTCAGATCAAATTGTCAGGTCAGTGAGAGAGAACCTTCTGCATGTGGATTATTTGTGTTTGGAAAAGTATGGCTATCCTTAATACTTACACTGAATATATATAGGTACATAGCAGGAGACTGCTTACCATCCTTATGGTCATGATAGTCATTCGTACATTTACAGGTGTCTCTAGATATTTCCAGACAGGAAGGGAAGGAAGAATTTCTGGATGCTTGAGTATATATGGCAGCTGGTTCCTCTTGTGGTGTTTATCCAGTAGACCTCTTTATGAGTGAAGAGGAGTCATGCCAACACCCTTCAGACTCTGAATCAGGGATGGACTGACTACTGCTTGTTACTGCCTGGGTGAGATGTACCACCCATGCCACCCAATAAAATTTAATCCATGTTAACTATCCCAAGGGCTGGAAGTGGTACTTGATGTGCATTTGCTTGTCTTCAGATAGCAAGTGTTCCAGAGCAAGCAGGTGGCTCCAGGAAGTTCTAAGATAAAGTAGGGGGTCCTGGCTCACCCCTACTAGGATTGATGAAGCTTCCCTTAGAGCCAAGAGTATAACTTATGTGGGCTGTTTTTACAGACAGTTGAATTGCATTTCCAGCTCTGAGCACTAATCTAATTGTCTGTGACATACGACTGTCTCTGAAAAGGAGACACAGGCTCTGGTAGTAGGGTGCCCTCTCTGCCCCACTCAGCTCTGGAACATCTATCTCAGCCTTAATCACTCAGCCCACAAGCAACCCCATGGAGGCAAAGCCTGATGAGAAGCTGGGATGGAAAGGCTGCTTTGTGGCTCAGGTTGCTCTATGTAGAAACTGTCCTTGGAACTTAACTTGGGTGGACCTGGAACTACCTCTGTTGTACCTGAAGAAACCTACAATAGTGTCTCATTGTACTTAATTGTTCTCTGGGTTTCTACGAGATTTTGAAACTTAATCTCTTACAAAATCTTGAATACAGAGAAGCTTATTTTGCATACCTTGAGGTTAATGGAGACCAGGAAGAAAAAGCAGAAGGAAGAAAAAGGAGAAAGAGACAAGAAAAGAAATGAATTAGTGAGCATAACTTTGCAACCTCTGAGCATGTGTCTTTCTGTCCCCACTATAAATAACAAGAGTAGAATAATATCACAACTACCAGTTATTGTTTACTGCGACAACATTTTACAGGATGCCTTACAAACATTATCTTTACTAACCTAATCATTTATAAATGCAACAAGCTTTGAGTCTTTTATATCCTGAATACTGTGCTAACAGTTGGGGTTTAATAGTACGCAAAAATAGCCAGAGTTCCACCTTCATGGAGGTCACATTCCTGGGAAGAACACTCACAATCAAATGATTTCTCAAATATAAGTAAAATTGCAAATGAGGAAGGCATTAAAAAAAGTGGGGGGAAGGGGGGCAAGCTAGGACTGGAGCCTCAAGTGGACATTAACCCAATTATGGTGTATAGTTGAGCTGGGATCCAAATGATGAGATAGGCATTAATCAAGGAAGATGATGAGCTGGCGCACCTTGTAGTTTGTGGGCACATAGCTAGTAGACAGCAGCTGAGCAGATACAGATGTCCTGAAAGTGACATGGAGTAGAACATGATGAATACTCTGGCAATTCAGGAAGGAGCATTTTCTTCCAGCTAGAAAAGAACATGAAATTCCCCTGCAGAAGTAGGCATTGAAGGGGGACTTGACTGCACCAAGAGAGAGGCCCTGTGTATCAAGCTACCACATAAGACACTTGGGTGTCTTTCCCCCTGTGCACAGGATTTTGGCACCCTGAGCAGTCCCACAATTTCCTAGAGTAGCAGTTCTCGACAATGACAATTTTCTCCCCAGGAGATATTCGGCAAAATTTGAAGATGTTTTCGTTGTTACACCTGGGAGTGGGGGCAAGTGTTTCTCCTGGCTTCTAGTGGATAGAGGCCAGGGATATTGGTAAACATGCTACAATGCAGAGGATATCTCCCTGCAACAAAGAATTATTGGACCCAAAATGTCAGTATTGCCAAGACTGAGAGTGGGTCCAGGGATGGGCACTTAGGAATCGATGTTCCTGGTCTCTGAAGTACCTTTTAGAGACTTAATCACTTTCAATATCTTTCCCCCAGATTCTTTTTTTTTTTTTTTAAGTCAACATCTTTATGTTGGTATTTATTAAAATGCTTATTACTAAAACCTACTTTTTTCATCTCTCTAGCCCTTACCATAGGATGTATGGAGGGGATAAGGAAATGCTAGAATCAGCGAATGGGTAAATGAATGAACGAGCGGCTCTTCCTTGTGCCCTTGGAATGTACCTCTGGTACCACTGGTAGCATGAAAACCCTGAATGGAACTCTTCCTTAGCATGGAGAAGTCTCAGATCAACTCAGATTAGTCTCAGGATCATCCAGGACCACTGTTTTTCTTATTCCTTCCATCCAGTGATTCAGAAAATCCTATGGATTCTACTTAAAAATCTCTCTTTTTTTCTCTTTTTTCTTTTTTTGGATTTTTTTTATTATGTTAATCACCATACATTACATCATTAGTTGTTGATGTAGTGTTCCATGAGTCATATATCTCAAATTTATCCCTCAGTAACTCTACTCCCTCTACCCCACTACCTGGTCAGAGCCAATATTAGTTCTCACTTGGATTTCCTGCTCCTTCTCTTGCTTCTGTCCCTGAAATGTTTACTTGATCTGCCCACAAGCTAACTCTCAGAGCCCATTTTATATCCTCAACCCTGATGACTCAGCTCCAGACCAGTAACCTCCTTTCTGCTTTTCAGACATACACAGCTCTTTTCCTACCATAAGGCCTTTTTGTGTGCTCTCACCTCTACCTGGGACACACTTTCCCCAGAAATTCTCATGGCTCATTTCCTCACTTCATTCTGGTTTCTGCTCACATGTCATCTTACCACAGAAAATTTTCCTGACACTTCTCTGTATGAACTAGGAGATCTTATCCTTTTTCATTCTCTTACTCTGCTTTATTTTTTTTCAGATCATCAGGTTTCACCTAACATTATGTTCTATTCTGTATCTATTTCTTTATCCCTTTTCTTTCTCTTTCACTATAATGTATGCTACGTGAGGGCCAAGATTCTTAACCAAACAGATATTTCCCCAGTACCTAGAAGAAAGACTGCCCCATCATGGGTGCTCCATAAATTATTTAATAAATGAATGAAGGATCAAATTCCTGTACACAGAAACTAATGAAGCCCTGAGAGGTCCTACAGGAAAGATAGGAAGTATAAGAAGGAAGGAGACATCAGTTCACCCATGGCGCTAGGAGGTAAACTGGGGTGATGGGTCAGAAAGTCCCTAGAAGCTGCAGGGGCTATGGGAATGCTGAGCTTCTGGTTGAGGGAAGATGTAATTGCCCTTTATCCATGGCAAGGGTACAGGGTAGCCTGTGCCTACTTGGCAGTCTTGGCACATGTGACTTGTAGTCTTTGTTCCCCAACCCACCTGTCACTGTGCATGAGATGGCCTTACCTTCTGCCAGGGCACAGGGGCCATCTTCCCTTTGACCTCAACTTAGAATACTGTCAATACTAATTTAATTAGCATTTGTATAGTCACAACTTTATCATTTCCAAGTCTAATTTATTTTAATTTCATGTGTGTGATTTGATGATCAAGAGGTTTGCTGAAGCTTTGTTTCCATTCGAAGCACAGCATATTTATCATTTGCTTAAAAACTATTATTCCCACCCCTCTCCAGCAAGACCCCTCTGGAGCATAAAGAGACAGGGCAGATTGCGGTGGTTCATCTCATTTAGAATTTCTCTGATAGATTTTTTTTTTCCTTTGTTTCCCTTTCCTTTCTGTAAGCGATCCAAGAAAACCCATTTATAGTGGGGCACTAGTAAAAAATGCTATGTGTTTTTCTACCCACTCAGTTTGGAGTGCCTTTCAGAATGGATTCCAGATTGTAAGGCTTTAGTTTCCTAATGTGGTCAAGAGAGCTAGAGACAGGATAATGTCATGATTGAGAGTACAGTCTTTGGAGTCAGGCAGACCCAAATTCAAATATTTGTTCCTTACTAGTGTGCCTTGGGCAGGTTACATAATCTCTGCGAGCACCTATCTTTTTCATCCATTGTATTCTCCATTATAAAATGGGGACAATAACGAGACCATATAGATTTGACATTTACTTATCTGTTTGTTGTACTCTGAATGCTCTATGGAAATAAATGAAATAGAGGTAAATATTTGGTCAACATTCCCTCAATATTTATTAATAGCTACCATTTTTCTATTTGGTTTCACATACCTTTACCTGCCGTATCTGTGGCAGGCATGAAGCCAGGTGCAAGGGATACTAGAAATAAGGAGGGCACACATATTGCCCTCACCCTCAGTCCAGTGGGAGGGCCAATATGCACACTTATGGTGGCAACACAGTGATCTGAGCACAGTAATTGAGTTCAAGGTGTAGGTACTATGTCCTAAAGGAGCTAAAGGAACTGTAGCACTGTAGGGTAGAGGGGGTTGAGGGAGGCTTCACAGAAGGGCCTGACATAAATGAAGTAGGACTAATAGGAATTGGCACAAGAGGGAGAGGAGGTTGCAAGGACATTACACGCTGGGAGAGAATGAGTGCAAAAGCTAGCCCAGCACTGACGTGTTCCTCGAAAGGCAAGTATTGAGAACATTGGGCCTGCCAAGGGGCAACTGCCAGGGGCAGACTGTACCAAATAAGACTATTGGACACATTTGTTGTTGATTTAGAGAGTTGGTTCAAGATCCCGCATGACAACATATGTCACACTTAATTTCTAAAGTCCTTGTCCTTATTGATTTCCCATCCTTCCAGAAGGCAAGTGTACTCACAGAGGCTTATAGTGACCAATAGCGATAGTCTGGGGAAGTTTCCCACAGGAACTAGACCATTTCCAAACTGTTTCCTGTCTGTTCAAGCACAAGAGACTGTTTCTTTGAGACATCTTGGACTGGTCTGAAAGGGCCTCATTATTAGACTATAAGAATTTTGTATTAGATAAATCAAAAACTTTTGATCCCTTTAAGGGTTTTAACTATTTTTTAAATTGGTAATATGTGTATATTGATTAGAAGGTTCCGTCACATCACAGAATTCCAGCATTGACTAGTGACACAGAAAAGTCCAAGTGGGCTCTTCCATCCTCTTCTATGTGCACAGTTCTTCTTCCCCTCTTAGGGTCCTTCCCAGCTCAACTTTTCTATTCTCCATGATTTTCTTTCCAATCTATCTGGTTGCTCCTCTGATAAAGTTCAAGGTCAAGAGGGTGCAGGAAAGATTCAAAAGGATGACAGCATCAGGTACTACCAGGGATCTAGATGAACATGCTACCATGTAATGCCAATGGGAGTGAAACTCTAGTGGGGATAATTTAGCCATATTCGAATGCCTTGATTTTGAATACCATGTGACTGACAAGGTGGCACCACTTCTAGGAAAGTCTCAAATTTATATCCTGAAGATTTAACCATAGATACAAACTTGGCCCCATTCTTAAGAAAAACACAAAAAAAAGAGGGGAAACTCCTAAATATCTATTCATACAGATGTAATCATAAATTATGTCCTATCAGAAAGGAAAATGTTGGCTTATATTTACTGACATTGAAAAAAGCCCACGCTATAATGTTAGGTGACAAAGGCAGATTACAAAACACAATGTTGAATGAGAGACTATTCCAATTAAAAAAATAGAATTCACTCTTAGTATCCTTTAGCTATAGATTTAGAAATAGACAAACAGGAGTACCTTTTTTTTTCTTCTCTATACTTTTTAAGTGTCTTTTTTTTAAACATGCACATATTTTAAGATCCAAAGAAAAAAGACTATTTGCACTTAAAAAAACAAAACAAAACAAAACAAAACAAAACACAAACTGTGTGCTCACCTTAGCCACATTTGGCACTAAGTCTTCCCGAGCAGGCACTCTAGAAACCACCTTTATTGTAACTTCTTGTCAGCATAGAGAGTCCAATGTCTGGACTTGTCTTAGAATTCCCTAAGTAATGGCCACCTCGAGGGAGTGATCAGGCTTTTCTCCAGGAAATGTGGAAATAATCTCCCTCCCTCTACTCTGGGGAGGGAGTTACACTCAGCAGATGCGTGAGAAACTAAATCTAGGAGCTGGGCACAATGGTTTTCATTTCCCCAGCTGTGCGAGACTTGTCACCCAAGTTTAAAAGAAGGCCTTATGTTATGGTCATTTAACAAGAATTTGTAGCACATGCATGTGTTGTGTGATAGGGCCATGCTGTTCTTGTGGTCTAAATAAGCCCTTGTCCTGCAATATCCTTTATAGTTGCCCAAATCTAGATTTCAATATGTTCAACATGCAGGTGGAATGAGGAAAGCTCTTCAGAGACCCGTCCACCGCTTCTTATATCAGCAATTCATTTTGTAGCCTGGAGCTTAATATAATCTTCCCTCCACATGATTCTTTGAACTTGTAGGATTTCAGATCTGAATTTGGAAAGGAATTATACGAGTTGTCATATGTCCAGCCCTTATTAAATTTTGCTCGTCTCTTTATGCAGGAAGAAAGAAAAAGCAAGGATTTTTTGTTTGTTTGTTTGTAGTTACTGTTCCTCTATAATATCTTCTTTTCTGTAATATCCTCACAATTAAGGGCAATGGCAAGCATTAATGAACAGTTTTCTACCCATTTATAATTTACCATGTGCTTTTGTACTCATCACTTCATCTGATTCTTATAAGAGCTCTCTGAGTATGGTATAATCACTGCCATTTTCAAGGTAAGGCAACTGAAGCATATAGAGGCTCTTATCTGCCCAAGTGTATTAGTCTGGACTCCTTTGGTTACAAGCCCTGAAGCAGAAATACATCTTGCTAGAGAAAAAAAAAAGCAATTTATTAAGTCCAAGGGTAGATCTCAGCTTCAGGCACAGATGAATCCAGGTGCTTGAGTGATATTGTCAGATTTACCCTCCATGTCTAGCCTCTGTTTTCTCTGCATTAGCTTCCTTCCCAGGAGATTGTTTCCATACAACGTGGAACAGCCACCACAGTTCTAGGCTGTATCCTACCGACTTAGCAACCCCAACCAAAAGATATCTATTTCCCAATAATTTAGCCAAATTCCTAAGACTGACTATTATTTGGTCCAATCTGTTTGTTTTGTCCAGCCATGTACCTGTTACTGTGACCAGGGAAGGAACATTCCAATTGGCAGGTCTTAGAGGGGGTGAAGTCAGCCCCACACCATAACGTGAACTGAGAGTAGGAAAAGGTTCTTCACAGTGAAACATGGTACTGTTTGCAGAAAGGGCATGAACAGGAGGCAGACAGAAGCTCCAGCTCTTTGCTGTACCAAGCTGGAAGCTAATAAGTAATGAGTTGGCACTCCTTGCAGAAGTCTAGAGTATGACATCTCACCTCTGAGTTTTTGCAGGAAATCTGAAGACTAGAAACCACAGGCTCTGCCACAGTTCTCAAACCATCCTGATTCCTGACCTTTAGTCTATTTGACCATTAGATTATGTGGATATTCTTGAATCCATATAAGCACTTAACATTATCTTCCAAATTAAAGATATATCATGGGGCCCCCAGGTGGCTCAGTCTGTTAAGTGGCCGCCTTCAGTTCAGGTCATGATCTCAGGTCCTGGGATTGAGCTCCATGTAAGTCTCCCTGCTCAGTGGGGTGTCTGCTTCTCCCTCCACCTCTCCCACCCACTCATGCTCTCTCTCTCTCTCACTCAAATAAGTAAAAGCTTAAAAAATTAAAATATATCATGACTTGTTTGCATGACCACTTTTTAAACATATAGCTATGATTAATATAAATTCATTTTAAAACATCATGGAATTCACAGAGGTTTTGGTCATAATGTTTATTTTAATTTATATAAAAAAATTCATGTGTTATCCTGTTCAGGATTTTCAGAACATTCTCATCTCTAAAAAGGGGTGGGGGTCTTTAGGTTGAAATTACTTAGGAAGTCCTAGAATATTAGGATATTAAAACTCCATCTGAACGAGGGTTAGGAACCCATTTCTGCCATCATTTCTAATGACTTAATATTCCTTGGGTCTGAGTTCTGACCTGTACTATGGAGATAAAGTGTCTCATCCACATAACTTGTAGTGAGGCTCTTATATGAAAGTGGAACTGCTAGCAAGTATTTTTAAAAACTTATAGTATCATTGATATTTTTATTTGACTCCATGCTCAAGGATATTGCTCTTAACGTGTTCAGCAAACCACTAATGGCCCCTGATGCAAAATGTGCTTGTCTGTTTCTATTATGATTGTGCAGATCAATGAAGCTCTGTTTTCCTCTATAATAAACCACAGGCTTACAGATTTTTTAAAGATACCTTTTTTCCAATAGTATATATTCCAGGAAGCACATTTTATCTTTCTTATGCCCAAAACACACTCATGAGTGTAATAATTGATCAACCATTTAAATTTTCTGTTTAAATTTCTATTGTGGTATAATACACAGAAAAGTGCACGTATCCTAAGTATACTTCTGATTGATATTCACAACTGAAGACATTTGTATAACCAGCATCCAGATCAAGAGAAAGAACATCAGTCAATCAGCAGTTCTCTAGAAACACATCTTGTGGCCCCTTTCCAGTTACCCCCCGCCCCCGTCAAGGATAACCTCAACCCAACTTCTAACAGCACAAATATGCTTCATTTGTTTCTTTAGTTCATCTAAACAAACTCATTTTGTTCCTAGTTCTTTCTTTGAACATTGCATCTACAAGATTTATCCATTTTGTTGTGTAGAGTGACAGATGGTATATTTTTTATTGCTGCACAGTATTCCATTGTGTGCGTGAGCATGTGTGCACTCATCTTTCACAATATATTCATTCTATTCATAGGGATTTGAGAGGTTTCCAGTTTGGAGCTATTTCAAAAAGTGCTAATATTAATATTCTATATAGGTCTTTAGGCAAGCCCATACATGTATTTTTTATTGTATTAGAGGATGCCTAAGTTTAGCTTTACTAGACACTACCAAACAGTTTTCCAAATCAGGTGTACCAGTTGACATTCCCATAAGCAGTGCAAGACAGTTTTGTTTTCTCCACATGCTTGCTGATATTTGGTGTTTTCTGCCTCTATAATTCTAGCCATTCTAGTGAATGTGTATGCTTTTAATTTGCAGTTTGCAGTGTGGTTTTCGTTTGCATTTTCATAATGAGAAATGAAGTTGAAACAATTTTTCATATGTTTATTGGCCATTTGGATATCCTCTCTTGAGGGCACTTACTTATTCACATAGTATGCTTATTTTTCTGTGGGTCAGTATCAGTTTCCTATTGGTTTGTAGGGATTGGTTAACCATTCACTTATACCTATTTTATTGGCAGGAAAATTTTTAAAGTTTTAATATTTATTTTTAAATACAAAATCTAACTTTTTAAAAATTTTTTAAAATTAACATATAATGTATTATTTGTTTCAGGGGTACAGGTCTGTGATTCATCAGTCTTACACAATTCACAGTGTTCACCATAGTACAGACCCTCCCCAAGGTCCATCACCGAGCCACCCCATCTCTCCCACCCCCCTCCACTCCAGTAACCCTCAGTTTGTTTCCTGAGATTGAGAGTCTCTTATGGTTTGTCTCCCTGTCTGGTTTTGTCTCATTTCATTTTTCCCTCCCTTCCCCTATGATCCTCTCTCTTGTTTCTCAAATTCCCCATATCAGTGAGATCATATAATACTTGTCTTTCTCTGATTGACTTATTTCGCTTAGCATAATACCCATAATACCCATAATACCAATGTGGATGGTTCCATCCACATTGTTGCAAATTGCACGATTTCATTTTTGAGGGCTGCATAATATTCCATTGTAGATCTACATACTACATCTTCTTTATCCATTCATCTGTTGATGGACATCTTGGCTCTTTCCATAGTTTGGCTATTGGACATTGCTGCTATAAACATTGGGGTGCATGTACCTTTTCAGATCACTACATTTTTATCTTTGGGGTAAATACCCAGTAGTGCAATTGCTGGGTTGTAGGGTAGCTCCCATTTCAACTTTTTGAGGAACCTCCATACTGTTTTCCAGAGTGGTTGCACCAGCTTGCATTCCCACTAACAGTGTAGGAGGGTTCCCCTTTCTCTGCATCCCCGCCAACATCTGTCATTTCCTGACTTGTTAATTTTAGCCATTCTAACTGGTGTGAGGTGGTATCTCATTGAAGTTTTGATGTGCATTTCCCTGATGCTGAGCGATGTTGAGCACTTTTTCATGTGTCTGTTGGCCATTTGGATGTCTTTGCAGAAATGTCTGCTCATGTCTTCTGCCCATTTCTTGATTGGATTCTTTGTTCTTTGGGTATTGAGTTTGATAAGTTCTTTATGGATTTTGGATACTAGCCCTTTATCTGATATGTCATTTGCAAATATCTTCTCCCATTCTGTTGGTTGTCTTTTGGTTTTGTTTCTACTAACATTTCTCACCATGCCATTTCATTAATGATTCATTCTCAGAACAGAACATTTATTTGGACCCTATTTTTATAAAAACAAGGCTAGCTGTTAGGCATGCAATGGTAAATAAAACATGTGGTCCCCACCCATATGGCACTTAGCATCTAAGGATGAGAGGGACAACAATACACAAATACATATATAACTGAGAGATGATGCCAATTACAAAAGTATCAGGAAGGGATAGAATAAAAGGGCTTCTCTCAGTTCCACACACTTCTCTCTCATTTAGTCTGAGACCTAAAGGCTAATAAAGATGCAGTGCCAAAAATGAGGGAAGAATATTCTAGCTGCCTAGAATATAGAACACACAACAGCATGTGCTATTCTCTGAGGTGGGAAAACACTTTGTATGTTCTAAGACTTGGAATGAAGTAGTTTGTCTACAGCATGGGTCAGCAAATCTTAAAAGGTAAAATAGGAAATATCTTAGGCTTTGCAGACCAGATGGTCTCTGTTGCAACTACTCAACACTGCTGTTGTAGCATGAAGGCAGCCATGGACTAAATGTAAACAAATGTACATGGTTGTTATTTCAATGAAACTTTATTTACAAGAATAGGCAATGGGACAAATTTGACCCATGGGTTGTGGTTTACCAACCCCTAGTCTAGATCATGGAGAAGAATGTCAGTCTCTTACCAGGACTACCTTGGTAGGTTCCTAACTAGCCTTCCAGCTTCTACTCTTACCTATAATCCATTCCCTTCACAATATCCAGAGCAAATGTTTGAAAGTCTTAAATTGGATGATGATGCTTTTTTCCAATTAAACATCCCTGATTAACTTTTTGGAAGCTTCTTATTGAACATAGAGTAGAATATAAAGCTGAGATAGGCTTGGGCTAGAAGTGAAGGGATTTATGCCACTGATTTGTAGCCTTGATTTTAGAATGAAATACTGAAATTTGTTTTATATCTATGTGCATGGGTTCTAATGACAACTGTGGGCATGGGAAAAAGGGGGCATGATATAATGTATGGTCTCCAACTGCTCTTCAGCTAAGAGAAATCTCTCCCTTCTGAAAGTCTACACACACTTGACTTTGTATATTTCTCATTTTCTACCTTCTATTACACAATATAGGAGAAGCCCTCTAATTGCTTGGGTTTTGTCTGGCCTGGCCTTGTATTCACAGTCCAGGAGCAGATATGTGTTACTTGAACAAATGGATGGATATAATTGTGCTCTATACATAGTTTAATAAAAGAATGAATAGATTGAGTTTTGCAGGAGAAAAAGTACAAAAGATGATCCTGGAATTTTAGGCATGAGTGACCAGGGATAGCTGTGGCCTAATCAGAAATTAGGAAGTCAGAAGAAGGTTCTGATTTGTCAGGTTTCAGATATGGTGGATCTCTGGTGTGAGACATCAGTGGTGTGCAGGGGACAGGTAGAAATGAGTTCTGGGGCTTGGGGGAGAGATCTGGGCTGGATAAAATAACTGATACTAGAATAGTTTGAATACTGGGAGACAGAAGGAAAAGTGATTCAAGGACAAAAAAGTAGGTTGAAAGGTAAGGATGAGAAAGAAAGAAAAATTTCCCATGAATGATAAAACTGAATAACTATAAGATTTCTAGATTTTCAAGTAATAAAATCATTCAGAAGGAATGAAAATTTGTATAGGCCCTCAAGGTCAGTGCTACAGTTATTCATTGATGTTGTATGAAGTTACATTAAAATTCACAAAATAGCAGGGGAAGTCATTAATCTAGATTCTTAACAAGGTCCTCATTTTTTAATTAAAAAATTAACCATCTCCTTTTCTTTCTACACTACACGGTGAAAGAACACAGAAAAATGTGTCCTTAAAAAACTGTATTTGAAGTCAAGCCAGGCTTGGATTCAAGTGCTAACTCTGCTACTCATCAGCTATTTGACTTGAAAACTATCTTAACTGTTCTAAGCTTTTGTTTCTACATCTTTAAAGTGGGATGGGTAATAGTACTTTCCTCAGAGCATGGTTGTAAGGATTAAATGGGTTGTATAAAAGCCCATGACACCAGCAGGGCACAAAGAAACGGATGTTAGCAGTTGTAACTTGAAACACATCTTCATATCATGGCAATGTCCTCTGTCTCTGGAAGCCCTTGCTTAAAATAGACCATACAATGTAAGGATATGGTCTGTGCAGCTATCTGGCAGGGATTGAATCCTGGCTCTGCATCTTATAGCTGGGTAACCTATGCAGTTATCCTAATCTTTCAATTTCCCTATCTATAAATGGAGAAAATAATAGCATTTCCTTCCCAAGAATTAAGGAGTTAATACATTTAAGGCTGGGTGATGGACATTAAGGAGGGCATGTGATGTAATGAGCACTGGATATTATATAAGACTGATGAATCATAGACTTGTACCTCTGAAACCAATAATACATTATATGTTAATTAAAAAAATTTAAGGCTCTTAAAATAGTCTCCCACATAAAAATTCTCTATAAATATTTTTACAATTTTATCATCATCATTATTACTATTAGCTATGTAGCCATTCTAAAGCAAGACACAATCAAGTTTTATTTAGTCCCTATTTGGGATGTCCTGGAACTATATCAGAAAGATTATCCTAAAATTCAACATGTCAAACTCAAAAAATTATTTCTGAGAACAAAGTCCACAAATTTGCCCGAATCAAGGTAGGCAAGTTAATAGGAAATTATAGAAGACCACTTGTGGCACCAAGGAGCTCCCCAGTCTGTGCCACAGTTGTTCTATCTCCAGCTGTGAGACCCCCCTCTTAGTCTCCTCATCTCCTCTCTGCTCCCCTAGTGGAGAGAGCTGATGTATACTCTGTGGAAAGATTTGGATAATAACCCACAGGGAGTTTGTTTGGGTTAGAGCTGAAGACTCTACATTAGGCATCAGGGAGCTAGCAGGACCTTGTAGGACTCAGAGGCCCAGTTAGAACACAGAATCGAGGGGACCACAGAAATGAGATCCAGCATTGAGAACATCAGAGAAAATGATTCTGGGGGGAGGGAGCTTTGGAGAACAGAAGAGGTAGATGAGGTATTAGAGAACAGAAGTGGTAGATGAGGTATTGCAGAGAAGCAGCCTGGAAGGATGTCAGGAAAGAGGAATTCCCACATCCTGCCTGGGATTGAACTACAAACCCAGTTCAGTCATTGGACCATTGAATCCCTGCTGGGCTGCACAGCAGCATCAAAGTTTCCAAGATGCCTTTCTGTATTTCCACTGCAATAGCAAAGCCCATAGACAGCCCCATCTCCAGGCTTGTCTCTGCTGCTGTGAGATTCCTCTGTGCCTCAGTTTCTCATATATAACATGGGAATCATAATAGGATCCACCTCATTAGGATTATTGGTGGACTACATATATGAATAGTGAGAAGAGAGCCTGGCACACATGTTTGCTATCAACATCATTGTTGTCATTGCATCATCATTACAAGGGGCAAGTCCTCAGAGAAAGCTTTAGTTCTCAAAGAGTCAAGTGTCAAGGTGAAGCCTTGGGGAAACAAAAGTGTGTTGGTTTAGAGCAGGGTCTTGTAGTTAAGCAGAGATCCCACTTCTCACATTTACTAGCTGAATGACCTAGGATAAGTTATTTATCACTTGAAGCCAGTTTCCTCATCTGAAAAAATGGGAATGATAACCATACCTACCTCACATTATTGGGAAGATTACATGATAGGAAGCATGAAGAACACACTTTGAACTGTCTCTACATATACCAAATGATCCATAAATAATAGGCACTATTAAAATTGAGACCACAAACATCATTCCCAGCTGTAACTTGAGTGTCAAGTGGAGAAGCAGAGGCATAGAGCTGAACAGGGGTCCTGAGCCTCCAGAGTCAGACTCACATAAGGTGGGATTTGGAAAAGGCTGTCCAATGCTGCAGTGGTTTTTGCAAAAGGGTCTTGGCCTTCTACTCTGGGCTGTCAAAAGATTAGTAGCTAAAAATAAATGTAACTCCTATGGCTAATCATGAGGGCTGTGTGGCTGCATATTACTGCCAAGGGAGAGGGGAGGAGAAATGGGAGGGGGCGCAGATTGCTTCAGGGTCACCCAGGAGGCAGTGGTTATTCTTTAAGGTGAGGTCATGGCCTCCATCTTTGGGGTAACTACACCCACATCCCTCATAACTAACACAAAACACTTTGCCCTCATTGCTGAAAAAAAAAAAGATTCATAAGGGAATTAATAAACAAGCCAAAGAAAATTCTTGTCTGCCTTTTAATTATAGAAGAGTGATTGCTATGCTAATCATAATCAGCATCAAGGTCAAAAGTTTCCACCACTCCGGAATGAACATTTAGAAAATAAATTAACCAGAATACCAATGCTATTTCTGAACTCCCAGCTCACGTGGGTTTAAGATAGAACGCTGTATCTTTTAAGTATCTTTTAAGAGGATCCATGTAATGCTGATACATTGATTGGATAAATGTCACTCCACAAACCTGCTAATGCTCAAGGTGGGGAGGGGGGATCCATTAGGAGGCCCATGAATTTGTGTGATTGCCTAGACTGCCAAGGTAAAGACTGGTAAAGACTGTTGTCTTGAGTAAGATCTCGCTTCATCTCTGGCAGGTGTCACTACAGGATGTGTTGAAAGTACTTGGGTCTCAGGTTAATGTAAGTGATGAAATATTGATGTATTTGAATAATTCTAATATATTTTCATTTCCTCCTGGATATTGGTATTACAATAAAAATAACACTTTAATGTCTATGATTTTACAAAGTTAGACCCCTACCTCACACCATATACAAAATAGATTACAATTGTAAGACAAGTCAAATAAAAGTTTAAGAATACTGATACAATAAAATATTCAGCCATAAGAAGGAATGCAGTCCTGATATCTGCTACAACTTAGATGAAATTTAAAAATGTTACACTAAGTAGGAGAAACCAGACTCCAAAGTTTACACATATTATATGATTCCATTTACATGAAATGTCCAGAACGGACAAATCCTTTGAGACAGAAAGCAAATTACTCATCACCAGGGGCTGGAATGAGGAGGGAATAGAAAATAACTGCTAATGGGTATGGGGTTTCCTTTGGGGTGACGAAAGTATTTTGGAACTAGATTGAAGCAGTGGTTGCACAATATTGTAAATCTTCTAAATGCCACGAAAAATGCACAATGGTTAATTTTATAAGAATTCCATCTCAATTTTAAAATGTTTAAGGGTATTAGAAAAAAATGTAGGGTAATATTTTATAATCTTGGGGTGGAGGAGTATTTTTTTAAGTAAGGCAGAGACCTCAAAGCCATCAAGCAAAAAAGGAACCAATGTGTACATATGAATTAAAAAGCATCTGTATTGCCAAAGATACCATAATCAATGTAAAATAGACAAACAGCATTCCAGAAGAAAGTGCCAGGGGACATTCAAGGCTCTGAGAAATTTTCAGATATCACTGAGGGCTTGGACATCACCCTGCCCTATACCGGATCTGATGCTTAAACCTCTCCTTCCACATCCAGTATCTCAGAACGCATTCCAACCTGGGGAGTTCCTCCCTTCTGCAGATGGCCTAGTCCATATTCAAGTAGCTCTACTATCTTGAAAATGTTTTCTTATGTTGAGTCAGATTGTCCTGCCTAAGGATCCCAGTAGCTGAAATGGTTTTAGAGCACAGGCCTTACATTCAGAGAGATTTAGGTTTGTGTCCTGACTCACCATTTACCACTCTGTAATCTTGTGCAAGTTGCTTAACCATTCTACACCTCTACATTCCTTCATCTGTAAAAGAGGGTCAAGTGTCCCTCACTGGGATAGTCAGGAGAATTAAGTTAGATCATGTCTGCCAAATGCCTAGCAGAGATCTTGGTACATTTTAGGCTTCAGTAAATGGTGGCTGCTTTGATTATTTCCAGAGACACAAACAGAAAATGGTTTCAGTCCTAACACATGGCACTTTTGATTCAATCATTCACTCTTTCCTCCCTCCTTCCCTTCCTCCCTCCCTCCCTCCCTCCCTCCCTCCCTCCCTCTCTCCCTCCCTCCCTCCCTCTCTCCCTCCCTCCCTCCCTCTCTCCCTCCCTCCCTCATCTAAAGACCTTCCCGTGGCTACAAGGTCCTATATACAATCAGACCTCACACCGCCCAGTCTTTCTGCTAACTCTCTTACTTTACCGCTCACCCTTTCTCCCTTCTGACTTGTCCATTTTAGCCACATTGGCCTCCTTGCTTTTCCCTCAACATATTGGGCATGCTCCTACCTCAGGGCCTTTGCTCTTATTGTTGGTTCTTCCTGGAATACTCTTCTCACCAGTCACTCACTTCCTTTACTTATGTGTTCACGTGTCAGCCAACAAGAGAAGCTGTCCTAGACCGTAGCGGGACCACCCATCATTCTCAGTCCTCCTTCACTCTGCCTTATTTTTCTTCAAAGCACTGGCATCTATCTATTTGTTTATTGTCTGTCTCCCTCGATTAGAATGTAAGCCTCATAATGATAGGGACTCTTTTTTCTCCTTTGTGGTTTCCAGTACTTGGAGAAGAACCTGGCACACAGTAGGCGCACTATAAATAATGGTTTGGTGAATATGTTAACCAAAATATGTGAGTACTTACTGTGAGCCAGGTGCGCTCATGCAGAGGAGAACAACAAGGTGCTTTCTGCTTCAGTTATAACAATCCTATCCTGACACAACATGGTTTTAACAAGCCAGCTAGCAGACTGTCATAGTAAATGTTGTTTATGTACAAGGCATCTTTATGCTGAGGGTAATAAAACAGCCCTACAGTGCCAAAATCCTCCAGTTGAGTGACTGGTTAACTGTTAGACCATAAATAATTTGAGTTGGCGAGAAATATTCTCACTTCATTGTGAGGCGGTGTACTGTCACTTCTCTGGATTCCATCTGACACGTTGGATTATTACAGATTAAATAAGCAATCCTAAATGGACTGTGGCCTAGCAACACAGGCCTGAGACAAAGGGGATGGGACCCCAAAAAACAGGGGGTGTGGCGATGTGGCCATGGTCAGGCTCACACGCTACATTCATTATGTGTATTTGTGAAGGCAATAACACTTACCCCTGCTTTGTCCCCCTCGGGGTACACTGAGCATGCTATCATGCCAAGGGCATGCACGGTGACTGTCCCCAGGGACTGGAAAGTGACTCTCCGTTCTCTCCTGCTGCTACTTGTAGCCATGTCTCCACACCAAACTGCTGACTTGACAGTGAATGTTTCCTGTAGGCAGCATTTTCAGCATTTCAGAGTTGGAGCAAGACAGACCTGGATTTGATTCCAGGCTCTGCTGTCTTCTAGCTATGTGACCTTGAACAAGTTAGTTGACCTTTCTAAGCCTCTGTTTCTACAACTCTAAAAGGGGATGAAAAGAATTCTGCTCTCGTTATTAAGGAATAAACACAATAATGCACACAAAGCATTTGGCAAGGTGCCTGGCACCTTGCAAGGGTCCAGTTATCACAATTGTGGTTGTTCAAATGATTTAAGAATCTCCTCCCATGTCCTAACTGGATGTTTGCTTGCTTGTATGTCACATAAGAGGAACATGATACAAAGCAAGACAGATGTGGGAGTGTTTCACTGACTTCCTCACACCAGAAAAACGGTGTAATTAAAATAGTCTTCAGGAATGCATTCAGGGAGCAAAGAATCCCTGTGGAATAAATATGACTCAGTGATGCTCCCAGTCAGTTATATGCCAACCAATTCCATTAAAGTTTGAACCATGTCAAATTAGTGATTCACAGTTATGGGGATGGACATGGTCTAGCAAGACAGCCAGCCTGGAGGTTAGAGGATAAGGGCTCTACATCACCACTCTGTAGCCTTGGGAGGCCCCTTCTTCTCTGAGCCTGTTTTCTCAGTTGTACATTACAGGCATGCCATCCAGACATTTCACTTTTAAACAGTCCTAGAACAGCATGTACCCTAGATGCCCATTATTAGAAACGGACCCAATACCTAAATTCTCCTTGTAATGAACAGATCTCTAGCATGCATTCTAATAATTGAGGATTAATATTAAAATAGTATGCAGCACATGGCAACAAGCAGGAACATCAGCATTTTTGTTCATTTCTCTTCCCCCTCTGGAGAATTGAGTTATCTGAAAGGTGAATTGTTTGAAAATGCCCACGTTTGCATACAGACTTTGATTTTATTCCTGTGTTTATTCTAGTTTGGTGGTCCTCAAGCTGTAGTTTGTAGAAGATTTGCTATAGACCATTAATGATATAAAGTAAACATTTTCTACTTCCTAGGTATTTAAGGGATTTTTAATAGTATTTTGCCCAACACACATTTTTTGGTCTGACTTTAGAACATAACCTCCCAGTAGTGTAGGGCCCCACAAGGAAACGAAAACACTGCACCAGATTGTTTCTATTGTTTCTTTCCTGCCTGAAAATAAAGGTGATGGTGTAGGGGCTATTTTAGAGGAAGATACAGAAAATCAAATTAGGTCATATCCGTAAAACCACCTGGCAAGCTGTTTCAAAGGAATGTTAGCTGCTGGAACTGCCTGGGGGCAGGTTGTAACACAGATATTTTTGAAGCATCTGAGCTGCACCCCAGATCTGCAGCTGGGATGGGAGAGTGACCTGGATAGGGCCGGCTTTGAAAACGCTGATGGAGGAGGCACAGTTGCAGGAAATAGGGGCGGCCGGCCTGAAGAGCAGAACTAGGAAAGGAAGGTGGGGTGTGAACACTGCTGGCAGGAACCTATAGGGCTGGGGAGTTGAAGAAGCGTTCTATTACTTTTTCCCTAGCCCCAGAGGGCTAGGAACTCGGGGGGTGGGTGAGTATGGGAGAGTCTTCAAGAATCCATCCTAAAACCTGGGTGTGTGGCTCCCAGGCATCTAATGGACATGTGTCCCCATAACTGTCCCTTTCTCTTGCCAAGAAGAACCCTGTTCAATCACAGGTGTGGGCACATGCCAAGAGGGGACCTCAGCCCCATAGGGAGCAGCACCTTAGAGGGCCATTGAGGCCAGTCCCTGTCACACAGCAGCATGTGCTGCCAGGCTGTCAAGGTCTGGATACTTGGACACCCCTCTGATTTGAGTTCTCCAGAGAGTTCTAGGCACTGTCACAGCAGATCTTCTGACATGAGTTCAAATCCTCTTTGCTACTTCCTAGCTCTATCATGTGGAGACGTGAATAACAGCATGCAACTGTGGTAGGAAAATGAGCTTCTCAGCATTTTGAACAGAGCTTCTGGCAGACCTACCATTCAGGATGAGGGGGACGCTTCTCTGAGACTGGGTTTGTCTCAAGAACCAGAGGAATCCAATGTTTATACACATTCCTGCAAACAGAAGCACAAAGGTTGTTACATACTCCTTGAAGTGGTGACATAAGCACCAAACGTAAAAGGGCTGTGGCCTGACTGTGTGTGTGTGTGTGTGTGTGTGTGTGTGTGTGTGTGTGTGTGTGTGTTGAGGTAGGGCGTCTCTTTGTGCCAATCCACGGTCCAGCAGAAACACTATATTGACTCCATGGATTGGTGTGAAAATTAAAGGAAACCAGGAAAGTAAAGCATTGAGCATGGTCTCTGGAATACAGAAAGTGTCTAATTAATGAGAGTTGTTGCTGTTGTTCTTCATCCAGTGGAATTTGCTGGGAGGGGAGAGTGAGTTGAAAGAAGATAAACCAACCCAGTTAAGGATCTGATTCCCCTCTCATTACCTAAATCCCTGAGGGCCAGGAAAGCCAACACTCTTGTGTCTGTCTAGAATGAAGCTCAAGCTCAGGATCCCTTTTCTTTCCTTAGGTTGTGGCCTCTCTTTCTTAGCCTTGAAAGATGTTTAGCAGAGTTTGGGAGAGAGTTGTGCAGAGTGGCCCCCATGAATCTCAAATGGCAAACATCCCCTTCATCCCAGGACTGACTCTGCCTGTGTGTTCCATCACTTGTCACCTGTTTTTCATAAATGAAGAAGTCTTTCCCCTCATCCGGTGACTTCAGGAATTCCTTTCATAGTTCAGTGCCTGCATGCACGACATGAAATGGTGTTACCATTATCTTTTATTCTGCTGCAACACAAACACAAACCAGACCCAAGGCCCACGCGTTTCTTGCTAGCCTATCAGGATGTGCTGTCTCCTCAGACTGAACTGACGATATAAAAGGCTTTGCCCTTGTCTGTTTGCTGGTTCAGTCTCTGACAGCAGTATCTTGTTCCTGGGCCACGGACTTTTTCCTGGCAGTCCAGGTCAGCAGAAGCAGGAGCTGACATGGAATGCATACAGAACCCAGACAGGTCCATCTTCCAGGTGACAGGTATCCAGCCCATCAAACTCCTAGGAAATCTCTTTCTTTATATCTCTTCTTTATTAGTTGTTTGAATTGGGTTATAAGCAACGGAGCCCAAGTCTGGCTGAACTATGCAAAAGATTAGCATTGACTGGAAGAAGAGAAGGGTGGCTCTCAGAATTGAGAAAAAAGGACAGGCAGGCCTCAGAAAGGACAGACTGGAACAGGCACAGGGTTGAGTTAGCAGAAGGACAGCCACTGGGGCGTATCTGCACCATGCTGCTCATGATCCAGGTTCCCTGGAGATAGACTGATTGACCCAATGGGTTCACAGGCCCAGTGGACAGTGGAGTTGTTCCCATAAGAAATCTAATTACTATTACTGGAGAGGCAGTGAAGAGGCTGGCCAGAGAAGGCAAGAGTGTCCACTGAAGGGACAGCAACCAGCCCTTGCTCTGAGATTCTCTGGTGTCATTCAGCACATATCCTTCAGACCAGGTCAAACGGGACAAGGGGAGGAACACTTTTCAGTGCCTCCGTCCCTCAGAGAAGAAGGTAGGAATGTTCCAGGGGGCCCGAGCAGTCTTCCAAAGGGGGACCTAAATTTCTGTACATTCCACATCACTCCCTCAAGCCCCACAGGACTTAAATCTGTTGTCAATTTCTTTCTATCTAACCTCAACCTCTTTGGCTGTTGAGTGAAAAACTTTCTCATGAAACACAATCTACAGGGCAGGGTGGATCAGGGGAAGGAATCCTATGTTTACAGCCCAAAAGTCTGCCTATCTTCTGAACCTGTTTTCTGGTATATGAAATGGGAGGGGCCATTTCCTGTGCTACCTCACAGGAAGGAGGAGAGAATGAGTGTTCTTGAAAATTCTTTACAAACTGTGAATGTGATGTGTCTGTGAAGACAAAACCTGATCAATATTCAGGAACAACAGTGAGTGTAGACGTGTTTCATCAAAAGACAGGCCAACTGGAGAACAGTGGAGGAAAGAAGGAGCAATCCAAGTAAGTGCCCTATACCTGAAGATCAAATTTCAAGAATTTTTTAGGGATTCAAGCAAATACTGGAAAGCACAAGAGGGGAGGAACAAAGGAAGAAATTAATTTGAGATAAAGAGCCTAGGAATCAGATATCTTCCATTCGTGTGTTTGTTTATTCATTTAATAAACTAAGTACCTATTACTTGACAAACATGAATTCAGGGGGGACAGAGATGAATAAAGGCTAATATCCTTTCTAAAGTCCTAAGAAGCAAGGAAGAAAGTTGGGAGTTGTGTCCCTAAGGAATATTTTTAGCGTATGCTAAAACAGAGGCAGTCATCTTGATTTCTTTTTTAAGAGACTGGAAAAAAAGAGGTGATAGAAAATATCGAGATACCTTAACACCTTGGCTTTTTGGTCTGTGAACCTCTAAGGCCGAACCTGAATTCCCTCCCCAGAGGAGGATCCCTGAAGGTATCTCTTTCATTCACTAGGAATTACCAAGTTCCCATAAAGTCAGGGGTAAGTCATCCCAGCTTTAGAGGCTGAATGAAAATTTAAATAAATTTCCCTTGTCTTTGAAGCCAAACAAAAGTGCCCTAACTTTGGAATCAACTGTAATATTAACACCCATAGCGGGGTGGTGTGTGTATAATTTATGAGTGAGTGGATTTCTTTAATTAAGAAATTAACATTTTCCCAGATTGGACTGAAGTGTATCTTGATCTAAAGAAAGACACTGGGGGGCGCCTGGGGGGCTCAGTTGGTTAAGCTTCTGCCTTTGGCTCAGGTCCTGATCGCAGGGTCCCGGGATCCAGCCCTGAGTTGGGCTCTCTGCTTGGTGGGGAGTCTGCTTCTCCCTCCTGCTCTGTTCCTCCTCCCTCCTGCTTGTGTTGTTTCTCTCTCACTTATGTTGTCTCTCTCTCTCTCTCTCAAATAAAGAAAATCTTAAAAAAAAAAAAAGCCATTGGAACCCCAAGCTAATTTTTGCAGGTCTCATTCTGTCTAGAGGCGAAGACTCAACTAAGAGAGATGATTTTAATTTTGATGTTGTTAAGGAAACACTTAGGGTCATTATGTACTTATCAGAAGCAGTTAACAATTGACAATCACTGTAATTGTTCAGCGACTTTCTGAGAATGAATCTAACTGCCTCTACAATACCTTTGATCATGCCATTCTCTAAGAATGGAGATGACTTATTGTTCTATTATTTGCCCAACCAAAACTCATGACAGGCATTGTTATATATGTGCCTTTATAGTCTCTGGTCTAATGAAAAGTGTAATTAAACCAAAAGGAACTTTCACAAATGAGTGCTTAGGGACTGATGCAGAAAACTTTTAGAAGTGTGTGTGTGTGTGTGTGTGTGTGTGTGTGTACGTACGTGTACGTGTGTGAGTATCTGTTTAACCAAAGCGATTTGGACCAGCTAAAGAATCCCTTGACAGTGTTAAACCACACAATAAATTAGAGCGAGCTGTCTTCTGTAGCTTCATGTGAGTGATATGAGCGTATTGACAGTAGAATTGAGCCTGTGGGATGGGAATGTGATAACAGGACTCCTTACAGTAAGATGCTTGTGATTGCAACATTTTAAATGGAATGTTTAGTTACCTTTGGCTCTTTCCCTTTTCTAATCTCCCCTCCCCTCTCCTTTTGGCCCAGTAGGGAAATATTATAACATAATGAAGAATATTTTAGAGAAGTAAGGGAAAAAATAAAAGCCCTTAAAAAAGGGAACAAATTAGCAATTAATGCTCCAAACACAAGTAAAGCCCATTATCCTTTTATATTTAAAATCAGTTTGCCTTGTTGTATTTGACTACTATTTTATCACAAATAATCGCCTCAATTTGGTGCCTTCTGTGTTCTTCAATCCATTGCAACTAAAATCCCACTTAAGATTTTAAGCAAATGCAAAATTCCATCAACTTGCTGAGAGTGCAGTCTCATTTAGTGTTTAATGGAATTTCATTTTACGCAACCTTACGGATATTCTGATTTGCTAGTTTAGTCACTTTAAGTGGGCAATGGAAGCTCAAGGATGTTAACATAAAGCAAATCAAACATGACAGTTTTTACTATGCTTTTACACTGATGTTTTTTAAAGTCACAAAATAACATCCTTTAAATTTTGGCAAAAACAATTCTCATGAGAACTTTGCTGTGTATGGGTGAGACAGGTGACCTTTCAGGGATATTCACTCTCAATATTTGAGCAACCAACATACAACACAAAAATATCCACTGCCAGCTCACTATCATCCCCTGCAAATTCCCCTCCAGAGATTCCCCAGATCATAAGGAAGAGGCAGTAGTGCTGAAACTCGGTGATGAATTCCGTGGGCCACTGAGGGTCAGCGACTTAGAAAAACTTGGCTGTTTCCTCCAGGTACAGTGGTGCAAGTGACAGCAGTTCTCTCTCTTGACCAGGATAGGATTGTGGTAATTGTTGGGAATCCTGTTAATCAAATTGTTACTAGTCGGAATATTTATGGTCTTTCAAGTCTCATTTGTGTAAGGAAGTTACCAGTTTCCAGCTTCATCAGCCATGTGGCCAGCCCTTCCCACAAATGAGAGATGTTTTGGGGAAGGAAATAAAAGCTGTCTCGGGATGTTTCAGAGAAGCCATGAAGTGGATGAACCTTTGTGGTGCACCCTAGAAAGTCCTAGCCTAATGTTACTGGGACAGATTCATAATCCGTTGCTCACAGGTCTCTCTGCTACTGTTGACTTTTCCAGATAAAACAACAGAAATGAAGCCACTTCACAGTCTTACTTGTCCAGACTCTGGACTCAAGTTTGGGATTCAGATAAAAATTTCAAAGGCTCTTCCTGTTTCTAAAGTTGCTTACCAAGGAATATAAGATAGGTTTAAACATGTAATTTGTGTTCTCATAATGAGATATTTCTATAAGAGGTACAGTGAGGCAGGAGGGTTGAGATCAAGCTTTGCCATATTGTGACTTTGGATCTCAGCTTCCTCCCCTGTAATGTGATTCAGTGAGATGTCATGGAGACGTGAAGTGACAGTTCATACCATTGAGGGAGAAAGAGTGGCTGGTGCACTGGGCTGACAGCCAGGAGGCCTAGACTCCACTTTGGCCCTAGAGAGCTGGCTCTGGGTCTTGGGAAGCTACTTCATTTCTCTGAACTTTTTCTTCCTTTTTCCAAATGAGAGGCTGGGACCAGGTGTCCCTGCTCATCTGGTGACGGTTACCATTTTTTATCCACTCTGCTTGGAAAGTCAAGTTTCTGAGTCCTTAGTGTTTTCCAGTGGGTGGGCTGGCGGTGGAGCAGCAGGGTTTTGGAATCAGTTGTGTCTGAATTCAAGTTTGGGCCTCACTACTCTTAGCAATATGGCAGTGGGTAGATACTTAGCATCTCCATGCCTGTTTCCTCCTACATGGAGGTCATGATGATGTCTTCTCATAGGCTGACATGAGGATGAAACTTAAATTAGTAGAAGCAAGGCACTTAGTACAGTGCCGGCCACATAATAAATGCATGTCTTAGTTTCTTGGGGCTCCCTTAACAGATTACAATCATAGATGCTTCAAACAACACACATGTGGACATTTGGGGGAGGGGGGGCATTATCCTGCCTACCACAATGTTCAGTTAATTTTAGCTGTTGTATGGAATGGAAATTTTGCCCCAGCTTAGTTTACTTTACTAACTTCAGCACTGGAATGGAAATTACCAAAGAATTAAATTTCACTGAGTAGAAACTGGGGAATCATGCTCATTCTGTAGTTTGCCTTTGCTTCCTCCAATACAGCACAAGCTTCTGCTGACATAGGACTCCTGGTGCACAGAGTAAGTGATGTTCCAATGAGCTGGAATTTTAGCATTCTGATTCAGCTGATATTTCTAGCAAACTGTTGACCTAGTACTGTTTATTTAGGGGTTTTTTTGGTCTTGGTGGAGTGGCAATTCAAGTCAAAATTTGTCATGCCATTTCTCACACATCTGCTGCTTTTACCTTTAGAAAAGGCGGTTTCAGTGTTTATGGGGGAACCAAGGTTTTATGGTTTCCATTGAATATTTGGCCTAAAATCTGAGCTTTTAGAAAACCTGATGATTGTATCCTTCAAAAGTGCTCCTAGGCCTAAGTGGCAGAAACGCAACTAAAAGTGGCTTAATCTGAAATGGGAAGTTGTTCGTTAATGTAACTACAAAATCTTGAATGGATCTGAGTCCAAGTTTGACTAGATCCAGGGACTGCACAGTATTGGGAGGGTTAGAGTCTCTCTATCCCCATCTCTATGCTTCATTTGCACCTACATTGGCGTCACTCCAGGGAGAGACCCCTCAGAACTCTGGACCCTGGCAGTTCTGGCCTCGGATTAGTCTTATGGCAAGCAAATCCAGTGCAGACAGAGCTCTTCTTCCTTCAAAATCCAAGCCAAATCCTCAGATTGAGTTTTCTTAGATCAGCTTATGTCATGAGACCACCTCCAAACCAAATCAGTCTGACCAGTGCAATGCTTGGCCAGGCTGAGGTCAAGGCCACCCTGGAGGCCTGTTCAGCTCCACCCCAAATACGTTGGTGGAGAATGAGGAGAAATGATTCCCAAGGAAAATCAAAATGACGTTTCCAGAAAAGGAGTATTAGATATGCAGTATGCAAAGCTAAGTGATGTCCCTCTCAGGTGAGGTTTTTATTGCTTCTCTGGAAAATGGAGCTTGTTATGTCTTCTGTCTTATTTGGGCACCAAGCATCCCCTGCTGGACACTGGACAGGCGCTCCCAGAAAATGTATGGGTGTTGGGACAAATGACACAGACACCAGAAGATGTGAAATAATGTTTATTAATCACATATAAATAGCCATAGGATTTCCTGAGAAGGGCTCAGATTCTATTCAGAAGGAAGCAAGAAGGAGGGAGCATCAGGTGGCTTTGGAGTTTTTTGGGTATTTAAGGGATAGGGTTGGGGTAAGGATTTCCTGTAAAGGCTGGGATTTGAGGAGTGTGAAATCCCATTCCAGGGCCTAAGCTTCCTTATGGACTTGCCCAGATGTGGGGCAAGTCATAAACAGGAAGGGATGCGGTCTGAAAGCTATCAGTGTCAAACCTCAAAAATGGACTTAGACTCTTTTTCTAAAATTTTTTTTATTTTTATTTTTTTTAAAGATTTTATTTATTTATTTGAGAGAGAGAGAATGAGAGATAGAGAGCATGAGAGGGAAGAGGGTCAGGGGGAGAAGCAGACTCCCTGCTGAGCAGGGAGCCTGATGTGGGACTCGACCCCGGCACTCCAGGATCATGACCCGAGCCGAAGGCAGTCGCTCAACCACCTGAGCCACCCAGGCGCCCCTGGACTTAGACTCTTAATTATACTTTCTTTCCCTACCTTGAGGAAAAAACAAAAACAAACCCATAGAAGTCAAGGGTTTGAAATCCTGCCTACCTAAAACAAGCCTTGACTCCCAGTATTTATTTCTGATCAGTGTTGGAAAGGGAACATGTGGAAATTTTCCAGGCCACTTCCTGTTAGTGGGTCTTATAATATACATAGGAAATGGGTATGCATTGCACACGTGAGTTTCAAACAATAAGCAACAACAATGTATCTTTCCTCAGAGGAAAATGGTTATCATGGAGATAAAGCAAAGATAGCACTAAGCTCTGGTGGCTTCACGCTTGGCATGGTGCTAGGATTGATATTTACAGAGATAAATAAAGCCTAATGTTCCTGTCTACAAGGAGCAGGTGAGGTGGTTCATGAGATCACTGCACAACTCCAAAAAGCCCCTAAATGCAAGCGGGGTCCTGCAGCTTACATACAAGTGGTGTAGGAGGTGGTGACACATCATTTCTGACTGAGGACATATTGCTACCAGGGTATGTTTTGAAAAGGTGATTTTCGATATAATGCTTGACAAGCTAGAAGCATGTTGATGCTCTTAAGACTGGATGGATAGATATTTGGTTAAAAAAATACCAATTATATGACCATGCAAAAGAGCAAACTAGTGTATTCCACATCCTGAAGGAATCTCACAGATAGTTCATTGAGCAAAAAAGGCCATTCAGTATGATTCCATGCATATGAACTTCAAGAACAGGCAAAAGTAATCTATGAGAATAAACGTAAGCAATTACTTCAGGGTAGATGTCGGTAGTGACTGGGAAAGGGCACAAAGTAGCCTTTGGGAGGTGGAAAAGGAGCTGTAAATGTTCTCATCCTGACTTGAGAGAGGTTACAAGGGTGCATATATGTAAACATTCATAAACTGAGCTTTAAGATTTGTCACTTAACTGTATGTGCATTTTATCTAAATGAAAAGGGAAAAAAAAAAGGCAGAAATACCCTAACAGTGAAAACCAAACTTATATGCATGTGGAAGCCTGAATAATGGCCCCTGAAAGATGTCCACATCCTCATCCCTAGAATCTGTAAATATATTACCTTAGGTGGCAAGAGAGACTTGACAGATCATGATGATTTTGAGGATCTTGAAATGGGGAGTTTAACCCGGATTATCCAGGCAGGTCTGATGTGATCATAAGGAGGCATTGTAAAAGGGAAGTGGGAGAGTCAAAGGCAGAAGAGGGAAATGGGAGAACAGAAGCAGAGGTGCTGGTGATGATCTCTGAAGATGCAAGAAGGGGCCATGAGGCCAGGAATACAGGTGGTCTCAAGAAGCTGGGAAAAAAACAAGGAAACAGATTCTCCCTAGAACCTCCAGAAGGAATGCAGGCCTACTGAGACCTTGATTTTAGTCCACTAAAACTGATTGATTTCAGACTTCTGACCCACAGAACTATAAAATAATAAATTTGTGTTGTTTTATTCCACTAGGTTTATGATAATTTGTTACAGCAGCTGTAGGAAACTCATACAGTAAAAATTATTTGGCAAGGAGAGAATTACACCTGTATGCTCTTTCTAATCTCAATTCATCTTCATAACTGCCCTTTGAGGCTGATACCATTATTTATCATCATTTTGTAAAGGAGAAAAGTGAGGCTCAGACAGTTAGGTGTCCCCCAAATAAAAGAAGTAGAGAAGCCATGATTTGGGTGCAGACTTCAGAGCTCAAGATTTTCATCAGTCAGTTTTGCCCTTGCCAAGCAGAAGAGCCAACAGCAGCAAAGCTGCAGAGGTCATGGTTTGGAGGAAACCAGAGTGCAAGCCATGCCCCAGGAGCAATCCCATGGCTTCCTTTCTAGTGGGCATGTTCTGCCTGTAGAGCTCTAAACCTGGCCTCCTCCACAGTCCATGGCCATGAGGAAGACAGTATGGATTTGTCAGGTTGCTATAAAAGCTTTGGTGACTGGAGACTTGTTTCAGGACTATGGAGAGCAGCTGAAATATTTCACTTGTGCCCACTGGGCACCACATTTCATGAAGATGGCGTTAACTAAGTTCACTAAAAAATAAGTCTCTCCATGAATGTCCTGTACTGAGCTGCTGCTGTCACTTATATTCATAGATACACATGTATATGTGTTTGGTTTTATTAGGGAATTATACCAACTTATTGGCCCTGTCTCCCCAAATCCTAGGAGTCTAACAGACCCATCTTTATTTTCCAAATGGGTAGTCAGAAGATTGTTCAACTGACCTATACAGAGAATTACATCAAGTAATACAGGAGCCAAACCTGTGATGCTGGTTTCTGGAGCTCCACATTCAACGCAACTGAGAATAGGATATGACTTGCCCAGTTAACTGAAGGAAGTGCTCATTTTTCTCTAAGTCTTTTGAATATTTTTGCCAGATGATGGCTCTGCTCTCTACTTTGCTCAAAGAAACACACTTGTTAGGACTGAGGGCTTTGGGGGCACCTCCTACCAGCTGTGTGACCATTGCAGGCCACCACCCTTCAATATATGTCATGTATCTGAAACAGAATGTTTTCACTCTTCCAAACTCAGAAAGGATGTCAGATCTTTCAAAAACTTCAGAGATCATCTAGTCCAATTTCTACATTTTATAGGTGGAGAAACTTGGCCAAGAACAGAGGTGAGTAGGCAAGTGGTCAAGAGAGAAGTGGGTGACCATTCCAACTGTATGGACAACTGTCAGTGCAAGGTTGGCTGATCATGAAAAAAGCATTACGATCAGAAGCATTTCCGGTAGACTATTAAGATCTATGATATGGTAATCATTTGAACAACTATGGTTATTAGTCTTATTTGCAGACACAGTGTTCAATTATGCAGAACATTCAAGTGCAACAGTCCCATGGAAATTTCTCAGCCATCAGTGCTGAGAGACTATTTTAAATGAATATATTCAGTGGTTTCCTCAGACCTACTTATCATACACAGGAGACCAACTTCCCATGGAAAATCAGTTCACTATAAGGGGAGGCATGGGAGCTTTAAAACACTTCTTATTGCACAGTAGCCAAACAGTTTTTTGAAAAAATAATCTTACCCTCTTGTCTTCCAGGCTGTCCAGAAGGCTTATGCAAACCTCCAAGAAAGCAGAGGTTAGTTTATTGGACTTGTCCTAGGGAGCATCCCTATACAGAGAAATCAATACCTCATTATCCATGGAGCCCTCCTGATTCTCACAGGCTGGTTTTATGTATTTATTTGCAATGTGAAGGGAAGCAGGCCTAAAATAAATACTTATATAGAGACCACAGTATGCATATCACACACATACCCAATTCAATAACTACATTATATGGACACTCCTCTGGAAATCTCAGGACTCAAAATACTCTGTTGGATTTCAGACACCTGCCAGAATCACTGCTCTCACTATCGGAGAATTTTGCCAAAACTTGCCAAAATTCTCCTTTTTCTGGTTGTGTTTTCTCACATCTCTGCTGTGGACTGTGACTAAGCCAGGGCCCCTCTAATGAGTCTTGAATGAGGCCTCTTCCCATGGGGAGCTTGTCAAAGTTTAGGAAGGTTTGACCATAGAACAAAAAGGACAGAGCATCCTACCTGGGACTTGGAGGGTATTCTTCAAAACGATTTCAAACTGGCCTAAGTGGTACAAGGGGGTGAGGGATGGGGCTTGGGGTTGACCTCTCAGTTGAACAAAATGCATTCTACTGATGAGTGTGGCTTCAGTGAAAGACCAGAAGGCAAAGCTCTGGATTTGGCTTTGTGTCATAGGGTGAAGGGTTTTAGTTCCCTGGGCCCAGAGTCTGGAATGATAAGCTTTCCAAACCTGTGCACTCGGCTGAAGAAAAGACTCTGCAGCCAGAACAGAATTTTTTTTTTTTTTTTAAGAGCCTTTACTGCAGATTCCTTTTAGCCTAGAAAGGGTTTCATTCAATGAAGAGTCCATGAATGGGACCTCTGGGGATACTCCTTAAAATAGATCTGGATATTCACACATGGCCTGTTCTTTGGATAAGCTCACACACGGATTTTAGAACTACCTTTACCATAAAGATCACATCTTTTTATACCTTCACATGCTCCCTCTGTCAGCCTCTAGCCTTGGTCTGCCCATTGCATTAGGGATTCTTGAGGTTTTCTTAGCAAGTGAAGAATGGTGATAGGATGTCTCCCATTACCCAGGAGCTTGTCCACCTTATGAATATATCACTTAGTTTGGATGCACTGGTATAGCTTTTCAGTCCTGGAGAAAAGACATGGGAATACTTATTATTCTAAGGACATTTTTTTTTTTTTTTTAGTTCAGTTGAGCAGTTGCTCTGTCCTTTAAGAAGTCCTGTGCTCCAAGTTTGCATCCCACTTAATGTACAAAGGCAGCTCTGGGATAGTGGATGAGAACACTGTACTGCTGTTAGTTCTTTATTCATTTATTCAATGAGTATTTTTTTATTCATAATTTACTATGTGCCTCTTTGCTAAGTGCTACGCATATAGAATCAGTAAGGGAGTCCATTCCTTGCCCTCATGAAGCTTCCTTGCTTTCTAGTGATGGAAATGGAGTAAGCACATGTGATGCTCTCTGGATGTGATAAGAAGAAGGAATAAAATAAGAAGGAGACAATGTCAGCACTGTGGAGGAATCTCACTAGATTGTGAGCACAGAAGGTCTCTTGGAGGAGGCGGTACTTAAGCTGAGACTTGAACCTTGAGAGAAAACTAAGACTAGAATCAAAAAAAGAACATTCCAGACAGGAGGATAGCAAATGAAAAGGCACTGTGGCAAGAGAGAATGTGGTGTATTTGAGATTAGAAAAAGGAAAAGCTGTTTAGTAAAAGGGGAACCTAGCTAGGAAAGAGGAGCACAAATGTCAGAGAGGTGGGCAGAGGCAAGATCCCAGAGAAGCTTGTAGTCTGGGGACAGACATTTGTGTTTTATTCTGTGTACAGTAGGAACCATTAAAGTATCTTAAGTGGGAAATGATGGGCTCTGGCTGATACCTTTCACTGAAATTTGATTCATGCTGAGGATAAATTAGAGCATGGAAGCCAGGAGGAGGGGCTGGGAGACTGTCCCCAAAGTCAGACCAGCGGCAATGGTGGTTTGGTCTAGGGAAATGGTAGAGGAGGAAAAACAGACAAGTAGAAAGATAGAGGGGCAGACTATGAGTCCAGAGATGCACTAAGCAAGGTGATGGCTTTGGTGTAGGAGGGATCCCCAAATGTTAGCTTAGTGGACAGCATGAAATAGGTGTTAAATGAAGGTTTGATCTGAAATGAGTCACATTTGGAGTTTTAAGCTCAAATTCAATCTTTGCTTCTTATGCATCTTTAGGCTCTAGGGGAGGAAAATTAATTTCCCCATTATTCTTCTAGGTTCTTGGCTGAGACCCCCTTCCCCCATAATAAAAAGACAGATTAAGATGAGGAAAACAAATTTAATTACATACATACCTATGGTAGCTCTGCAAAGATAGGAGACTCAAAGGCAGTCAGACAATGAGGAAAGGGATAGGGGTCTGGGGCTTTAAAGGGGAGAAGGCAATTCACAAGAAGGGGAGAGGAGGAAATCTCCTCTGTTTGGTAAACCAAGGTAGCTCTGCCATGCATGTAAGTCTCTCAGGGGAAAAAGTTCTCTCTGGAAATAGCTCTCTTCTCAGTATAGGCTGCCTACCTAAATTTCTTAGGCATTAAGAAGGAGGTAAAAAGCTTTGCCTGCTCTGCTGGGTCCTGATTGCTTTCGGCTCCACATGCCAAAGTGGCCTATTTTGAGGTGGCACATTCTGCTACCCTTCAGGGCAAATCCTTTACCCTCTCTCAGTGAGGGTTGGAAGGGATGGCAGATCTGCAAGTCCATTGTAAATGGCCAGCCACCCAGATACAGGGGTTATGATGTAGATGGGCATTTCTGGAAACATGAGTGCTCATACTGATTTTACCAAGGGCTCTTGATGTTCACTGACCAGGGCTTGAGTGCAGGGGACCAGGAGAACTCGGTGTTTTATTTCCACCTCTACCCTGACTTTGAGCTTAACTCCCTCTGGGCCTTCCTATGCCAGGAACGCAGAGAACTCTCCTTGCCCTTCCATTATTGACTTTGGATGAGTTTGTCCAGACCTTGTCAATTCAGGTGCTCATTTGGCTGATGGACAAGAGGTTAGTGAGAACCAGGCTGCTACCACAGACCCATCTCAGGAAAATCAAAGAGCAGCTGGGGGCTCTTGGGGGCTTGTTCATTATGGAGAGCATTTGGGTGTGTGGCTAATTATATGCTTTATTATGGATGCTAATTTGTGCTGGAAGCTGGTACCGTGCATGTTAGCATTTAGCTCTAGTTAATGAAGTTAAGCATTCAATATATCACCGAGCTCACAATTTCTCCTCTTGGCTAGAACAACTTGGTGTAGAAAAGTAATGGGTGATTGTGTTGGGGAAGAGAACACGCTCACAGAGTGAGTTTATTCCCTATAACTCTGGGCTGTCTCTGATGTTGTATTGTGCCTGCACAGTATTAATGCGAGATAATTTTCAGTGAGATAAAATCCTGGGCTCTGTTAAGAGAAGTATCACTGTGATTACTTATTAGCATAATCACAAAGAGCCCCTGTGTGGGTTCCAATGAGGCCAACTGGAACCCTGTGGTTTCTTTTAAGACAGTCTTCATGTTTTAAGAAGAAGAAATGGAAGCTGGCGTAAAAATGCATTCAGCATGTCCCACTCAGCTCAGACCTAAGTTTAATCATCACTGATAACTTTAAAATACAGAGGATAAACAAACTTACTTTTGACCTTTGCAATGAAGAAAATTATCTATTTGCTCTGTTCTCATTGGTGTTAAGAGGAGTTATGCTTGTGAATCTCTGATACATCAGTGAGATAATAGACTTCTGTGTGAGCCATTTTTCTTTTACTGCCATCTTTCATGTTGGGCTGAAAGGAGGAAAACAAAAACAAAAACAATGTCCTCTATGAAGAACCACTTTGATTGACCCTGATTCTTAGGCATTCTTCCTCAGAGCCCAACTCCAGAGACCAGGCCCTCTGAAGGGTCTGACGGGGAAGGGGTTCAGCTGCCCTGATGGGGCTGGTTACTAGAGCCTCAAGTCTTCCAGAAAAGCTGGTTTGAGAGCTTGCAAGAATCCTCACTGTCCACCCCACAACCAAGGCTTCAGTCATGCCCTTTGTCATCTCATGGGAATTAGCACATTCTCTCACTGCACTGGTGTGTTCCATAGTCTTGTTGGGCAGGTAACTGGCTATCTTTCCTTGAGTACTTACTAAGCACCAACCACGATGCTTGGATGCTTAAAATGCAATACCTCACTCCCTCCTCATTGCTGCTTCACTGAGGCCACTGCCCCTTGAATGCCCAGATCTCACATGAGAAAAATAGAGAACACAGAGGACAAGGGGAAATGACTCTTAAGTCAGATTGATTGCCATGTTCAATGTTCTAAACCAAGGGTTGGCAAACATTTTCCTTTAAGGGCTCATAGTGTGTATTTTTGGCTCTGCTGGCTATGAGTTCTTTGTTGTAACTTACCCCTTTCTCATGTAGAGGGAATGGACCATAGACAGTATGTAAATGATGGGTGTGGCCATGTTCTACTAAAAAATTTTTTTGCAGAAAATGTGGGTAGCCAGACTCAGCCTGTGCCCCGTAGTTTGCCAACCCCTCTTCCTAAACACTTGCTCCTTTCTCCTCCTTCAGGATTTTTGGTGATGATCTTGGGTTTTGGAGTCCCATAGAGCTGGGCTCACATTCAGTCTCTGCCACTTGCTCACTATGTTATGTTGGAGTAATCCCTTAATGTTGGTGAGCTTGGTTTTCCTCCTCTGTTAAATGGGCTGAAGGACAACCTAAGAGGGTAGTTGAGAAAATCAAATGAGAGAATGAGTGTGAAGCATGGAGTACAGAGCATGGCTCTGGGAGAGCCGATGGACTGGTGGCCCTAGGTCCTTGGGAGATGCTCTGCTGACCCTGCTCCTGACTCCAGGGAGAGTCAGCCTCCGTCTTTCTGCAGTACCTGAGCCTCCCCAGAGCAGGCAGGGAATGTTCTGGGGCCAGAGATCCACTTTCAATCCTGCTTCTGTTTCCAAAAGAACAATTTGACATCAGGGAATAAAAGTCAATTTACAGTGGGAATTCAGGCCCCTAAGATCCCAGGGAACATGGGGTCTAATATTAAAGCACAAAGGAGGAAAGCAAGACATTTTAAAAAAAAGCTTTTTAGAAATAGTAAGAGACACAAAGAGCCCCTCACTGTTTTACACTTGTAAAGAGACCCCTGCTGGATTCCCAGTTCTAATCTGCAATAAAAAGCTACAGGGCTACAATAAGGCATCTGGTTCCATTGACTTTCTTCCTTTTTTCTCCATAGCCTCTGGCATGAAAACGCAAACCAGTGAGACACTTTAGAATTGTCTTCAGCAGTGCTTTTCTTGTCAATCAGCTGCTGATCCTGGAAACGCAAACATGGTGACATGACACAATTTCTGTTCTCCTATCTGTAATTCTGATATGAGCATCCTAGAGGAGCCACAGTTGTCAGCTATTTACTCACAGCTCCCCGGGGGCACAAAACCCTGGGACAATTAAACCACAGAATTAGATTGAAATAATGGTGATGGTGGTGATGAAAACACAAAGGGCCGGACAGGCTGGGTCCTGGCTCAGCCCCACACAGGCAGGGTGAATGTGTTTCAGTCCTTTTATTTAACAACAGTGTTACGCACATATATCTATTTTCTATTTCAGGACAAGCAAAAAATGATTCATTCTTTTCTCTACCACCTGCTTAGTAGCTAAAATCCCAAAAGGCATTTATTAGCTCACATAACTAAAAAGTCTAGGGGTTCTATTTGTTTCAGGTATAGTTGGATCCAGGAACTCAAACCATGTCATTAGAAATGAGACACCCACGTGTACACTTTGTGCATCTTTCCTCCCTGCCCTCCTCTTTCTCTCCTTGTATCTCTCCCTCATTTATTCATGAAATAGATGGAAAAAATTAGAAGGCCCCAAAGGCGATAGCAACTCTGAGGTGTAGAATCAGGTCAGGGTAGTCAAAGAAGCTTTGCAGCAGGAGGAAGTCTCTGAGTTTGGGATTCAACCTGTACTTACTGAGTATCTGCAGAAGAGTCTCCTGGACTTTTTTGCTCTGATATCGTTTCCTGGGCCCCATCCCAGACCAACAACATGAGAATCCCAGGGAAAGGCTCTGGGCTATGCTTTTCTTTGGCAAGTTCCTTCTAAATCTTGTGCACATTCCAGTTGAGAACAATCTTAGGGCTAACAGCTTCTTGTTCTGCACGGTTAAGCAATAAATTGTAATTCAAGTTTGCATACCGAAGCTAGACCAGGAAATATAAAATACATAGGGTGGATATTTTAAAGAGTTTCCAGAACACTTACTTTGGAAGGCTGTTGGATCCCCCTACTCTCCAGCCTTCCTGAGTAATAGACACAGACAACCCTGATTTATAAGTGAGCCCTGCTGTAGGTAGACAGCCTCCCTGGGTCCCTAAAAGAAGACAGTATTCCCTTTTTCATTCAGCAGTGCAGGAAGCATGGAAATCTTATGAAGAGCCCATCTCTAGCTAGCTTTAGGTCTAGATGACTTGCCTAGAAAAAAAGTCTCAGATATTAAGTCCCCAGGACATTTTCATGAGTTCCTTACATCTATCACTGCAATCTTGGAAGAGGAAAGTACACTGTCTGTAACTCATGTGCCCCTACATCTTTTTGCTATACCAGATCCTAGTGTGGGTTCTGCAGTGTGCAGACAGATGGCTGCATTCATGGTTTGGCTCTGCCCCATGGAGGCTGAGTGACCTTGAACAACTCTGAGCCCGTTAATGAACATCTCCAAGCCTTACGTTTCTCCTAAGCCACACCTATCTCACAAGATGGTGAGAATTAAGAGCGAGAAATACATGGGAGGCATTTAACATAAGATCTGGCACCTAATATGTGCTCAGTAAATCTCAGCTACTATGACTCGACCTTATTAGTACTTGATCTGTGATATGCACAGAAAGGATAAATAAGATTTTAATGTGAGAAAACTATCCAGGTCCTACATCTTCTGCAAACTGGCATTGGGTCTATAGAGCCTTAGGGAAAGGTTTGGCTTTTAGTTTGGTCTCGATTAATTATATATAATTATACAGAAATGATAATGAATATTTAGTTCATTTCCATCAGGGAATCAACAGAGCTTAGTAGTTAAGACCAAGACTTCTGGTGCAAAACAAACATAAATGTGAGCCTGGTTCTGTCACTTAACTAAGTCTGTAATCTTGGGCAAGGTACTTAACTTCTCCAGCCTCATTTCCTAGTCTATAAAATGGGAAGAATAATAGGATTCATCCTCCTGGGTTGTTGTGGACATTAACTGGTGGAAGTAAAGCACCATGTTTCCTCCATGGAAAGTGGTCTCTATCACCACCACCACCACCACCACCACCATCATTTACAAAGGCCCTTGTCAAGAGGGGTGTTTCTGTGCTCCATATACTTTATGGAAAGACAGTTTTATTGGGTTTGCCTTTTTCTTACAAAAAATGGCTATGCAATAAAATGGCTTATTACTATCAAGTCTACTTACATTATTAAAAAGGGGCTCTACGAGATAGAGAAGAGAAGCTTGGGTTGGAAGAATGGGTAGGGGGGGACAGAGTGACTTTCTCAGACTACTTAAGACTGTGAATGTTCCAGGATCCTTGGGGTTGGGTTGTGGGATGCATCACTAAATTCTTTTTGTTGGATTTACTTCTCCTTTCTCCCCCTTCCCTTCTCTCTCTCTCTCTCTCTCTCTTTTTTTTTTTTTTGATGGCTATGGATATGGAGGTCTGGATTTTCCACCCTGAAGTTGGGCCATCCCTTTCCTTCTATGGCAGATGTTGGTAAAATACAAAAGCGCCATTTGTTTCTTCCTGCTTATTCATTCTTGCTGCAGAATAGCAGAAGAATGGAGGAAAGCACCATCAAAGGCTTTTCTGTTCAAAGGGAAAACTCCTCAGTGATCACTATTACTGTTGTAAGTTCCTTCTGCGGCTTTGGCAGTGTAATCATTTTCCTCTCCTTGATTTTTGCCTGTTTCCCGGAGGCACCTGAACTTGAGATGAAACTGGACAATTTCCTTACACCACACACAAACTCAACACCCAAAGGTTTCCCCCCTTTCAAGATGTGCCTGTTGATTAGAAAGCATTAGGGGCAGCTCAGCCTGGCTCTAGGGCATGGGCAGGGCACAGCCAGGCCCCACAGAGCTGGGTCTGCTTTGCCACCAGTGGGAAGCATAGCACTGCTGGTGCAGGGGAGGAATTTTGGAGGCAGGCCTGTGGACAAAACAGCCAAAAAACCCATTAAATCATAAGGTGAGAAGTTGTTCCCTTCCCACTTCTCTTTCAGTCCTCAAGGAGCAGGACTCTGTCTGGTGCCAGTGTATTTTAAACACCTCTCTAACACTTGCTAACGTCCCTTTATAATAAAGTGAGGAGGCAGGCCTCAGAGGCAGGGCTTTCAGCAGCTCACAGTACCTAGCTAGAATTTAATAGCCTTGTATTCATCATTATGGTTAGCTTCTGTTTATGGCCAGGGATACTGCTTTTCCATTTGCTGCAATAATCTTAAGTTTCCTTGAACAAATGTAAGTAAAAAGAAGAGTTAAATAAAATGAAATATATTAATAACATAGACATGTTAGCCATGTACCTTTTGAGACAGATGGTACTGGTCTGATTTTACCAACATGGGAAATGAGGCTCAGAGAAGGTTTTACCCAAGGTGGTGGCAATGATGATGACAACAATCCTGACAAACACAATGAAGGTTGGGAAGGTTGCCAAGAGCTAAAGTTTGGGAAAATTGTGCTTGGTGCAATGACACACTTTCCCTCTTTTGGGTTTTCTTCCAGGGTGGAGCCACCTTCTCTCAAAGTCAGATGGCTCAGGTATCAACCTGTGAGAGGCTGTCTGAACACAAAAGGCCTCGTTCTCCAAAGGGATAAAGAGACGGAGCCGGGGGATATTTTAGCTCTAGTCTTTGGTTGTGAGTGAAAGACTTCCACTGGGCTCCATCACCAGAAGAGTCAGGGCAGCAAAGAGCGGGGACTTCAGAGTCTGGTCTATTGGGGTTTACATCTCAGCCAGCAAAGTGTGATTATAGATTCTGGATTCACACCACTGGGATTCAATGCTGAGCTCTGACACTTACTAACTAGATAACCATGGGCAAGGCACACATCCTTGTGCTGCAATTTTCCTTTCTGTAAAATAGGATAATAATAATAGACGTACTCATAGGGTTGTGGTGCAGATTGATTGGAATAACAATATGGAGTACCTAGAAAAAAAATGCCTGAAACCTTATCTCGTGGTGAGTGCCCAATAAATGTCAGGTGCTATTATTGTTGTCATCATCATTGCCACCACCTTGGGTAACACCTTCTCTGAGCCTCATTTCCCTTGTTGGTAAAATCAGACTAGTACCATCTGTCTCAAAAGGTACATGGCTGATCCACAATCAATGCAGGCTTCCTACCATTTTCTTCTCCTGAAAATGTGAGATACGTAAGCTAATGAAAACTTCCAAAGCTATACGTATATGGCTTTCATACCTTACTTAATTTTGACTGGGAGCACAACCACAATGAGGTTTTTGAGGGCAGATGTCTGCCTATACACCAAGTCATTGGCAACGCTTGATATCTACAGTTGTGAGAGGCAGATATGAATGTCAGTTATTCAAAATGGCACCTTTGCCTTATGGTGGAGTTGTTTGACTAACAGGGCCAAACAAAGTCACCCCATTTGTAAGAGTCCTTTTGAATAACCATATTCCACCTATAGCATTGGTGAGCTCCTTTCCTCCTAAGATAAAACATTGACGTCTTCAGCAGCTAAGCCCAATTTTCAACCCATGCTCCTTCTCATGGCTGAAGTTAGCACCATTTTATTAAGTTGGTAGTGAGCTATAGCGGCCCCACTTTCCCTTTGTTCATCTATCGATCTAAACTAATCACTTAATTAGCCCAGACAGGAAGTCTTCTGCGGTGTTAAATAACTCCAGAAACCTACTGGAGATGCTTGAGTGGACCGATTGGATTTAACTTGCATTTCATTACCTCTACACTAAGATATGTTAAATTCAGAGCCTGAAAAACAAGCTGGATTCTGCACTGGAAACAAATTCTGTTTACTTATAGAAAAAAGAAATCATCCCTCCAAGCCAGTGGTTTTCAAAGTGTGGGCCCTGACACAGCAGTATCAGCATCACCTGGGAACATGTCAGGCCCCACTCCAAATCTACCAAATCAAACTCTGGAGGTAGGGTCTTGCAATCAATTTTAACAAGCCCTACCAGTGATATTTATGGAGAACTCGTGCTTTAGGCTGTCTCTCAGGGTTATGGACTTATTTTTGTGGGCCTACCTTTTAGAAGAGAGAAGAAAAAGAGGAATGCTGAGCAATCTGGATGGGAAGACTATTTACTAAATTATGACGTTGAACCAGCAGCCTGGGGCTCATTGGGAATCTGAGAGTATTATTTCAGATTCTTCCTTAGGAATGGCGTGGGATAGGGAGATGGGCACCCCTGGCCAGGGTGACTGGACAGAATGCTCAGAGAGTGATCAAAGTGCTGCTTTATTGTAGAAATATGAGAGGACAGTGGGACATTTTCAGGGTGACATAAAGAGCACAAGAAAGCCTCACCTGCTCTCAGAAGGCTTCCCCAGAATGGACACACAGAGGGTACTTGGTAAATGCTCCTTGACTTGACAAAGATTGAACCTTAGTAGGTTGGTTTTCCCCAGATAATTTTGATCTGGAATATGTAGATGTGTTTTCTCAGTCTTGGTTTGTAGGGAAAACCAGGAGTTAGCCATAGGGCATCAACTGGTTCCTCTTATTCTGTCTTCTGAGAAATAGCTTGGCTTAGAGAAAAGAGCTCCAGGCTTTAGGTCGCATATATGTGCTCTTACTAGTATGTGACCTTAAGCAACTCACAAACACTGAACTGCAGTTTCCTTATCTATAAAAGGAGAATAATAGTTACTTCCAGATATTTTTGCTAAGCATTGTAGCAGGGGCACCCAATACATACAGTACTTGGCATACAGTAGTGGTTGGATAAATATTTGTTTAAAAGAAAGGGAGGAAAGAAAGAAGGAAGGTGGGTTGATTTTTTTGAGGCGTATATGAAATAGTGCTTTGAAAATGCCTGGCATAATGCTCGGTACAAAGATACCCTGCAAATAGTATTTCATGATGAGGAGGTGGAGAAGGGGAAGAAGATGACTGGATTCAGAAAACCATCTTCTAGGCGCCTAGAATTGGACCCATATTCTTGCTGAAACTAGCCCTGTTCTTCCCATTCTTCTTCCCTCTGCAGTCCATGGTTACTCTCCTTTCCAGCTACATCTCAGGGGCCATCACGGTTTTGGCTGCCAAAACTATAGCCTTCAATTTGATGTACAGTATAGATGGTCAAGATGTTTGCAGAACTGAAATTAACTGCAAACATGTGAGCATGCTTGAGGGTTGTTAGTGGTGGTTATTCCAAGTAGGACTGATAGGTTTTCAATCCCTATAACTAAGTAATTACATGTTAATTATTTTACATTGTTCTATTTCCAGGATAGGTAAATCATTAATCTTTTGGTTAACACATTTGCCTCAGAGTCAGAGGAAGCATTTTTAGTAATACTCTTCCTGTATGTTTTTAAGTTATAGAAATGTCATTAGTTGCTTTCATTTACATGATTAAAGGGATGTTTTCATCTTGAGAATGCTTAAATATTCCCTGCCTTTCCTTAACTATCCTGTTCCCTTTCCCTTTGAACATCAGTACAAAGGACCAACCTACCAACTTGATAGTTCAGGAGAGAAGTTGGGAATGGTATTTATTAAATTTGCTGAGAGCCCTTCATTATTGATTATTCTCCAAAAGGGACAGGCTTTTGGGAATGAGACCTGAGTTGATCCCCAATCCATCTATTATCAACTTTGTGACCTTGATCAAGTTACCTAACCTTCCTCAGCCCAAATCTCCATGTATATTGTATGGGGATCTTGTATGGATTAAACAAAATAATATTTGCAAATGTATCTACAATAAAAACACAACAAAAGTTCATTTCCTTCTCTCACCAACCTGTTGGGCAGTTATACTCAATAACTGTAGATCCCTGGAAGAAGCAGGTACATGGCCAGACCTAGTTTCAAGCTTAGATACAGAGAGGGATGGATGGGAGAGGTTTCCATTTCATGAGACACACAGCTCTTTGAAAGAATTGACGGGGTTTGAGAAGTACCGTTTTATAACTTTGGGTCAGCTGTGGTGGAGACAATCATGGGGAAAGTTCCTTTCAAGCTCTTTGCCAAAAATAGAGTGCCATTCTCTTCTGCCATTTGGAATTTGATTATAGATGGAACAATAAAGATAAGGAATGGACCTAGAGTTTGAAAAGTGAGCACACACAAATAAATAGGGGAAATCCTCCTTCAGAATGTTGTCAATACAGAGACTGGCTGCTGTGCTGTTGTCTGATAAGCACAGTGGAAATGGACTCCCATGTACACAGAGTTATCCATTATTTACCGTAACATTAGTACTTTCCAGCTCTTGGGCAAAAACAAAACCACCTAGTGGGTATTTGTGTCCAAGAAGAAATGAGAGAAAAAAAGAAGGCTACTGCTAGGGACACTGTTCTTTCCTTCCGAATTTTCTCCATACAGACCGGACCCACTTTAGCAAATGGAGTAATAGTTGTTTTTTCCATATTGGTATCAGTAAGCTTTGTTAGTTCTAGAAACATCTCTTAAAAGGCACTATAAACAGTCCTTATTGGGTTATCAGGCCTCCCACTGGGCATGGATTCATGGGGCTGGCATGGAAGTAGAGCTTCAGGGCTGGCCTTCTGCACCCCAGCCTCCACAGCCTCCGTAGTCTCCAACAGTCTCCACAGCCTCCAAACCATGGCAGACTTATAGGAAGATGCTGAGCTGAAGAAATTCATGGGAGGAAGGGCAGAAATGAGGCTCCTCTAGGGTTTTAATTGGATGGAGGAAATAGAAAACACAACAGCTGTTAGGCTTGCAGTATCACTCAACTGTTTCATCAGTGACTGTTTATTCACTTCTTTGAAAGCCATTGAATAAAATGTGGAATTAGCCCCAAAGGCAGGGGCCTGGTCTTCTGGCGACATCTGCTATTAAAACGAGGATGGAATTGGTGTCTGACCTTCTGGGGATAAGAAAAATCTGGTGTTTTTAGGGCTTTTCTTTGGACCACAAATTAGCAACCCTTGAGCTGGGGGAAATCACTAGTACTTGGCATCTGCCCTCACTGGCATTTTATCTTCTGAACACATCCTGTTCAGATTGCAGTGCTTTTCCTTTTAGCTAAGAAAGAAGCATCTCAGATGAGGCTTGGGAATGAGAGGCTTTGGGGTCTCAAGAAGGCATCTGCCAAACTATTGTCAATAAATAGGGCTTTGGCAAAGGCATATAAGAAGATTTGAAAGAAGATGTGATTGTCATACTCAGTCTATTGGCTTATACTAGATCAGAAACAGTCAAACACCCAATGTCTTAGGGAGTGGGTTGGATGGTGCCCTCCTCCCACAAGATACATCCACGTCAAATCCCGGGAACCTCTGTTTTCTTATTTTGAAAAAGGGTCTTTGCGGAGATAATTAAGTGAAGGATATTAAGACCATGAGAACATCATTCTGGATTATTTGGGTGGGCCCTTAATCCAGTGACAAGTGTCTTTAGAAGAGATACACAGAGGAGACACACAGAAGAGGGGGAAGGTGAAGACAGAGGCAGAGACTGGGATTTTGTCAGGAAAATCCAAGGTTTGCCAGCAGCCACCATCAGCTAGGAGAGATTCCCCCAGCGCCTCTGAAGGGAGCAGGGCCTCACTGGACTTTGGACTTCTGAGCTCCAGAACTGTGAGGGGACACATTTCTGTCATTTGAAGCCAGTAATTTGTTGCAGCACTCATAGGAAACGAATACACCATATGTCGATGATGGTGTTGGGGTCAGGGAGTAGCCCATAAGGCAAAAGAGATTCTTAGGGAGGCTTTTTGTCGTTCTTTATTGCAATGCCATTGATGTGTTTTATTTTTCTTTATAAACTCAAATCTCCCCTTTTATTAATATACCAGAGGAAAGAAAGAGCCTACTTCTGTCATCCTTCCTTAAAGAAATTGACTGTTACGGGCAAGGGGCATGCTTCCTCAGCCAATATCAAGAGCTTTTCCATTCCCTTTCGTTACATTCCTGCCACTCAGATAGCCCAGTCCGAGGTGTCTGATCACCTCATTACATGTTTATTAGTTTCCTGAAGCCCATTTTTGCCATCTTAAGCTCTTTCAGCTCTGCCTCTCTGCACCCAAGGCAGGAGGAAAATATAGCCGAGGAAAGGTTATGCATCTCTTATTCTGTTTTGTTTGCTACCAAAAATGGAAACTCTCTAAATTTTATCTAATCTTTAACAAACCTTTGGTTACAGGAAGCACGGTAGTTCTAACAGATCGACTTCCTCAGTTATGCCTTTCAGAGGCCCCAAAATATCAATTTTTAAGTTACCCAACACACAAGATAAATATTTTAACTACCATTTTATTTCCATCCAGGCCAAGGGACAATTTAGAAAAGGTTCTATTCTAAGTACATAGCCCAGGAAGTGTGGAAGGGCTGTCGATGCTGTTATTTTGAAGTTAGCCTGTCAGTCATCATGATTGAAACATAACCCCAATGGCTTCCACAAGTGTAATAAAATGCTTCACAAAAGGTTGCAGAATTGTAGGATGTAATAAAGTCTGCTTAGCTTCATTTCCAATGCCGCAGAGTCCTAGAGAATGAGGCCCATTTCCTTATGCCTTGGGATTTGTTCAAGTTGCTTTCATGCCTGGAAATGACAGAACATAAGAACAGACGTTTAGTTAGAACCAAGAGCATTTTTTGAGTTATGGCAATAAACAAAATTTAAGTTTGCTTACCGCTAATCTGTTGGATTGCCACTAACAATTTCGAAGAAGCCATATAGATGTGGGCAGAATGTGTGAAATAGGTGGGTTCCAACCCTGTTGATACTCCCTGGATCCCCACATTTTCTGTGGCTTCTGTCCACACCCCATGCCCCAGAGGTCAGCTGTGTGGTCTCTTAAGAATCTATTTTATGGACACGAGGCTTACATACAAATGAAGTCAATTCAGACCTGAGGGTAAGAATGGATTCTCAAGCATAGACGTTACCAGAATTACCTGGTGAGCTTGTTAAAAACACAGATTTCTTGAGTCCCCCACATTCTGACTCAGCAGGTCTGGAGAGAGGCCTGAGAATCTGTGCTTTTTAACGAGCTCTCCATAAAGAGTCTGAGATTTGGGGAATTACTGAGCTAGTGTGTAGAGGGCAGAATTTGCTTTGCTTCAAGGCTAGTTACCTTAAGGATTTGGGCTAGAATTAAAACAAATAATTTCTACTCATAAAATAGGAAAGGGGGAGGTTAACCTTGAAAGAAAAACCCCTAGATCATACAAATGCCTTTCATATCTCTGGCATTCTTCCTCTACCCCAAAGGAGAACGTGTTGGATCCTTGGCTTCTGGGCCTTAATTATTGGTATCAGTAAGTGGGAGTGGTCGGGAACTGGACAGGGTGAGGCTACCAGCTTGGAGGACATTGGAAAAGGCAGACAGTTATGGGAAAGAGAAAATTAAACAGGAGAGGAGGAAAGATGAGAATTTTCTGGGCTAGATTCCATGTTACTGGGTGAAGCTTGAAAGAAGAGGTGCTGGGAGATGTTGGGCATAGCTACCATGGGTGTGATATAGGAAGAGATTTTGAGGAACTTTGTTGAGAAGCACAAATGGACTTCCCCTTCAATGTTTTCAAAAGACTTCAGTGTAAAAAAAAAAAAAAAGACTTCAGTGTAGATTTACATCACTTTTCACTTCCTGTTTGCTACTTGTCTGCTAAATGGATGGCTCTGTGTGCAACCCTGTGGACAGAGATCTGGGAGGCTGAGCAGCAAAACCTCTGCTTTCTAGGTCCAGTGCATAGTTCAAGGGTGTCCCCAGTATGGGCTTGTTCAGCCCTACCTGGGTGAGGAGACCCTGGCACATGGAGAGAGTTTTTAGTGAGTCTAGCATTATGCTTTCTCTGTAAGTTCATACCAAGGTAAGAGAGCAAAGGGCAGGCAGGGCATCCCTTTGGAATCACATCTGGTCCCTTCTAGGACCCAGAACGTAGAAGCCTAGCCACTTCTGCTTCAGCCTTCACATTTGAGCTCAGGATCCACTGCCCCCTTCCCCCAGCATCTACTGCTATCTGTGAGTGAGTGGTGGAAAGTAGGGTGTATGCACCAGTTTGCAGCGCCCCCCATCCCCAGAGATGGGGGCCTGTCTCCTTTCTATATGACATTGGGATTGTTCTCTATTGTGCCCAGCACCACCCATCTTGTCTGGACATACAGGTCATCTCCCAATCATTCATCATTGCCCTTGTCCTTGAACAATTATTGACTTTGAGTCAGAGGCACCTGTGCAGGCCTGAAAATGGATGTGCCCTTTCTTTTCCTCCGCCTTACCTGTCTAGGGCAGATTTATGTCCTAGGAGAAGTTTCCCTCAGTTTTATTTTTGGTCTTTGTGGCCCTATGTTATTGGCTGCACCCGCCCTCCCCGACACCAACCCTGTAATTTCTGAATCTCCGCGGAAGCCTCTATCTGTACCTGAGCAGGCTTTCCGTCAGTCTACTTCCAATGCTTCCGCACACATCCCTCACAAGCGCTGGCATCCAAACTGTCTGCCTAGCTTCTGCAGGCTCTGTGTTCAGCAGTTCCTTTTCTCCAACGAGCCTGGAAGCTTGTGGGAAGCAGAGTCATCTTCTCATGCCAGAGCACAGAGAGGGAACGTGTCAGACTTTGCGGAGACTTGAGTCTGAAGTCCAGCCTCATGACTGACTGGCTGTGTGTCTGTAGGCCATGCGGAGCATGACCGGCTGGGGTCGGGGAGAGGACTGAGCCGGTGAACGCACACAAAGCCCTTGGAGCAGAGCCTCGCCCACTGCAAGCGCTCACTTGGGTTAGCCCCTGGTGTCACTACCATGATTTTTTTCTCCAGATTACATTGCCAGTCAAAGCAAGTGAACATCAGAGCCTAGCTCTGCAGCAAGAGATTCAGTCTCGTTTTTGGAGAGGGTGCCTCTGGGCAAGGTGCTCATCTTCCCATCTTCTGGTTGGGTGTCATATAGTAGGTGCCCTTCATGTCCTTAGTTCCCTTTAATAGACCCTTTACACAATGGTGTTTTTCGGGGCTGCCTGGGTATATCAACAAATGTCTTTACTGAAGTGTGAGTGAAACCCTGAGGCGGTGCAAAGAGGTGAATGATGGGATCCTCAAGGCACTTCCAGCCCCTGTGGGAAGACCCTCGGCACAGGATGCGGCGAGGCAAAAGATGATTGGGTGCCAGGCAACCAGTCCCAAAAATGTGGCCTTTTTGGAGCTTCAAGAACAGAGAGCATGGGCCTGGAATGTGTGAAGTGTGACTGATTGCCATGAACGTGTGCTTTTCAAGTCTTTCTACATCTCTAATCTGGTGGCAGATGAACCGAGGATGCCCCACTCCCTGGCAAGGCCGTGCTTGAGGAATAACAGTGAGTATTATGAAGTTCATCTGAGATATTTGTTTTGCAGGGTAGGGAATAAAGGCAGAAGGGAAGCACTATGACCCTGGACTGTTGAAGAGATTTTTGGAAAGGAGAGCTTCAAATTCGGAAGGAAAATAAAAATGTCTAAAGGAGAAAGATTAAGTTTTGAGTAGGGCTGTCCGTGTGGTGGGTGCTGTCATCTTCTCGTCCGGCTCTCCCTGGAGGCCTCAGGCGAGTCTTCTACGTCGATTTGCATTTTGTCGTCAGGAGTTAGCGAGTACAGGCCTAAGCGGAGGTACTAAACGGATCCCCCCAGCTTATGAGCTAAACCATGCCGACTTCTTGACCGTGCCAGTGTCATCATACTCCAAAAAGTCCTTCTCCACAAAACGGGAGCAGAGTCTCCCATTTTCAACAGACTCAGCCAACCTCTGCGTGCATTCAAGACAACATCTTTGCACTAGTGTGTCAGTGAAGGAGGCTTCTACCTTGTCCTCTGTGCCTCCTCCTCTCTGATAGGCCCAGAGGAGGAGTTTCTGCTTTGAAGCTAAGAAAACAGATCAACGTCTCTCTCTTCTGTAGGTGAACCTCAGAGGGAGCCGGCCACGGTCCATCCAACTGACAGAAGACAAAAGGAACATCTGGGGCCACAAAAATTCAACACACTGTCCCCTTCAGTTTCTTGAAGGTTGTGTTTCTCAACTTGGCTATTCATTGGCATCACCTGGGGAGGTCTAAAAGAAAAATGACATGCCTCCCTCCTACCCCCCCACCCCCAAGATTCTGATCTAACGAGTTGGAAGGGTGGCTTAGACCTCTGGGGGGAAACCACTGTGTGTGAAAGCAAAGAGCTCCAACCTTGTCTCCTTTTTGATTCGGCTCCAACGTGTGCTCCCAATAAAATGCTCCAAGTGCCCTGTGCTGGAGACAAGTTTCAGTAGGTTTCAGATGCAAGTGTCCAACTTCTAGTAAGGTTGTCCGTCTGCTGCAGTCTTAGCAGAGCCACACATTCCAGGCAAATGTTGGCCTTCAAAGGTAAGTGCTTCCTGCCCATGAGGTTAAATAAGATGACCTGTTTTGCATCCATTACCAGGGATGTCACAGAAATGGTTTTAAGGCAAAGCAATCACACTCAACCAGCAAAACAAAGTCTTGAGACACCAACATCAAATTCCTCTGTAACAGCTCTCTTCTTTTAAAAGTAACTCTTTGTTCCTAGCAGGCTAGAGCTACAGGCAGACAGCCATGGAAAGTCATTCTGCTCACACCAAAAACAAGAGGAGCAATTTTCTACGGGCAGGCACCTCTGACCTCTGCTTTTCAGCTTTTTCTTAATAAACTTGTCTCAGAAATTGGGCCACAAAAGCCGCTGGTGGCAATCTCTTAGAGTAAGTGGGTAAAGGGGACGCTGGGGGAGATATAGTGAGGAACAGAGAGCCACTCTGATGAGGAACTCAGGCAGTGCAATTATCCTTCCATCTAGAGATAGAAGGGGTTACCCCCCAGCACAGTGGCCAGAAACCCAGCGGTGCGAGGACAGACTCAAGAGAGAAGGGCGACCTCATGCCAAGTTTCCTAACTCTAAACCATTCCTCTGTGGTGTGCCACTCGTACTGATTAATAACACAACTTCCTTTGATGAGAAAGTGTGCATTAACTTCCCCTGAAACTTCCCCGTGGCCCAGTCCCGCAGTTGTGCATCCTTGAGGGCACCATGGGGCCAGCCCCGCTCAGGAGGGGAGATGCCGTGTGTTCTTCTGCAGCAGAGTTGGGGCTCACCCTGGGGGCTGTCCTTTATAGAGTGGCCACAGACTCGGCATTGTCAGTTTTCTCTTTGAAGGGATAAATCAAACACTAAGAACAGCAAACACATGAGAAAGATGATGCCCAAGCTTGTAGCTGTGAGTGATTTACGGAGACCCTGCGGGGCTTAGCACTTCCTTTATCCCACTGTCTCCTGGCAAGTGAAGCTGCGAAGCCTTTGAGGCTTGATGGTGGGAGTGAGGAGGCAGAACAGAGCAAACCCGCTGCTGGCAAATTCGCAGTACTCCCGGAGCGTTTTCTTGTTGCCCACTTGAAACCAGTAAGGCCTCCGTCTTCCACATTTGTCCCTTTGACGTCCCCTTCCCTGTATCTGTACCCGGCAAAGACTCCCCTTAAAAGGCTTTCTCGTTCGGAGGGAGCTTATGAAGAACAGGTTTTATTTGTCTCTAAATCTTCAGCTGATATTACTTTTCCCTGAAACTCAGTTGAAATGAAAAAGGATTACTTTATATTTACTTACGTCTTTTGTGAGAGAAACTAATTTTGAGAAAGAAAGTCCCCACAATGTGAAATACTTTCCCTTCTTCCCAACTCTCCAAAGGGGCAAAAGGAAAGCTAAAAGGTATACATGCTTTGTCATTTACTTTGTCTGACAGCTTCTTCTTATCATGCTTTGGAGGGTGACCTTCCTTCTCGCATATTCCTTCACTCTGCTTGTGCTCTTTTGTTATAATAGAATTTTGGAGCCAAGTATGGAGCAGGCTACCTTTGATAATTAATGGCTCTGAGAGTTTGCTGAGTGTGTTATTTAATTAATGGCACTTGTGTCTGGAGTGTGTACAACTCTGTGGTTGAATAAAAGGTGTATTTGTTGAGGGATTATAGATAAATACTCAAGGATCGTCACACTGAAAATTTGTCAGGGTTCAGCACATTTAACAGCCTAATGGGGTTATTATATTTTTTGTTCTCTGCCATTTAAAAGGTACTGAAGTTGATATAACTCTGTCCTTTCTGCCTTGTATGTGAGTTTAGATTATAATCCAAAAGATCCTTAGGCTAATGGATAAAAATCTATTGCCTGGAGCAGGGCCTTTCATCAAAAACAAAAGGATGGAATCTTGAAGGCTCTATTTTGAGTATGAAACTGATGGTTAAATAAGTTCCACTTTGTTTCACTGACTCACAAAGAGACTAACCTGAATTACATTCAAGTTCTGCTTGGGACCAAAAGATCAAAGGTTGAAAACTGGCAAGAAAACATAGTTGAAGGCTACCGGGAACACAGAATATTTCACATCACCCTGCTTTTCCTGAGACTCTTTCTCATGCTTAGACTGACATGCCGATGAAAAGACAGCGATGAACACATCCGTGCAGAGATATCAGCAGTCCATATGAGGAAATCTCTATGGAGCTATCTCTATGGGTATTCAGACAGAGACTACAAATAGGAGGGGTTCAGTGTTAAGCTTGTGTTGTCACTCTGTGTGCCTAGACATGTTATATCTGCTTTCTGGACCACTGTTTCTGTCTTTGTGAAACAGTAGATTGACTCCCTTCTGGCCCAAAGATGCTCAGAGTGATTTCTTTCGTTAGGGACATGGAAGCTGACTGTCCCACTCATAGAAGAGATAGCTGAGTGCTCACTTTGAGGACTTGAGGATTATTTTTTTCAGGAAGGGACTCCTTGCTGGGCATATAAATATGCCAAGCAAGAGGGCTAGAAGGTTCACCCAATTTCCAAAGCCCAGCCAGATGGTCCAGGGGACAAGACTCAAGCAAGAAGCCTGCCTTCTTCCTTGTTCCGTCCCACCAGAGACCTCCCCCGTCACGGCAGACAGTGGAAACCAAGGCACCTGAACACAAAGTCCAACTGGAGGGAGGAAGTGAGGCCCTGAAGGTTGTGCTCAGCAGGGAAAGCCATCTGTCCCGAGCATCTACCAGCCAGCTCTTGTGCTAAGGATGTACATCTTTATGTACAGAAACTTCAGGCAGTCTTCACCTCAGCCCCATGAGGTAGGTATCATAACCCCAGTTTTCCAGCTGGGGAAGGGTCACAAGTAAGTGCAAGATTGGAACCAGATGTGCTTAATCCCAGAGCTCAACCTCTGCACACCTGCAGTGGCCAACGTGGTAGCCCCTAGCCACACGCAGCTAACGGGCCCTGAAAGATGAGACTTGAGATGTGCAGAAAGTATAAAGTTTAGGTTTCAAAGACTTACTCTAAAAGAAGAACATAAAACAGCTCAATCATTTTTTTATTTATATTTTTAGATTATAAAGACATTAAAATAATATTTGGATATACTGGGATAAATATAAATATTTATAAATAGTAATTGAATCAGTCCTTAATGTGGCTATTGGGAAATTTCAAATGACACATGTGGCTCACATTCTGTTCCTATGGGACAGTGCTGCTCTGTGACAATATCCTGGCCCCAGGCTCTGGAGTGAGCGCAGAGTGAAGCCGCCCAGGTGTGGGGAGACAGGGGGCTCTGCGGGTGTCTAAAGAGTTCATTTAGTATTTAGCATTTAAGAACATAGAGCTCTGGGTTCAAGTTAGGCCTGTGACTTATTTGCTATGTAACCTTGATCAAGTTACTTTGCCTATCCGTGCCTCAGTTCCCTCATCTACAGAATGGGAACTCAACTGTATCTATCTCATAGAGCTGTTATGAGACCTCAGGATGATATAGGCACGACACCTCTAGACTCTAAAGAAATGTCAGGAAGTGATTTGAACACTCATGATGTGCCAGGAGCTGTTCCAAGTGCTAGAGACAATGACCTTGTCCTTAGACACTCACTTGCTAGCGGAGGATGCAGACAACAAATAAATCTAAAATGTGATGACAGATGATGGTGAGCACTACTAAGAAAAAGCAGGCCAGTTTAAGGGAAAGAAGGAGACAGGGCCACTGCTTTAGACTGGGCACTTGGGGAAGGCCTTTTGGAGCAGGTGACATTTGATTAAATCCTGAATGGAGGGAGAAAAGGAAAGAATTTCAGGCAGAGGGGGACAAGTGGTGCCAGGACCCCGAAGCGGGGAAGGGTTTGATGTGACCTGGTGACAGCAAGGAAGCAGGAAGGCTGGAAGAATGAGTGTGGGCGAGAGGCATGGGAGAGGAGACTGGGTTTGATCTTCGGTTCTTTACTGTGGCCACAAAAACTTGTTGTGATTAGGCCCTGGCTGGCTTTCCCAAGGATGGAGGAGAGACATAATCTAGCTTGCCATTTAAAAGAGTTTCCTATTTTAATGTGTTCATTCTTTGGTACGACCTTGGGTGAGTTTGGGGGTATAGATATGTATTTTAAGAGTCATAGTCAACAGCTGACATAGGATATGCTACATACAGAAGTTATATTTTTAACTGCAATATCACAAAAGCTTACCCAGAATGAGGGGGAAGTTCTTAGGTTTTACCGAGAATGCTTTTCTTTTAAATTTTTGCACTACATTGCATTTCCATGGAGTCTCATTCTTTGAAAGGATTAAAAAATTAAAATTAACTGCCCACGAGGTCTTCCCCCTTAAAAGAAAAAAAACGGCTCAGATAGATAACAGATCCTTAAGAAGAGAGTAATAAAACAGAACTTTGATAGGGGCGTCAAAGATAAATGCTGATTTTACTACAGTAGGCATATTCCTTGTTCCAAGTTGATAACTCTGGAATCTGCTGGAGCCACCTGAGAGGGGGTAAGAGAGGGGGTAGAGTTCTAAGAGCCGCCCAGAGCTCCGCAGTGCCAAGCCTGGCTTTGCCTGGCAGAAAGCTTCCTTTTCCTAAAGCTATAACTCTGGCTTATCATTTCTAATTAAAAAATGATTCAAGCAATATCATGGGCTTTCACTTCTTCAAAGCAATACCACACCATCAGTCTGCAGCTTAGAATGCCAACAGTTCTAAACTTTTTGTAGGCCTCATTGGAGAAAGATGTAGAGCTTTAGCAGAGGGAAAATTGCTATGAACATCTAATTACATTCAAAGCCATTTTTACCTGTCTTAAAGGAATGGAAATGATCTGCCAGTTTTTATAGACCTTCTTGACCTAAAGATATCTGCTGGCGGAAAGAGAATCCTCAATTGGGTTCTTTTAATGCTTTAATTATTACATGAGCTATCCTTTTACGCACTGACTCACACACTTTGAAAAATCCCTTAAATACACATTAAAATTGATTGGCTAATCCTAGATCGCAGGGTGGCTCTTGGAGGGCATGTAATTGTGTGTGGGCATGGGGGTTAGACACAAATGACACAGAGTCAACTACTTTATGGTGGGATAAGGTAGAGAGAAATCAGTTTGGTCACAGGTACTGTTGAAATTGTACAGCCGGCCTGCACAGAACTCAGTTACATGCTTGCCTGTTCTCGAATCAGTCTTATTGCTTGAGATTGACCAGCACTTCCTCCAGGGCGGGATACACTTCACCTACTGTGCCTCAATGTTTGGCTCAAAATGGTATCTCCATAAATAGTTGGTGATTGAGTCCTAGACCCTCAAGGTTAAGAGGGTCCTCTAGGAAGCAAGCAGTCCATGCCCCTGTTGTAGCCAGGACTCTTGAAGGCAAGTAAGGAAGAAAACCCAGTTCAAATGAGCCTCTGAAGAAAAGTGACATCATTACTGACCATTTAACTGTGAAGGGTGGGGTCGATGTAGGAATTCCTCCCCCCTCTGTATCTTTTTGTCTCCCTTCACTCTGGGGGCTTCTCCTGCATTAGACTTCTCCAAATGATGATCAGGATGACTGTCAATAGTCTCAAATACATGTCACCCCTTCAAGGGCTTATCTCTCTATGTTCATATACTGAATGGTAGAGAATAACTCTAATAAGCTGAGTGGGGGTTCACATGCCCAGACTGTGGCCTGTGGATGAGACTGGCAGTTCCAAATTTAAACGTCTGCTACCGGGGCCCCCGGGTGGCTTAGTTGGTTAAGCGTCTCCCTTCGGCTCAGGTCATGATCTCAGGGTCCTGGGATTGAGCCCTGCATGGGGCTCCCTGCTCAGCAGCAAGCCTGCTTCTCCCTCTCCCTCTGCCCTTCCCCTTGCTTGTGCCCTCACTCTCTCTCAAATAGTCTTTAAAAAAAAAAAAAATGTCTGCCACACCCCATCCTATTTTCTGCTCGAATCTCTCAACAAGCTTTTCAGTGTTTTGAAATCCAAGAGTTAATTTCAGACTCTTGGTGAAAAACCCCTATCTTTAGAGGAAAAGGTCTTGAATGGAGCTGTTGGGAGTCCTCATTGATCCCAAGAATGCAACATCTAATGCATTATGGTCCAAGGTTGATTAGCTTTGATTCACTCCTACTCATTGAATGCTATTTTAGCTTTTAGGAAAATATTCAGTTTATAACTAACTATGGCTGCATAGAGAAACAGGGGGCAGGTACTGTCTCTTTAGCAGGGTTGTGAGAGGAAGATAAAGTGACCAAAGCCCCTAGCGCAGAAATTACCAATTCTGGCTCCTTTCCTGGAATTAGTGAAGACACAAGAAGAGTAAGTGGTGTCTTAAGCCTCAGCTTCATTGTATAATTCTTGTGGTCAGTTAGCTAGAGTTTAAGCAGGAGAGGATGTTTCTAAACAGAAACCCACCAATTTTAGTGTGAAATTAAGTGTGGGCTCCCAAGTCAGATTGCCAGCACTTGAACCTTGGCTCTCCACATAACTCTGAGAGTCCTTGGGCAAGTCCCATAGTGGCTGTAAGCCTCAGTTTCCACATCTGAAAATCAGGACAGTATTCCAGGGTTGCTGTGGGATTTAACTGACATAAAGCCTATAATGTGCTTGGTATAACTTGTCCATAATAAGTGCTCCCTGAGTGGTATCCTTAAGAATCATTAATAATAAAGTGCCCTCTCTGTGGTGATCTCTATTACTTAGTTCCCGGAATAATGATCTTGTTGGCCTGTGTGGCCTCTTAAAGTCAGGGAGGATGGCCAAGAGGAAGAGAATAGACTTTCTGATGTAGGAGCAGGGTGTCTGTAAAGATTACATGCAATAATTATTCTTTTTTGTTTAAGTCTATTCTGGAATAATTGACTATCCAGCCAGCAATTAGACCATACGTTAAAGTCAATCTCTTCCTTCCTTTTCTTTTGCCCTTAATTTAAAACTTTTTATTTATCTGATTTATTTTTAGTCCTTTTTAGGGTGAAATACAACACATACAGACAAGTGCAGAAGATACACACACACACACACACACACACACACACGTGGTATACACATAAACACACATACACATATACATGCGTATATACCCACACGGCTTAGAGAATGAATACAAGACAAACACACATCTTGCCACCGGCCATGGCAAGGAGTAGAACATTGCCTCTACCCTCCCACCCCACATTTCCCTTCTCAATAACCGCCCCTTTCTTGCAACCCCCAAAAGGTAACCACTGGTCTGATTTTAGGGTGATTGCTTCTTTGCTTTTCCTTATAATTTTACCCTCTAAGTGTATCTCTAAACACTATATTTAGTTTTGCCTCTTTTTGAACTTTACACGAATGCGATCACACAGTGTGTGTTCTTTTGTGTTTTTGTTCTTCCACACTCTTGCAAACATTTGCTATCTTCAGTCTTGTAAACTTTTGACTATTGTGGTGGGTATATAGTGATAGTTCATTGTTTTAAGTATACGTTTCCCTGATGACTAAAGAGCATTGGCCATTGTGATACCTTTCCAAAGTGCCTGTTTAAATCTTTTTGCATCTTCTCCTGGGCTGTTGTAAGGTTGTTGTTTTTTTTTTTTTCTTTTCTTTAAAAAACATCTGCGTACTGGTCCTTTGTTCGTTGCATATGTGGCAAATACCTTCCCCCACTCTGTGTCTTGCCTTTCATCTCTCTTAATGGTGTCTTTTGATAAACAGAATTTCTTAACTTACATGTAGTCCAATTTAACAGTTTTGCTTTTATGGTAATGCTTTTTGTGTCCTATTTAAAACGTCTTTCCCTATAGAAGGATCATGAAGATATTCTCCTATATTATCTTCTAAATGCTTTATGGTTTTACACTTCACATTTTGAATTCTAACCCACCTGGAATTGATTTTCACGTAAGGTGTGAGGTAAGGTATAGTTTCATTGGTTTTCTACGTGGATATCCAATTTTCCCAGGGCGTTTTATTGGAAAGATTTTGTTTTCCCTACAGCTCTGTGACTTCATTTTAATCACGAATCAAGTATTCATGTATGGCTGGCTCTGGGCTTTGCATTTTGTTCCATTAGTCTACTCCTTGTACGGACACCATGCCCTCTTAACTTTTGTAGCCTTGTAATAAGTTGATATCCTATAGAGTAAGCCCTCCCACACATTTGTCTAGTTTTTTAATTGTCTCTGGCTACATTTCCATAAGCATAAGATTTAACTTGTAAATGTTCACCACCATCACAACCAAAAAAAAAAAAAAAATCCTATGGTAATTTTGATCTGAGTTGCATTGAATTTACAGGTCAATTTGAGGAGAGTGGAGTATGAAGTTGAGTCATTCATCTCTCTATTTAATTCCTTTTTAATGCCTCTTACTACTACTTTATAGTTTTTTTGCTTAGAAGCTTACATATCTTTAATTATTCCTAGGCATCTGATTTCTGATGTTAACACAGGTATCTCCCCTGCTTTTTGAAAATTTACTTCCACTGCTTCACTTTTACAAAAGACCTACATTAGTACCTGTTTTTGCTAATGGAAAGAAATCCGAATTTGATTTCTGCTTTTATGAAAAAGGAAAAAAGCTAAAATAGCATTTAGCGTGCATGTTTTTGTTTTTTTTTTTAAGATTTTATTTACTTATTTGACAGAGAGAGTGAGAGCGGAAACACAAGCAGGGGGAATGGGAGAGGAAGAAGCAGGCTTCCCGTGGAGCAGGGAGCCTGATGTGGGGCTCCATCCCAGGACCCTGGGATCATGACCTGAGCCGAAGGCAGACACTTAAGGACTGAGCCACCCAGGCGCCCTAGAGTGCATTTTGCA